>NC_083429.1:41018393-41327393 GCF_020745735.1 Hemiscyllium ocellatum | reverse complement strand
TGTTTGTTGGTACATATGACAGCTCCGTGGCATAAAGCATCAGAAGGCAGCAAAATTGCTTGCTGCAACAATGTCAGCATATAGCTACCAAACACGTCAGCAAACAAGATCACAGAGCTTGCTCTGGTGAAGTATGATGGCACATCCCTTGTGGGACTGGAGAAGAAGCAGGTGAAAGTACAAGCCTTATTGAAATGTAACATGATTGTTCTTGCAGAGTCTGAATTTCTGCATGGCATGGAATGCATTGGAACATAGCTGCTAAATTCCAGTTATTTTATCACACATTCACAGATGGCAACTTATCTCCTCCTCTTCTGAAATTTCTATTTCTTGTAACATTATTTGACTGCAGTTGTCATTAAAATTCATGCTGTCTCAGATGAAAGCACAGTTTCACAATTTGGGGGTGGGGGTGGGGGTGGGTCAGCATTTCCAATTCAATTCCTGGAATGGCTAACATCAATCTGTGCTATTAAATAAAAGTCTGTCAGGCAGGATAATGGCACTCAGCAACACATTTACTGTGGGGGAAAAATCAAGTAATTACACTCACAATTGCCCTAATTTTGCCAGGCACTCCCAAATTTCCTGTCTGTAGAATTATCGAGTCATTCAAGCTGCACAAGGAGACCATTCACCCCTCAATTCAGTGCTGGCTGGATGGAGCAATCCATTTACTCCCACATGCTCTCCCAAAACCTCTTCCATCAGATAGAAGATACAGAAGCTTGAGCACATGCACCAACAGGTTCAAGAACAGCTTCTTTTCTGCCACTATTAGACAGATGAATGGACTCCTTAACTTCAACTAGTTTTGATCATGTTAATATTGATCTTGCTTGCACACCTCTTTGTCTAACTTGCCTCACTTTGTCTAAGCACCCTCTGATTTGCATGTCCTAGTTCACTATGATTTGCCTGTACTGCTTGCAAACAAAGCTTTTCACTGCACTCAGGTACATGAGTTAGATTAGATTAGATTAGATTAGACTTACAGTGTGGAAACAGGCCCTTCGGCCCAACAAGTCCACACCGACCCGCCGAAGCGCAACCCACCCATACCCCTACATTTACCCCTTACCTAACACTACGGGCAATTTAGCATGGCCAATTCACCTGACCCGCACATCTTTGGACAGTGGGAGGAAACCGGAGCACCCGGGGGAAACCCACGCAGACACGGGGAGAACGTGCAAACTCCACACAGTCAGTCGCCTGAGTCGGGAAGTGAACCCGGGTCTCAGGCGCTGTGAGGCAGCAGTGCTAACCACTGTGCCACCGTGCCGCCCACATGTAACTACAATAAATCAAATCAAATATTCTCCAAACCCATCCCCACTCTACTTCCTTCCAAGTTCCCACAAATTCCCTCTCTAATGGCATTGTGGGTCATTGCACAGCAGGTGGACTGCAGCAGTTCAAGAAGGCAGCTCATCATCACCTTGTCAAGGACAACCAAGGATAGGCAATAAATGTTGGGCCCAGCCAGTAACACCCACGTCCTATGAATAAATTAATTTACAAACATTTCCTTAGAAAATCATTAATCCTCTGATTATCCTTGTGGGTAGTGGGAGTATAAACATGGATGCAAACATCAGAATATTGATGTGAGTAATCAATGACTGAACTCTGAACTCACATTATGTTTGCCTCTGAAGTGTTTAACTTGCATTTTAAGCCATTTAATGATCATTCATGCAGACTAGAGTTTTTTCTTCACTTCACACAATGAGCATTTTGGCAATTAGCAAAATCAAGATAAAAGGTTGAGGAACTTTAAACATGAATTACGTACAGTGCAAAATGTATAGTGCAATCTTTAACATCAATTCAAGGAAACTGGATTTGTAATGAATGCTGTCATGAATCTCTACTTGCACCGCAATCAAAAAATTAGTGTGTCAAATTTCCTTCAACTCAAGAAGGCTCTTTATATTAAGTACACAGAAAATGCTGGAGAAACTCAGCAGCTCTGACAGCATCTCTGGAGAGAGAAACAGAGTTATTGTTTCAAATCCTGTATGACACTTCTTCAGAATTGATTAAGTGTCCAAATTAAGTGTTTTTTTTAGGTAGAGGCACCACGAGGTGAATTTTAAATGCTTTCAAGTATGGAAAAATAGCTAGTTTATTATAAAACAGCCGAGAGTACAGATGGAACTAATAAATGTTAGTTACTGACAAAATCCAGTTATTCCAAAATGCTCGGAGAACAATTTTCGAAAATGTTCATTTTTTTGTGATAAATCAGCTCTCAGCTATGTAAAGCTGAAACTGCTTATAAATTTAAATTTTTCAATGAAGATCCTTTTTAATGTAAGGAAAGTAAAATAAGCAATTACATTCGATTAAACTGCTCAAATTAGTTGCTCAGTTTTAACTCAGTGAAAGCAAATGCATTTACACAGATGTAAGACATTTGTTAGCACCTTTGCAATTAATTGAGTAGAAACTTGAACTATAACTTCCTTTTTGGTTTACATTGCAATTTCAAGCACAACATGTGCCCAGTTTGCAATTGCAACCAAAGCAGAAATGATGCATCAGGATGCTTTGGAACATGCGGTCCTGGAAGCTTTATATTTTAAATTTCAAATGTTTTAATCAATATATTAATTATTAATGTCATAAAAATGAATTCAGATGAATGAAAAATACAGTGCATCGCTTAGTAAAGATATTAAAAACTCAAACGATTATAAAGTCAATTGATATTTCCACTGGACAAGTCAGATCCCAGTTTGAAATCTGACTTAGTCATGAAGTCTTAGAGTCATAGAGATGTACAGCATGGAAACAGACCCTTCGGTCCAACCCGTCCATGCCGACTACATATTCCAACCCAATCTAGTCCCACCTGCCAGCACCCGGCCCATATCCCTCCAAACCCTTCCTATTCATATACCCATCCAGATGTCTCTGAAATGCTGAAATTGTACCAGCCTCCATCACTTCCGCTGGCAGCTCATTCCATACACGTACCACCTTCTGCATGAAAAAGTTGCCCCTTAGGTCTCTTTTATATCTTTCCCCTCTCACCCTAAATCTATGCCCTCTAGTTCTGGATTCCGCCACTCCAGGGAAAAGACTTTGTCTATTTATCTTATCCATATCCCTCACGATTTTATAAACCTCTATGAAATCGCCCCTCAGCCTCCGATGCTCCAGGGAAAACAGCCCCAGCATATTCAACCTCTCTTTATAGCTCAAATCCTCCAACCCTGGCAATATCCTTGTAAATCTTTTCTGAACCCTTTCAAGTTTCACATTACCTTTCGGATAGGAAGGAGACCAGAATTGCATTCAATATTCCAACAGTGGCCTAATCAATGTCCTATCCAGCCGCAACATGACCTCCCAACTCCTGTACTCAATAGTCTAACCAATAAAGGAAAACATACCAAACGCCGCCTTCACTATCCTATCTACCTGCGACTCCACTTTCAAGGAGCTATGAACCTGCACTCCAAGATCTCTTTGTTCAGCAACACTCCCTAGGACCTTACCATTACGTGTATAAATCCTGCTAAGATTTGCTTTCCCAAAATGCAGCACCTCGCATTATTCTGGATTAAACTCCATCTGCCACTTCTCAGCCCATTGGCCCATCTGGTCTTACACTGAAACATAATCACATCATTCTCTACATACAGTTTTAATAATAAAACAGAATCTTATTAAACAAAAGAAGTTACAAAAAGAAAACAACAAAACCATTTACAGATAATACAGTTTGAGAGATATCAAACCACATGGCAGAACAACATTCATCCATCTGAATGCTATCACTTTACCATTCTCAAATATGAAAGAGAATTTCCTTCTCCATCCCACATATAAGTTTGACTTGATTGTTTCTTTCAATGTCCAATCTTGAGAATTTAGCAGCCTTTTCTTAATAAGGTCAAAAATCAAATGACACCAGGTTATAATCGAACAGGTTTATTTAGAATTGCAAGCCTTCAGAGCTCAGCTTCTTCCTCAGGCATGGTATGATGGAGAGGATAAGACACAATACTTATAAGCTATATGTTAACAACTTTAAAACTGGCTGCCCTTGTTGAATCCTTTAATCATTTAGGAGCTAGACTGATGATTAAAATGCAAAATCCGGATTCTTTTTAAGTCTTTGTCCTGAGATAATTAAAGGTTTTATCAATGTGCAGGTCAGACAATGTAGTTAGATGTGAGATCCCACTTCAAATCTGTTTATGTTTTAAGCTGAGTTCAGGTTTTTAAATTTCTTTTGACAGAAAAGAATCTTAAATGAAATAATTTGTCTGTGTGTGTGGCTGTGTTAGAAAGAGAGAGCGAGGGTGTGTGAGAGACAGACATTAGAAAATTAAATTAGGGCAACTAGTTTTAAAGTTGCTAACTTCTTGCTTATAAATACTGTGTCTATCACACTGTGCATGAGGAAGGAGCTGAGCTCTGAAAGCTTGCAATTTTAAATAAACGCATTGGACAATAGCATGCTATTGCTTGATTTTTGACCTTGTCCACCCCAATCCAACTCTGGCATCTCCACACCATGGCTTTCCTTAATTATTCATAAACTGACTCTCGAATTTCTCAGCTTCAAATAATTCATTTTGGTTTCTCACCAAGTAGATCTGGTCTGGAATTTTCAAAATCAACTCATAAACTGAGGTAATCAATTTCTTAACTGTTCTGGACTAATTCCTTTCTCTGGGGGAAACGGTTCTTACATCTAACCTCAGCCAGGTTTTCTGAAAACTGAAAAACAAATGTTTTCCAAACTGTGGAGCTTTCCCCAAGCACAAAACTTTATTCTAAACCAAAAGCAAGTTAATTCCTTTCAATATTAGCTCCTGACAGCCATGAAGCTCTCAAAATGCAAACATGTTCACATTGTCACTCTACGATAGCACTCAGTCACCTGCTTACTGGGTTAAAAATTATGGTTCCCCAAAAGACTGACAGGTTAATTATTAAACCCTCTTATACACGAAAACCAAAACGTACATGCCAGCTGTGAAAACACTAAGCTGTAAAATCAGTGATAGTAATTTATAGAAAACACACACTTTACATCACATTCTTGTGATCTAACACCAGAACTATAACAGTTTTTCCTGCTGCATCTAAAATTATGAACTTAATTTTACACTTAATTTGAGCCATCAAAATCACTGGAAATTTGAATGTTACCTGGGTTTGGTAATGAACCAAATTGAGTTGCAGTGCAGAAATTAGCCATTGTAAAAGGACAATTAAATTTGATTGCAAAGTCACTATGAGTATAACATATCTGAGCTGTAGTTTTCTCAATCACTTTATTATAGGTGTTTGCTTTAAATCTGATTATAGTTGTCTCTGGCAGCAACAGAGAGGAATGTCCAGCCCTTTGGGCCTTAGAGAAGCTTGCAACAAGGCAGCAGTGGTTTACTGTGCCATGCAAACCAAGAAACATCCAGTTGCTCATTGCAGTGCGACCTAAGCTAAACAAGGATCAGTAAAATAGATGCAGCAATTTGCGTCAGACAGACTAACAAACCCAGATCACTGTCTTTATCTCTGCTGAGTTATCTGTTTGTATATCAATCCCTGAGCTGTGATGCTCCCGTGATCGAACCGTATGTTGCTGCACCACCTCTGGAATCACTCAAGAAATAGAGATGGTTGTATAATTAAACAGCATCAACAACAAAAATGACAACAAATCTAGGAACTTCCATTTATATATCTCCTCTCGCACAGTTTTTTTAATATATTAACTTACAAGATGTGGGCATTGCTGGCTCGCCCAACATTTATTGTCCATACTTCATTGCCCAGAGGGCAGTTAAGAGTCAAGCACATTGCTGTGAGCCTGGAGTAACATAGACCAGACCAGGCAAGGATGGCAGATTTGGGCGGCACGGTGGTACAGTGGTTAGCACTGCTGCCTCACAGCGCCAGAGACCTGGGTTCAATTCCCGACT
This sequence comes from Hemiscyllium ocellatum, assembly GCF_020745735.1. NCBI lineage: Eukaryota > Metazoa > Chordata > Chondrichthyes > Orectolobiformes > Hemiscylliidae > Hemiscyllium > Hemiscyllium ocellatum. Next base: position 41,321,442 of record NC_083429.1, on the reverse strand, counting down.
CAGGCGATTGACTGTGTGGAGTTTGCACATTCTCCCTGTGTCTGCATGGGTTTCCTCTGGGTGCTCCTGTTTCCTCCCACAGTCCAAAGGTGTGCAGGTCAGGTGAATTGGCCATGCTAAATTGCCCATAGTGTTAGGTAAAGGGGGTAGATGTAGGGGAATGGGTGGGTGGTGGGTCGGTGTGAACTTGTTGGGCCAAAGGGCCTGTTTCCACACTGTAAGTAATCTAATTTCCTTCCCTACAGGACATTAGTGAACCAAAAGGAAGTTTATGACAATCAACAGTGCCATTGGAATAGTATTTTATTCCAGTTTTTTTATTGAATTGAATTCTTTGTATTGAAGGAATTTTTTTGAAATTTGAATTTTTAATTGAAATTTGAATTCAAATTTCACCATTTTTCATGGTGGGAATCAAATACCTGTATCCAGAATATTAACCTGGGCTTCTGGATTTATTAGTGTAAAAAATGAGGTCTGCAGATGCTGGAGATCACAGCTGAAAATGTGTTGCTGGTCAAAGCACAGCAGGCCAGGCAGCATCTCAGGAATAGAGAATTCGACGTTTTGAACATAAGCCCTTCATCAGGATTGCTATAGCCTCCCCCTCCATCAAAAATTTAAAAATCACGAGGTGCTTTATGGAGTATATAAGACAAAATATGACACCAAACCATCAGGTAGAGATATTCGGAAAGATTTAATAACAACCATGAGTCTGAGGTAGGGTGCAGTCAAACTGACTCTTGAGTTTTCAGGTGACATGGAGAAAGTGGGAACTGCAGATCAGGTTCGGAAAGCGTGGTGCTGGAAAAGCACAGCAGGTCAGGCAGGATTCTTGATGAAGGGCTTATGCCTTGCTCCTCGGATGCTGCCTGATCTGCTATACTTCTTCAGCGCTTCACTTTTTGACTTTTCAGATGACATGTCAGTTTTCTGAGATTTTCACAATTTATGTCATGAGGGGGAGACTGTCAACTCACTCACCTCCACTTAGCTGGTCCGATGGTAAGCTTTCTTTTGAAATGGCAGAATAGGATCTTCATGTCTGAGAAAGGGAAGATCTCAAGTCTTGGGCGCATTAGTGAACACATGTTAGGACTCATAATGTGACAATGCTGTTGAATGAAAGCATTAAAAAGACAGGATCAATGAAACTGAGGTGGTCAAGTTACCATTACATTAGGGAAGTGGGCCAAGTACCTATTGATAACCTGCAACTTCCATGCACCACAAGGACGTTGGCCTTTTACTCTTCTGCCTGCTCCAGTTGGCATATTGATGGGAAATCCAGACATGGTTGTTGTCTGCAATTCAACATTCCACTCTAGAGCCTGCTCCTACCTTCAGCAAGAGTTTAGTATCATTAATTGACCACCACATTCACCTCAGCCCAACTGAGAGTTTTTCACATTAAAATAATATCACCTCACTGAGGCAGGGACCTGGAGTTATTCCAGACACCAACTTCCTTTTGCTGCTTTGAAAAGTCCAGCTTCGTCGAGCAGAGAACCAAATACTTAGACAAGGAGGTAAGCTTTAGGAGCTTGTTAAAGTGAAGGAAGCGAAATAATGAGGTAGGGAGGTGTAGGGATGGAATTCCAGAGTTTGAGGCCAAGAAAACTGAACAATTAAAACAAGGAATGCTTCAGAGGCTAAATTTTGGTAAGTACAGGTATCTCAAGCCTAGGGAGGTCTAGAGAAGGGTATAAGGGTATGAGTAGAGCGAGGCTAAGAATTTTAAAATTAAGAAGTTGCTTAACCATGAGCCAGTGTAAATTAGTGAACACAAGGCATCAATGAGACTTGGCGCAAAATAGGATACACCAGAGGCAGCAGAACTCTTATGACCATAAGGGGAGAATATGGGAGATTATCCAGGAATGAATTGGAATAGTCAATAGTAGAAGTAACAATGATATGAATGAGGATTTCAAAAGCAGATGAGATAAGGATGAAATCAGGTGATGATACAGACATGGACATAGCTGGACTTAGTGATACTATGAATATATGATCAGAAACTAATCTCAGACTCAAATGTGACACAAAGTTTGCAATAGTTTAGCCTCAGAAAGGAGTTAGTTATGTGAAAAGTTGGAGCCTGCAGTATAAGGAAATGAGTTTGGTATGGGGACTAAATACCAGGGCTTCTGCTTTTTCAATATTCAATAGGAAGAAATATCTGCTCATCTAGCACTGGATGTCAGGAAGCACCTCTGTTAATTCAGCAATGGTGGAGGAGTCAGGAGATATGGTAGTGAGGTTGATATTTCAGAATACAAGTGAACAATTATGCTTTGTTTTGGGATGATGTTACTGACCAGCATGTAAATGAGAAATTGGACGAAGTCAATGATAGAATATTGTAGAACATCAAAGGTAAGGTTGTAGGAGCAGGAAGAAAGACGATTGTAAATGATGCACTGACTATGATTAGGTAAATAAGATTGTAACAAAGTGAGAGTAGTCCCACTAAACTGGACATCAGTGGAGAGGCATTAGAAAATGGTAATTTGGTTCTATTGTGCCAAAGGCTACATCCATGGACATGTATCCTAACCAGAGCTATTCCTTAAGGATACAGTGCAAGCTTGGAAGGTCTTGGATTAGCCATGAGGTTACTGCAAGGTGTAGCACACGCAATAGATCAACTGTTTATTTCATTTTTATGTTTCTAATGTAAGGAAGGAAGAAAATGTGTGGAAAAGATCTGAGCCACTGCCCCATTTATTTCTCACGTTCACTGGTGGAAATGATTCTCCTATTCCCATTTACATTCTTCCATTGGCACCTTCACTAGACCTCTCTTTGGATTATTACCTGCCCCATTGCCTGGCCCTGTTTCCCTTTACCTTGTCTGGTCGATTGCAACCCTGCCCCATTTAAGCCCCCACTTTGGTCAATTGAACAATCAGGTCCTTGTGCCTTTAATGGCCCTGATTTCCAAAGCAAATATCTTTACATGGAAGTAAGACAAAGAGGGTATCTTTAAAATCACTGTAAATGAGACATTTCCTTGCATACGAGTGGCTTTCTTAAACGGATCTTTCCAAAATGACATTGAACAGCAGAGGATTTTTTAAATTTTAGTATTCAGATTTATAATGTGTTTTGCCTTGTACCATCATTCCTTTAGTCATTTACTCAGTATATGGCCATCCCAGCATGCTTAGGATGCCTGAGATCTAACTTCCAAAGGAAATCTTCTTAAGGAAGACATTCGAATGAAGAGAGAATGAAGGAAGTATTTGAAATACTCCCTCAAAGAACAGAACATAAATGTCAACATATGGGAGGCCCTCTTTCAAAAGAAATTGACTTGGAGGAAACTCCTGTATTAAGGGTCACAATTTTTTAAGAATACTGCTCCACAAAAGGAAGTATGGAAAAGAACTGGAGAAAGGAGTGAGAATGATCTCAAGGCAAGGATCATTTCCACCTCCCAGAAACACCCACTAAATGTGTAGTTGGAGATGTGGCTCAATCAGCCACACAAGGATCCAGAGAACACATCAGCAGTGAAATGGAGTTTCCTAGGGAGACAATCATACAAGTGATTGCCAATGACGAGTCATATACTGGTCATTCATTCTGCCTTTCACATGATCATACACATGCCCTTCTTCTTTCTTCTCCACCCAGCTTAACCTGCTTCTGATGAAGCTTGAACATTTTTAAGTAAAGATCAAACTCAATCCTCCTCAATTCCTCCACCTGCTTCAAAATCACTGACTTTTTCCTGTTCTGATGCAAGGTTATCAGCCTGAAATTGGCACGACCTGATCTGTTGATTATTTCCAATACTTTCAGCTTTTATTTCAGTTTGTCTGGAGCTGTAGAATTTTTGTTCTGTACTAGATTACACTGTTTCAGGCCAAATTGCAGTGAGAAAAAAAAACAAAATGCAATTTTATGTGTGATATGTACAGAATTTCTTTCTGAGGTATAACTGGTATTGAAACGGCATTTTCTGTATAATGTTAAAATAACACCACTGTTTATAGTGCACAATGTTCAAATGTATATATTATACAGAAAAAAATACAAATATTTGTTTCCTGCTTGCTTCTACATTATGATTGACAGCTCATGGAGTTTGTAGAATCTGCTTAGAAGAACATTGCTTTACAACATTATTAAGCAGAGTACCCAAGCTCTGCTTTTGAACTCTTATATTTCAGGTCACCTCTGGAAGGAATGCATTGTTTCAGGCCAAATTTCAGCCAAGGTTAAAACAACTCAATGTGCAATTAAACCTCACCCTAGGAGGCTTGTTAAGATAGGATCCCTCAGGAAACAATTACAGAAAGTGATTGCCTGGTTTTGGATTTTCCAAATATAAAGTTTCACTATTTAGTGCAACAGTACAAACAACACATTATTTCGACAATTTGTGGTCTATCTACTGTTCACTGATAACCTTCAATTCCGCGTATTTCTCATCATTTCTTTTGATTACTCTCCCAACTGTGAGATGGTGTCAGTAATGTGAGGATCAGTGTCATTCTCTCCTTCACATGTGAGATAGCACGAGAGCACTGCAAATAAATGAGGTTATCACAATAACCACAACACATCTCATTGCCATGCTGCATGGCCTCTGGTTTTTATTGTTTCTTTATCTTTTCAAGGTAGCAGCTGAGACTGAGAGAAAATAATGCTAGGCCCTGCCAATGGCCATATTAGAAAGCAATAACGAAAACAATATGGCACAGTGGCTCAGTGGTTAGCGTTTGCTGCCTCACAGCACCAGGGATCCAGGTTTGATTCCAGCCTGGGGCAGCTGTCTGTGTGGAGTCTGCAGGTTCTCTCCCTGTCTGTGTGGGTTTCCTTCAGGTACTCCCATTTCCTCCCACAGTCCAAAGATGTATGGGTTAGGTGAATTGGCTGTGCTAACTTATCTATAGTGTGCAGGCTAGGTGGGAGTTGCAGGATGGGGTCTGGGTGGGATGCTTTTCAGTGTGGACTTCATGGGCCAAAGGCCTACTTCTGCATGGTAGGGATTCTACAGAACAAATCTTTTTTATTGTGGAAATTTAATACCTTTTCGGAGTTAATTGATTTGGCTTGATTCCTCTTGAGGAGGGTTGAGCTTGATCTTTATTTAAACATGTTCAAGTTCACATGACACTGCCATCACTCAGTATAGCTTAGTCAAGGAAACCAAATTTGTCTTGCCCATCAAAGCAGTGTCGTTTTTTTTTTAACTTGCAAACACATCAGAATGATTTCTGGCCTTTTCACTGCAATATTATTGGATTTCATTTTAGGCAGATTAACTTCACCTTTAAAACCAACCCCCACCGCACGTCATCAGCAACTCTCATCAAAGGATGATGGTCAATCTTTTTGTCTTCAGAGTGTAGATTAATAATGTCATCCGGCAAGAAAACAAGCTGGCATTAACCAGAAAAAAAGAGGGTGTTTTCAAAACATGGTGACCTTCTTTGCTAAAGAACAAAGAATAAAGAAAACTTACTCCTCAGGAACAGGCCCTTAAGACCTCCAAGTCTGTGCCAATCCAATATCATCCAATTCCTAAGCATCTGAATCCCTCTGCTCTCCACCTACTCATGCATTTGTCCAGGCGCACCTTAAATGAATCCACCATGCCTGCCTCTACTGTATTTGCTGACAACGCATTCCTGATAACTACCACTCTCTGTGTAAAGTACTTTCCGCATGTATCCCCCTTAAACTTTTCTCCTCTCACCTTGAAAGCGGGACCTATCATTATTGAATCCCTCACCCTAGGAAAAAGCTTATCTCTATCCACCCTGTCTATACCCTTCATGATTTTGTAAACCTCAATCAGGATCACCCTCAATCTCCTTTTTTCTAACGAAAACAATCCTAATCTACTCAACCTCTCGTCATAGCTCGCACCTTCCATCCCAGGCAACATCCTTGTAAATCTTCTCTGCACCCTCTCCAAAGTATCCACACCCTTTTGGTAATGTGGCGACCAGAATTGTATGCAGTATTCTAAATGAGGCAGAACCAAAGTCTTGTATAATTTTAACATGACTTGCCAGCTCTTATACTCAATACCCTATCCGATGAAGGCAAGCATACCATATGCCCTCTTGACCACTCTAACTACCTGCATAGCCACATTCAGGATACAATGGATCTGAACTCCCAGATCTTTCTGCTCATCAAATTTTTCCCAAGGGTCTTCCATGTACAATATAGTTATCCCTAGAATTAGACCTTCCAAAATGCAACACTTCACACATTTGCCCGATTGAACTCCATCTGCCACTTCTCCACCAACTCGCCAGTCTATCTACATTCTCCTGTATTCTTTGACAGTCCCCTATGCTTTCTGCTACTCAATCAATCTTCGTGTCATCTGTAAACTTACTGATCTTCCAGATCATTTATGTTTATTACAAACAACAGTGGCCCCAACACTGATTCCTGTGGAACACCACTGGTCACCTATCTCTATTTTCAGAAACTCCCTTCAACTACTACTCTCTGTCTCTTGTTCCTCAACCAGGTCTTTATCCACTTAACTAGAACACCCTGCACACTACGTGAATTCATTTTCTCCATTAGTTTACCACAGGGTACCTTATCAAATGCCTTACTAAAGTCCGTCTCTATGACATCTACAGCCCTTCCTTCATCTATTAACTTGGTCACTTCCTCAAAGAACTCTATTAACTTGGTAAGGCACAATGTCCCCTGCACAAAACCATGTTGCCTATCATTGATAAGTCCATTCTGTTTCAAATATAAATAGATCCTATTCCTCTATACCTTCTCCAACAACTTGCCCACCACTGATGCCAGGCTCACTAGTCTGCAGTTACTTGGAATATCCCTGCTACACCTCTTGATAACTCTCCAGTCCTCCGGCACTTCACCTGTGTTTAAGGATGCTACAAAAATATCTGTCAGGGCCCCAACTATTTCCTCTCTTGCCTCCCTCAGCAACTTGGGATTGATCCCATCCAGTGCTGGGGATTTGTCCACCTTAATATCCTTAGCCTTACCCAATGCATCCTTCCTCATTACGTCAACGTGATCCAGAGTTAACAATCTTCTATCTCTAATCTAAACATCCATCATGTCCCTCTCCTCAGTGAACACTGATGCAAAGTAATCATTGAGAGTCTCACCCATTTTCTCAGGTTCGAAACACAACCTTTCTTCCTTATCCTTTAGTGGACCAATTCTTTCTCTAGTTACCATCTTGCTTCTTATATAAGAATAAAAGACCTTGGGATTCTCCTTAATTCTGTTCGCTAAAGTTATTTCATGACCCCTTTTAGCCTGCTTGACTCCTCATTTCAGATTGGTCCTACTCTCCCAATATTCCTCCAGGGCCCGTTCTGTTCTTAGCTGCCTGGATCTTATGTACGCTTCCCTTTTCCTCTTGGCTAGTTGTACAATTTCTCCTGTCATTCACAGTTCACAAATCTTGCCTTTTCTATCCCTTTTCAATGGAACATGCCTATCCTACCCGATCTTCAAACTATCTTTGAAAGCCTCCCACATATCAAATGTGGACTTCCCTTAAATTGTTATCCCCAGTCCACATTTCCCAGTTCCTGCCAAATTTTGATATAATTGGTCTTGGCCCAGTTTAGTACTCTTGCCTTAGGATCGCTCTCATCTTTGTCCATAAGTATTCTAAAACTTACAGAATTGTGGTCACTATCCCAAAGAAATCCCCCACTGCAACTTTCATCACCTGGCCTGGCTCATTCCCCAACACCAGTCAAATATGGCCCCTTCCCTAATAAGACTATTGACATACTGCTCTGGAAAACCTTCCTGGATGCTTCTTACAAATTCTGCCCCATCCAGACCTCTGACACTAGGTGTATCCCAGTCAATGTTGGGAAATTAAAATCTCCCATCACCACCATCTTATTTCCTCCACATCTTCCCATAACCTGTTTATCAATTTGTTCTTCTACCTCATGTTCACTATTGGGAAGCCTGTAGTACAGTCCCAACAATGTAACTGCACTTTCTTATTTTTCAGATCTATCCATAATGCCTCATTGCTCAAGCTCTCCATCTTGTCCTCCTTTAGCACAGTCGTGATATCATCCCTGACCAGCAATGTAACTCCTCTGCCACTTTTAATTCCCTTCCTCTCCTGACTGAAGTATCTATATCCTGAAACATTTTGTTGCCAATCATGCCCTTCCTTCAACCAAGTCTCTGTGTTAGCAATTATGTCATACTCCCAGGCACCAATCCAAGCCCTAAGTTTGTCTGCCTAACTCACTATACTCCTTGCATTAAAGTATATGCACGACTGACCACCAGTTCCTTTGCATTCATCTGCTCTCTGCCTACTCTTCTCCTTGGTAATGCTAACTTCATGATCCTGTTCTTTACAGTCTCTGGTTTCCACCTCACTGTCTACTAGTCTTCTCTTCTGGTTCCCAATCTCCTGCCACATTGGTTTAAACCCTCCCCAACAGCAGTAGCAAAAATTCCTCCAAGGACATTAGTTCCAGTCTGGTTCAGGTGTTGACCATCCAATTTGTAATAATCCCACCTTTTCCAGCACTGGTCCCAATGTCCCACAAATCTTAACCCCTCCTTCCTACACCATCCCTCAAGCCATGTGTTCATCCTGCTTATTCTTTCATTTCTACCCTGGCTAGCTCGTGGCACTGACAGCAATCCTGAGATCACTATCTTGAGGTCCTCCTCTTTAACCTCTCTCCTAGCTCCCTGAATTCTGTTTTCACGACCTCATCTCATTTTTATTTATATCATTGGTGCATGTGTGCACCATGACAACTGACTGTTCACCCTCCCCTTTTAGAATGCTCTGCCACCGATCAGTGACATCCCTGACCTCAAAGGCAACATACCATCCGAATGTCTCATTTTCGGCCACAAAACCGCCTATCTAATCCCCTTAATCAAATCACTAAACATGCTATCCACAACCTCCTCAGCATCGTGGATACTCCACAGTGAGTCCATCCACAGCTCCAGAGCCGTCACGCGGTCAAACAAGAGCTGCAGCTGGACACAGTTCTTGCAAGTGTAAGAGTCAGGGATGTCAGCCTGAGGCCTGAGGTCCCCTGCCATTGTAAGCCTTAGTTTTAGCTCAACTAACTAATACCAAATAATGTACTTAAAAAGATATATGAAAAGAAAAATCCTCACCTTACAGAGTTCTTTTCTTCTGGTTAGACATGTAGACATGTTAGACACATGTAGTATCTCAGGTCTGGCTACTGTCCAAATATATACTTAGTCCTTGCATTCCCGGCAACCTCCTGGTCTCCAACATCATCTCCACTCTGTTTCCCACTGCTCCTGGACAGGAAAAAGAATGCCCTGGGTACTTCTTCATGTTGAGCAGCAGATTCATCTGACCATTCTCTGACTCAATCTCTAATTTCTGAATAACTGAACATCATCTGAATAAAGCTTGTTTGCAGAACTCATCCATTAGCTTTCGACTAGCAGACTGTGCACAAGTCAATGACTTTGATCACCATATTGTTTTACTGTGTCTAACTGTGTCGGTTATTTGGACTCCAGTTAGTTTAATGTTCGTACACTGCTGTGTGCAAATCTTTGTAAGACAGATGACATTTAATGCAGCTCTAAAATAAGTCAACTGGAATCCAGAAACTAAGATAGATTCTGAAAGGTCATCTGTAACAATAAGCAAAAGAACTTGGTTTCCAGTAAGAGCAGCCAATTAACAGATCTTACCTGTAAGTTGACTTGTATTTTTTACAGAGACTGCTGGTGCTCTATGTAGCTCAACTAATGAGTGAAAATAACTGAAAACTGGACTCACAGACAATTACAGAAGTGCACATTGTGTATCGATAATAAATAGGAAAAATAGCTTTGTCAGCTTTCGGTCTTTATTGCTCAGGCATCAAGGATTCAATATGATCTATGACCAAACTTCAGGACTAGGTTGACAAAAAAAATGACAAAAGATACGTATGAAAGCACAGAAAATTTTTGGACACAATGGTGATCTGATTGCAATTGAGAAAGAAAACTGCAGTTGAGATGAAAAGCAAACTGCTACACTCAAAGTAAATTGTAGGAAGCCACTCACAAGTGTTTTGATTTCAATGTTAACACAGTATCTCTTTTATTTACTCTGCTATGGATCCTCTTGGCTCTTATAGAAGACATTTTGCAAAGAAATATATCAGTACAAGCTGAGCATCAAAGTTTCTATCACCTAAAGTCTCCTGGGTTCACAGGTATCTGCATAAAATCTTTACTTTGCAGTGCAGCATGTTGAGTAAAATGAACACCATCACTGATCTGTATGAGACAGTCCTAAATCTAGCAAAATATCTATGGCCTATTTCAGTCTTGGTCTGAATATTAAAGGTGACAATATCTTTTGACAGTAATTATGCTTCATTAATTTATGAACATCAATCTAATTCGTAACTTAACATTGATGCATCTGAAAGCTTAACTGGGAAACATTGAATGTTCTTGCTACGAAATACTAGCCATGAGAGGGTTACCTAAATAGTGCAAAGCTGCAGAAAAGTCAATGCTCTATATGGAAGTACACTCCACTGACTGCACTGAATTTGATCCACAGACAGTGAGTGTAGGTCGCAATTCAACTGGAACAGCAAGGAGATAATTAAGTAGTGTCTTGTGCTGCACTCGCACTGTGTCAAGGCATATCTCCAAAGCATTCATTACCAAAATGTAAATTTACTGAATGTATATTCAACATTAAGCTATTTAGAATGTCTACAAATTAAGAGGAATTACATTTATATCATTATGTACCAATGTCAATATATTATGCATACATATACATTTAAAAATTATATGAGTAAAAAGCACACGAAGGAGCTAGGCAGCGCTTGAAAAAAGAAGAGATTAGATTGAGGTTCAATGATAATCTGAAATATGTTTATTAATGGAAAAGGAGAATCAGATGCTGTTATGTGATTGCAATAATATTCAGGAGCTGCAATCAGGCATCTTTTTCAACAGTAACATCTATCTGTTAAAACTAGGAGAAATGTTGTACCAGGCCTCAAGTGCCTGCATACAAGTATTTGCCTTACCATCCAAAACACTGACCACACACCAGAGGAAGATGCCCTGCATACATGTTGGCTTTGAAACACTGAATACTAAAGCCATAGATTAAAAACTAAGTCAGCAAATTCTTGGGAATCAATTCATAATAAATATTAAGATCAAGAGTGACAACTAAGAAATCTGAACAGCATAAAAGGTTCCAAATAATTAAACTAGAGTTGTGATATTCAACATTTACTGTTGAGGTTAATGTTAGATATTCAGACTCCTTTCTTTATCATATCGTGTGTCACTTTCTATTTTATACTTCTTTGTGTTCTGTCTTAACAGCCTAATTGGAACATACGATCAGGAGAAAGCCATTCAGCCCTTTGAGACTATCCCACCAATTAAGATTGTGATTGATCTTCTTCTCCATCAATTTTCCACACTATCCCCAGATACTTAACCAGTCTCCAGAAACTTATCAATTTCAGTTTGAAGTTATTCAATAATTGATCTCCCACAGACAGCTGAGGTTGGCAATTCCAAAGAGTGAAGAAAGTCTTTCTCATTTCAGTCATAAATGGCCTATCCCTTATCTTGAAATTATGCCCCTTAGTTCTAAAATCGCCATCCAGGAGAAATATCAAATCTATATTCACCCTATCGTGTCCTGTAAGAGTTCTGTAAGTCTCAATGGGATCACTTCTCATTCTCCAAAACTCCAGAGAGTAAAGTCCTTATCTCATCTCATAAGACAATTCCACCTTCTAAAGGATTAATCTGGAGAATTTCCTTTGCACTCCCTTTATGGCAATTATATCCTTCTATATATAAGGAGACCAAAACTGCACATAATACTCCAGGTTAGGTCTCATGAAGGCTTTAAATGATTGTAGCAAGATACCTTTACATCTGTCAGTCCTGTGGCTCCATAACAGTAAGTCCAAGGGTTAAGGTTAACACAGGGGGAGATGTACAATGATCAGACAATGGACTGGGCACTTCTCCTCCAGGGCTATCTGGTTAGATCATTCAAGGGTGTGGGTCACCACCCGTTTGTCAGTTAGATTCAGAGAAACGAGATGGGAAAGGAGGATTGGGGGAAGCGTGCGGAGGTGGAGACAAAGAGTCTGCTGATATGGGGAGGAGGCTCTGGAATCAATTCTTGCTGATTGGGAGTAGCAGGTCATGGGTGCAGGGGAAGGAGGGGGTGATAACAATTGTGTGACAGGATAACTGTATTTGTAAGGGAGAAATGCAGTTGGATGGGACTAGGATAATGCAGGAGAGGGGTTTATCTGTGGCCAGGAGCAGCCTGACTCTAAAGGATGGACAGAGTATGACTGTCACAAATGCCAGGGGCAGTAGGGACTTGTGGATGATTGCAAGCACATGTAAACAATTTGGGTGGGGACCTGGGAAGGTGTGAGGTCTGGGAGATTTATGGAAAGGGCTATCAGGAAGGGAATCTGGATGTTCAAGCCTCAGTGAAACAAAGGGATGGAAGCTGGAAACGAGCGCCTAATGAGCATTCGCTGTTGCCTTCCATTTTGCTTGAAATTATGCAATGGGAAAGAAAATGGCTGTGACCATCGCCAGAGTGGACAGAGTAAATGAGGAGGTGTAAGGAAGAGGGCTGCAAGATGCACCAATGTCAGGACAACAACATTCCACAGAGACCCATGCACTCTACGGTACGTAGACTTGTCAGCCACCTTAATCCCTGGTGATCATAATGCATTGCTTCCTACTGTGCTGGACCCATGTCCCCACACATTGTTAACCAATTAATTCAATATCACCACTTTTGGACTCAGAGGACACAGAATGAATTGCTTCTCTTTGACATTCAGAGAACTGGACAGAAATCACATCACATCAAAGCTGCCTGTAATGCTCAATTTTAATTAAACAGTCGATTTTCCCTGGTCCACCCAGCTACTAGGCACTGACCAAGATCACCTGTTTGACCAAGAGGAGCAATGGTTCCAGCAGAACCCATTTCCTTACATATACATTGTCCTCTTGCTTCCAGTTGTTGCAACAGGCTCTCAACATAGACATCACTCTACAGTCCATGAGGTTAGACATCACTCTAGCACAGCTGCATTCTGGTCTGCACAGGGACTCAAACAAACAGCTGAATTGAGCAAATAATAACATTGAAAGAAATATGGCATTTCATATGCAGTTTGCTATCACCCATGTCACTAAAGTGACCTCAATATATTTATTCCTTTAGAGTCCTTCTATAGTTTCAACTCACTGGGCAACAAAGAGGATAGAATCAGTCAATGCCTATTGTGTGAAACAGCCTTGTTGTGAATTAGCTGCATCAAAATCAGTTTCCTTTCTGCAGACGTTTAAATGATAGTTAAAAATTCTTTTTGGAAACTCATGTCCAGGCCTCATTGTCATGTTTGCCTGATTAGAGGTTTAAAATCTTCTCAATATTTGCCAAGTCAATGAAAAACAGGCAATTTGCTACAAACCCATTTTGGCGTTGCCACATCTAAATGTTTTGTTATGATCGATGATAATGTATGCTTTAATATGTTGAACAACAATGAGATGAAGAGAAGGTTACTAATGAGGCAGGGATATTTAAACCTTGACAGATATAATAACTCACCAAAAATGTTGAAATGTTTTGAACTAGAGTCATAAAGTCATAGAAATGTACAATACAGAAACAGACACTTTGGTCCAACTCGTCCATGCTGACTAGATATATCCTAACCTAATCTAGTCCCATTTGCCAGCACTTGGCTCATATCCCTATAAACTCTTACTATTCATATACCCATCTAGATGGCTTTTAGATTAGGTTAGTCCATTGGGAAGAAAACAATGATTTAAAGAATCCCCATACAAAGACTAGTCTTGATTGCAGCTGAAAATGTGTTGCTGGAAAAACGCAGCAGGTCAGGCAGCATCCAAGGAGCAGGAGAATCGACGTTTCGGGCATAAGCCCTTCTTCAGGAATGAGGAAAGTGTGTCCAGCAGGCTAAGATAAAAGGTAGGGAAGAGGGACTTGGGGGAGGGGCGTTGGAAATGCGATAAGTGGAAGGAGGTTAAGGTAAGGGTGATAAGGTGAGGGTGATAGGCCGGACTGGGGGTGGGGGTGGGGGTGGAGAGGTCAGGAAGAAGATTGCAGGTTAGGAAGGTGGTGCTGAGTTCGAGGGTTGGGACTGAGACAAGGTGGGGGGAGGGGAAATGAGGAAACTGGGAAAGTCTGAGTTCATCCCTTGTGGTTGGAGGGTTCCGAGGCGGAAGATGAGGCGCTCTTCCTCCAGCCGTCATGTTGCTATGGTCTGGTGATGGAGGGCTGCAGGCTTCGGATTTGTTGTAGGTACTGGTTGTCCTGTTTGGATCCAAATTTTGTTGGTCTGAACGTAGTCCGGAGTCTGTGCGGGGTCAGTCGGTTCCATAGGCAGGTAATCGCCAGACCATAACAACACGACGGCTGGAGGAAGAGCGCCTCATCTTCCGTCTAGGAACCCTCCAACCACAAGGGATGAACTCAGACTTCTCCAGTTTCCTCATTTCCCCTCCCCCCCACCTTGTCTCAGCCCCAACCCTCGAACTCAGCACTACCTTCCTAACATGCAAACTTCTTCCTGACCTCTCCGCGCCCCCCTTCCCCCCACTCCAGCCTATCACCCTCACCTTATCACCCTCACCTTAACCTCCTTCCACCTATCGCATTTCCAATGCCCTTCCCTCAAGTCCCTCCTCCCTACTTTTTATCTTAGCCTGCTTTGCACGCTTTCCTCATTCCTGAAGAAGGGCTCATGCTCCTGCTCCTTGGATGCTGCCTGACCTGCTGCGCTTTTCCAGCAACACATTTTCAGCTCTGATCTCCAGCATCTGCAGTCCTCACTTTCTCCTAGTCTTGATTGCAGTCAAGCATTACAGATTTTTATACAGGTCTTTTCAACAATTGGACATTGTGTGAAATAGATTAAAGGAGTTTTAATGTCAAAGACCAAAAGATGAAATTATCAAATTGTAATTGAACTTTTAGTTTTAACTTCAATTATTTTAGATTATAGTAGGGGAATTTCATGGTTTTACAAACAAGCATCCACACCTTGTATCCATTATCCACACCATTAGCAAAGACAAACTTTATATTCTACAGCAACTTTTTTTCAGAAATAGTTCATGAAATGTATTTCAGTTTGACAAAACCAGAGATATGTTGCCGAATGTTAATCTCTTCCACTCATCAGGATAGGTGCCAGAATTGTATATTGCACAACAATTTCACAACAATAGGGTGTTGATTATTTGTCAAGTTGTCTCTCTCATTTTTCTTATTTGCCATGGAGAAAGCAATGGGGAGTTAAAAGATCAAAACTATTGGGCAATTCCAAAAAATTCACAAGGCTTCAACATATCCCTTTGATCAGTAGAGGACAAGTCCTTGCTTCTGAATGTATGTTGCTTCTTGCAAATGTAAATGCGCCACGTTTTGACCTCAGTTGATTACTTAAATTGGATGACGGTGTTGCTTTTTGGTACACTTAGGATTGTTCAGCAAGTTCCGCTAGGTGCATAATCACAAGGAACGGAAGAGTTCTTCATTGTGGTTTTGCAGCCGTGAACTGGTCTGTAATCAGCCTTTTACAAACAACCGAAAGGAAAGAACGTTGATTCAACAAGCCAATTGGTAGTCCATCATTATCCTGTCCGCAGAAATATCACATATGTAGCCACTGCACTGCAACAGAATGAAATGACTATTGCTCAAACATTTGAGATACCTTTATCTTTCCAGAGTAATTTGAAGTGGTGTTATAATCCCATCAGATGGTAATGATGGACAAGTCAGATTCCAGAATGAAAACTTGTCTTGATAGACCACACATTTTGGTTTTGCAATTTGTTATCCTTGTGGTCAGTCACTGACCATGTTTACATGAGGTTGCTAATGCACTTTTGATAAAAGAACAAAAGTTTATGACACTGAACAGAAAAAGACAATGTGATATATATCTGACATTTTTGAAAAATATCATCATAAACACCAAAAAAGATTCAAGTTTATTCAAGGCTTGAATAAAGATTTGTAGCTTGGATTTCATGTTTATCCCAGCACTGACCCTCAACTCATAAAGTACCACACCTATTTTTATCTTAAATGTTTTTATTCAATTGACAAGGATGCAGGCATTTCCTTTCATGTGAATTGTTGCACATTCACCATGTGATCCTTCAGGTCTCTCCTTGAGCCAAAGAATCTAAACTCACTGACTTTTTTCACTCAACTCTTAGAAACAGACTGACAGAGGCTTATTTCCAGCTCCGGTGACTTGACCTGCCAAAATTAAACTGGTCTTCTGCTGGGATGAAACTGTTCTTCAGAATACAATCTGTTGGTGTTCCTGGCCATCTGTCTCAGTAGGTCATAAAAATTTCACTTAGTAAACTTTTAAATAACCTGCTAGTCATTTAAGTTAATTTGCATACTTCCTTTGTTTTAAACTTTTTGTTCAAAAAATGACCTTCTGATGATTTTTCTAAGTCACTTTCATGGAATAAAAACCAACAATCAATTGCAAGTTTACTTTAAAACCAACTTCCAAAATTAAAATATATTATAAACTTTCATCACAACAGACCAGGAACATTTCTGGTCCTCAAGTGTTGATCTTCTTTTCAATTGCAAATTTGCACAATTCACAGTTAACAATGATCTGATCAGTATCGCCATTGTCCTACAGGATAGCTTCATTCCTGCATTAACTTTGCAAGGTGTACAAATGCTCAGGACCTATTTTCAGGATTGCTAATAAGGAATTCATAAACAAAAACAGAAATTGCTGGAAAAGCTCAGCAGGTTTGGCAACATCTGTGAAGCGAAATCAAAGTTCACATTTCAGGTCCGGTAACCCTTCATCAGAAATGCAAATTCTTTCAGTTTTTCATAAGGAACTCACATAATGCTTTTACATTATGCTGATTGGTCTTCTCCTGGTTATGTTTCAAAAAAGTTATCAAAGTGACAAAGGATTGGGAGGCCCTCATGAAAGATCAGTTAAAAGAACACTTCCTCTTTTGTTGCCACATCACATCCTCTGCAAGCATCCTCTGAGGTTTGTTCAAAACTTTGAATCAATTCCTGTAGGGTCCAATGCACTTCATTAGGCTTCAGACGAATATCCAAGAGGAGATTTCCACTTTAGGAATATGATGTGAACTGGTCCAAATCTGAGATTATTCCAGACTGAAGGCTCAGTAATGTCAGTTTCTTCTCCCCATCTTATCATTGGTTTCTGGCATCCCAATAGGATTTTATTGGAACTGCAAGTGAGCTTTACTTAAATTCCACAGCCAAACCACTGGGGTGTATCTGCTTAAAGCAGAGCAGATGTCAATCCTGTAATTGTATACTTGAATGGACAAGATTTTAAAAAAAAGCTGAAGCACATATTTCAGCAAAAACCCAAATAACTAAGCTGATGGCATTGACTGAACAGCAAGAAATATTAAAAACCAAGAATTCCTCGTAGAATTCAAAAACCATCAGTTTTGAACTTCAGCTGCAGCATAGAGTCATAGTGATGCAGCATGGAAACAGACCCTTCAGTCCAACCCATCCATGCCGCCCAGATATCCCAACCCAATCTAGTTCCACATGCCAGCACCCGGCCCATATTCCTCCAAACCCTTCCTATTCATATACCCATCCAAATGCCTCTGAAATGTTGCAATTGTACCAGCCTCCACCACTTCCTCTGGCAGCTCATTCCATACACATACAACCCTCTGCATGAAAAAGTTGCTCCTTAGGTCTCTTTTATGTCTTTCCCCTCTCACCTTAAACCTATGCCCTCTAGCTCTGGACTCCTCCACCCCATGGAAAAGACTTTGTCTATTCATCCTATCCATGCCCCTCATAATTTTGTAAAGCTCGATAAGGTCACCCCTCAGCCTCCGATGCTCCAGGGAAAACAGCCACAGCCTGTTCAGCCTCTCTCTGCAGCTCAGATCCTCCAACCCTGGCAACATCCTTGTAAATTTTTTTTAACCCTTTCAAGTTTCACAACATCTTTGCAATAGGAAGGAGACCAGAATTGCATGTAATATTCCAACAGTGGCCTAACCAATGTCCTGTACAACCTCAACATGATCTCCGAACTCCTGTACTCAATACTCTGACCAATAAAGGAAAGCATACCAAACGCCTTCTTCACTATCCTGTCTACCTGCGACTCCACTTTCAAGGAGCTATGAATCTGCACTCCAAAGTCTCTTTGTTCAGCAACACTCCCTAGGACCTTACCATTAAGTGTATAAGTCCTGCTAAGATTTGCTTTCCCAAAATGTAGCACCTCGCATTTATCTGAATTAAACTCCATCTGCCACTTCTCAGCCCATTGGCCCATCTGCTCTAGATCCTGTTTTAATCTGAGGTAACCGTCTTCGCTGTCCACTACACCTCCAATTTTGGTGTTATCTGCAAACTTACTAACTGTACCTCATATGCTCACATCCAAATCATTTATGTAAATGACAAAAAGTAGAGGGCCCAGCACCGATCCTTGTGGCACTCCACTGGTCACAGACCTCCAGTCTGAAAAACAACCCTCCACCACTACCCTCTGTCTTCTACCTTTGAGCCATTTCTGTATCCAAATGGCTAGCTCTCCCTGTATTCCGTGAGATCTAACCTTGCTAATCAGTCTCCTGTGGGGAACCTTGTCGAACGCCTTACTGAAGTCCATATAGATCACATCTACTGCTCTGCCCTCATCAATCTTCTTTGTTACTTCTTCAAAAAACTCAATCAAGTTTGTGAGACATGATTTCCCACGCACAAAGCCATGTTGACTATCCTGAATCTGTCCTTGCCTTTCCAAATACATGTACATCCTGTCCCTCAGGATTCCCTCCAACAACTTGCCCACCACCGAGGCCAGGCTCACTGGTCTATAGTTCACTGGCTTGCCTTTACCACCTTTCTTGAACAGTGGCACCACGTTTGCCAACCTCCAGTCTTCCAGCACCTCACCTGTGACTATTGATGATTCAAATATCTCGGGTACACCTGATCATGTCCTGGGGATTTATCCACCTTTAACCATTTCAAGACATCCAGCACTTGCTCCTCTGTAATCTGGACATTTTGCAAGATGTCACCATCTATTTCCCTACATTCTATATATTCCATATCCTTTTCCACGGGAAATACTGATGCAAAATATTCATTTAGTACCTCCCCCATTTTCTGTGGCTCTACACAAAGGCCACCTTACTGATCTTTGAGGGGCCCTATTCTCTCCCTAGTTACCCTTTTGTCCTTAGTGTATTTGTAAAAACCTTTTGGATTCTCCTTAATTCTATTTGCCAAAGCTATCTCATGTCCCCGTTTTGCCCTCCTGATTTCCCTCTTAAGTTTACTCCTACTTTCTTTATACTCTTCTAAGGATTCACTTGATCTATCCTGTCATATGCTTCCTTCTTTTTCTTAACCAAACCCTCAATTTTTTTAGCCATCCAGCATTCCCTATACCTACCAGCCTTCCCTTTCACCCTGACAGGAATATACCTTCTCTGGATTCTTGTTATCTCATTTCTGAAGGCTTCCCATTTGCCAGCCGTCCCTTTACCTGCAAGTACCTGCCTCCAATCGGCTTTCCAAAGTTCTTGCCCAATACCGTCAAACTTGGCCTTTCTCCAATTTAGAACTTCAACTTTTAGATCTGGTCTAACCCTTTTCCATCACTATTTTAAGGCGAATAGAATTATAGTCGCTGGCCCCAAGGTGCTCCCACACTGACACCTCAGTCACCTGCCTTGCCTTATTTCCTAAGAGTAGGTCAAGTTTTGCATTTTCTCTATGAGGTACATCCACATACTGAATTAGAAAATTGTCTTGTACACACTTCAGAAATTCCTCTTCATCTAAACCTTTAACACTATGGCAGTCCCAGTCAATGTTTGGAAAGTTAAAATCCCCTACCATAACTACCCTATTATTCTTACAGATAGCTGAGATCTCCTTACAAGTTTGTTTCTCAATTTCCCTCTGACTATTAGGGGGGTCTATAATATAATCCCAATAATGTGATCATCCCTTTCTTATTTCTCAGTTCCACCCAAATAACTTCCCTCAATGTATTTCCGGGAATGTCCTCCCTCAGCACAGCTGTAATGCTTTCCCTTATCAAAAATGCCACTCCCCCCCTCTCTTGTTTCCTTTCTACCCTTCCTGTAGCATTTGTATCCTGGAACATTAAGCTGCCAGTCCTGCCCATCCCTGAGCCATGTTACCATAATTGCTGTGATATCCCAGTCCCATGTTCCTAACCATGACCTGAGTTCACCTGCCTTCTCTGTTGGCCCCTTGCATTGAAATAAATTTAATTTATTAGTCCTACCTTGTCCCTGCCTGCCCTGACTGTTTGATTCACTTCTGTTCTCAGCTGTACCCGTCTCAGATTGATCTCTTTCCTCAATATCTCCCTTGGTCCCACCCCCCCACCTTACTAGTTTAAATCCTCCCAAGCAGTTCTAGCACATTTCCCTGCTAGTATATTAGTCCCCTTCCAATTTACGTGCAATCTGTCCTTCTTATACAGGTCAACTCTACCCCAAAATAGATTCCAATGATCCAAAAATGTGAATCCTTCTCCCATACTCCAGCTCCTCAGCCATGCATTCATCTGCTGTGTTCCTGCCCTCACTAGCTCGTAACACTGAGAGTAATCTAGATATTATTACGCTTGAGGATCTCCTTTTTTTAAATTTCTGCCTAACTCTCTGTCATCTCCCTTCAGAATCTCAACCTTTTCCCTTCCAATGTGGACAATGACCTCCTGCTGGCCCCTCTCCCCCGTGAGAACATTCTGCTCCCTCTCTGAGACATCCTTGATCCTGGCACCAGGGAAACAACACACCACTCTGCTTTTTCTCTGCTGGCCACAGGGACATCTGTCTGTACCTCTGACTTCGGAATCCCCTAACACAATTGATCTCTTGGAAACCGACGTACCCCTCGGTGCATTAGAGCTAGTCTCAATACCAGAAACTTGGCTGTTCGTATTACGTGCCCCTGAGAATCCATCACTCCCTACATTTTCCAAAACAGCATGCCTGTTTGAAATGGGTATATTTACAAAAGACTCCTGCGCTAACTGCCTACTTCTCTTACCCTTCCTGGAGTTAACCCATCTATGTGACTATATCTGAGACTTTCCCTCTTCCTATAACTGCTATCAATCATATACTGTTGCTGTTGCAAATTCCTCATCGCTTCTATCTGTCTCTCCAACCGATCCACTCGATCTGATAAGATTCGCATCCAACAGCATTTATGGCAGATATAATCCGCAGTAACCCTTAAACTTTCTTTAAACTCCCACATCTGACAAGAAGTACATATCACTGCAAAGGCCATTTTTACTCCTTCACAATCTACAGACCCAGAAAATAACACAGTCTTATTCCTCTACAAAACACTGCCCCAAGTTAAATTAATAGCTATGGCTTATATTTTCTTGCGATATTTTTTATAAATGGCTGTATCACTCTTTGTAGTCATGGCCATATAAACAAAATGCTTCCAGGTCACATCAATTACCCTTTAAATGTGTGTGACTGGAAGTTCAGGAATAGTCAAACAATTAAACATGGAAAATAAAGACAGACAACATACTGTCATTACCTTTCACTGGAGAAGTTAGTGTGCTCTAGGTCCATATGAAAGCACCAATGGACGAGGGGATTCATCATGAAAAATCCCAGTAAAGTTATAGATATCACATACTGTAACAGTTCAACAAAATCTTGAAGGAGTCAATTCCAGCTTGGCACAAATGGGAAATCTTTGCAACTTTAGTCCTGCTTTATTTTGTTAAAGCAGCAGTTACTTTTCAAACTAGGTATCTTGATATTAGGTGCATACAATGAAGAAAGCAAGGCAGCAGGGCAGGTTAATGCTTTAATTATGGGAACGTGTCCCCAGTACGCCACACATGTGATCATGCTAGAGATCAGTGAGTCCTAGCATCCTGCTACGAAGAGGTGGGTCACGATATTAACGGATTTAAATTGTACTCTCACTGTCCAATTAAGAGTCTGATTAAATGGATTAAGATTAAGTGTCAGGAACAAAAGAGAAAGGGAGATAAGATATTGTTGGCTCCCAAGTTAATTGATTTTATCAGCATTCCCTGCAGGGCTGGAGGTTCAGGATGCTCCCCCTCAACCAGCCATCCACAATCCCTCAAGGAACTTTTACTTTACCAATCCAATCACTGGGTTCTCTTCTGCCACGATTTGGAGGTGCTGGTATTGGGCTGGGGTGTACAAAGTTAAAAGTCACACATCACCAGGTTTCTTTGGAAGCACTAGCTTTTGGAGCACTGCTCCTTTGAAGTCAACCACCTCATGAAGGAGCAATGCTCTGAAAGTTAGTGTTTCCAAATAAATGTGTCTTCTGGCATTGATAGCCTCAATCTCCACTCTGCTGCAATGGATGACCTCTCACCTGTCAACCCACCATCAACCCATTCTCAATTCCCTCTTGGTGCCTCTATCACCCCTTTCTCTCTCTCACCCCTTCTCTCTCTCCCCCCTTCTCTCTCTCGCGCACATTTTGTCAGAGCTGATGGCCTTTCCCTTCACCCAGCTCTCACTCACTGTCAATTTGGCTAATTGTCAAACAGGAACAGAATAAAAAATCTAACAATGACGTCCTGCTGTCAAATTCATTGAGACCACAGCACCCCCAGCCTGGCCAGGTCTCTGCCTTCCCAACCTCCATCCCTCTAACATTGGAGCAATTAACTCCGTAAAAATGAAGACAATAGTGACTCACTTTAAGTTAAGGAATCTATCTTGTTTGTGATATCATTGGATTGCATTATTTAAAATACATTTGGTCTCTGAGATCTCATAACTTTAAATTTGGAGAGACCAAAGCAGAAACAAAGTATTACTTCATATAAATAAAAAAAGACAAAAGAACTGAGGATGCTGGAAATCAAAAACAAAACAAAGTCTCAGCAGTATCTGTAGAGAGAAATCAGAGTTAATGTTTCAGGTCCAGTTCTGAAGAAGGGTCACTGGACCTGAAATATTAACTCTGACTTCTATCTACAGATGCTGCCAGATCTGCTGAGAATTTCTAGCAATTTTTGTTTTTGCACCATTTCACATGCTGGTCGTTTAACCTTCAATGAAAATAACAAAGAGATATTTCCTTTTGCCTCTTTTATATTTTTATTTCTTTTCTCTTCCACATTAAGATTTTCCTCCTGGACAAAGTTTTATTTTCCAGCTCAGGCAGCAACAGAAAACATGGTTCTCTGTAACTGAAAAAAGAATTGAAAGTGTATCGCCAAGCCTGCATCTTTATGTTGTATTATTCTGGAGGACTTGGAAGTGCGTCTTTCCTTTGCTTTACCAATGACCAAAGCAGGTACTTTTTGGCCTTTGAATTTTTGTATGATGTAATACCTGATACAATTAACTGAGACGTTCTGTTGGTATCCACTTTGTTCATTGTTGTGGAAAGGGGCTGAAGCTATTCCTTCTGCCAAAGAGAGAAAGCAGAGAAGGATGGAGAAAATGGGGCTCTCAGCTTCTTCTCTGTGGACTGAGACATTGTAGAAATAGATGTACAGCATCAGCGATCAAAACATTAAGGTATACAGTGAGCTGACATGCGTTTTTCAAAGGCATTCAATGACAAAGACGAGAAGGAGGCGTGTTTTTGATCCTGCCTGGACATGTCCCATTTCCGTGTGATGTTCCCATCAGAAGAAGACCGCTGTCCTGTCTAATGATCCTTGAAAAGAGGAGCAGTCCTGATGAAATCCAACACGCTTAGAAATGCAGTTCATGCAGTTATGTACACATAAAACGTATGAACCATGAGCCACGAGGTGCCTGTAAAAGGGTAGTGTCAAGGGACAAACTCTTAAAGTTCCAAGGTTGTTTTCTATTAGATATATTTTGAGCAGCAAAAAAACTTATTCAAGGCATCGTGAGGAACCTTCAACCCCATTGAAGTCTAAACTATCATGAACAACACAGAGTTTGAATCAATACATCATCACTGGAGGCGTGCCAAAAGATCTTGGTTGACCTTGGTATTATAAATCTCATCAATTTGAATTTAGAATTGAAGAATGTATAAATAATTCACTGCAGCGTGTTATGAGCTTTTTATTGACTGATCACAGAAAAGTGAACATTTCTTTGATTAATTGCTTAAGGCTAAGCAAAAGTGACTACTAACTAATGAAAGAAAACCATTATTCAAGATACTAAACCTGGGAGCATTAAAAACAGTGCAGAGGGGAGTCTAGAACTTCAAAAGGACCCAGACAAGTTGGTGGATGCACAACTGACAGATAAACGTCAAATCAGAGAAGTATGAGGTGGTATGTTTTGTTTGGAATTAAACAGGGAGACAATATAAAATAAACGGTGCAATTCTAAAGACGCAGGTACAGAGCGGTCTGGGCATATGTGTGCATAACCTCATTTGAGGTGACATGACAGAAAGAACAATTAATAAAGCATGGAATTTCCTGTATTTTATGAATAAGGGCATTTCTCATAACAGCAAGAAGGTTGCATTGAACTTGCATAATACACTTTTACAGTGTAATGTCATGAAGATGTTGGTGGACTGAACCTTTAAGAAAGTTAAAAGCTAGTAGAACAACCTGACATCATCAAGTGTTCTGAACAAATAATGCAACATTTGGTTGAACAATTCTATTAGTTGGTTGCCTGAAGACAAAAACAAGTTTAAATTCATCCAATTACTTTAAATTATACCTCAAAATACCTACCTCCAATCAAGTTTGAATTTAGTATATTGACAATCTTAAAAGCCAATGACACAATATGATGCTTTGAGGGTATAAGACTGATGGAAATTGAACAGTTGGGAGGAGAACTGACAAGCCTGCAGCATGTAAGGACTACCGGAAAAAAAAATCTCTCTTAAAGGTATCTTTATTGATCAGTAACCTGTGAAGCAGAATCCCAAGAAGAAAAGAAGTCAGGAATACAGAGAAGAACTGAAAGTTGCCTGATTTTGAGATAAGAAGTTTTGTTTTTTTAATCTTAGTCAGCATTTTTATCAGACCAGTATTGTAGAGGGGAAAGTAAAAGATTGGTTAGAGGAAGGAGTTGGAAATAGTTGTTAATTAATTATTCTCAGTTATACATTAAGAAATAAAGTTGTTAATTTTTAATTTAAGTAGTTCTTGGCCTCTCGAATTTTCAGATTACTGCATGGGAGAGATCTTTTCTGTGTTGCAGGTTTAAATTAAGCAGGAGAGTTTACCCTGGGTAGTAACAATAATCACAGCTGAAGTAATTTGTTCATTTCTGACTGCGCCGTATTTGGATGAATGTGAATGTTTAGAGAGAGTTTAGAGGGGTTTACAAGGATTGTTCCAGTGAACAGAGGCTTCAGTTGTGAAGATAGATTGGAGACGTTTAGACTGTTTGCATTGGAGAAGAAAAATCTGAGAGGAGATATGATTGAAATATTAAAAATACTCACGAAAGGTTTGGAAATGAAATGGCACAAATTTAAAGAAATTGGTAAAAGTAGCAAAAACAAAATGAGGAAGAACCTTTTTACTCAATGAGTGGTTAGGGTCGGGATTGCTCTGTCTGACAGTATGATGGGAGATTCAATGAAGTTATTCATAAAGGAATTAGATGCTTATTCAAAAAGGAATAATGTGCAGGGTTATGGGTGGAAGGTGGGAGGAGGAGAATGGCACGAGGTGAGATATACATTTGGAGTGTGAGCTTGAACATGATGGACTGAATAACCTCCTTTAGCATCACAAAGATTCTGTGATTCCACAGTAACTTTTTCGATTTCTATGCTTGTCCTGCTTACTTTCAGTTGTGATAGTTGCTGTCTGAAGCATAGATATACAAGAGTACAATTGGGGGTCAGAAATTAACAAACAGCACAATGGTCATTAGATTGCCTGGCAAGTTTGAAGGTCAGATCTTCTCATCCCACCCATGTTTTTTGCATATTTGGATGGCAATGATAACAAAATGAGTTTCTCAGTAAATACAATTGACGCCTCATGGAGACTGGCACACCTGCAATGATATAGTCATCTGATATTTCACAGTGAAGGATGGCAGAAGTAATTTGTTTGGGCCATTCGATGTCAAATGTTCTGAAATAAAATGGAAACACTAAACAGATCAGGCAGCACCCACAGAGAGAGAGTTCAGGTCAATGACCATACATAACAATTGGTCACAGAGTAAACCCTGCACTGAGCTATTTCTCATCTCAAATTGTGTGTCTTTTTAATGTGGAAAATAGTGGAGAATTTAATGACAAAAACTTGTACTCATCAGCCAGTTGTGGACATTAATGAGGCACTTAACTCACAGCTTGGGGATAATGGGAGAACTGATTTTCCAAAGGTGCTAACTTGACCAGTTAATAAGATAAATATAAGATACTGTTGTAAAATCTAAACTTCTAATTTGCCTGTATCATAAGCACCAGTATGATTACAAATTAGCTCATCTTGAACATTCAATAGCACATTTGAACTTTTGCACATTACATTGTGCTTTAACGACAATGCTGTATTTCAGGATTTTATTGACATTGTTTTGTTTTTATTCCAAGAAACAATTTTACGATTGAAATATGTTTAAGGGCTATATTTCAAAACAAAGTGCATTTTTCCATTTTAAAGAGCACAGGTTTGAGACAGGATATCTGCAGAATATCTCAACTTACAGCAATTCATCTTCTCATCACAGACGGTCAAACAAATATTAATCTTCACTGTGATAGCCATGTTGTATTCATGTGGACACAGTTTGTGGTGTCGATGGAAAACAACAGCACAGAAACAGCTGCATTTAGCCCCCTTGAACTTGTTCTGCTATTGGATAAGATTGGAGATGATCTGCAATGCCCAAATTCATATATCCATCTTCAATCCAGATCTGTTAGTATCATTACCAAACCAAACACTATTAACCTCAATTTTAAGTGATGGAGGATCTGTTGCTGTTTGACCCCCTTTTCCATGAAGAGGATTTTATTCTAATGCACTTCAAAACAAGGAGCTGATGAGCTTTGTTTGGCTGTTGACACGAGAGTCAGGAATTGGCATGTGAAATGCATAGCCAGAATGGTGATGTAAATTAATTCAGTGGGTTTTCGAAAATGCTTCTTTGTGGCTTTCTAAATGTTTGGAGAAAGTGAGGACTGCAGCTGCTTGAAATCAGAGTTGAAAAGGGTGGCGCTGGAAAAGAACAGCTGGTCAGGCAGCGACAGAGGAGTAGGAGAGTCGCCCTTCATCAGCACTATGGCGGGGAGAGGAAAGGGCAATGAGAGATAAATAACGAGGTGGGGCTGTGGGGAAGTTAGATGGGAAGGCAATAGATGGATGCAGGTGGGGGATAATTGTAATAGGTCGATGGAGAGGGTGGACTGGATAGATGGGAAGGAAGATGGTCAGGGATGACAGTGGTGCTGAGTTGGAGGGCTGAGATGGGGGAAGGGGAGATTTGAAGTCGATGTTGATGCCAGGTGGTTGAAGGGGCCCGAGGGGGAAGATGAGACTCTGGCAAGTTGGCAAGTGGCTTTGGTTTGGCAGTGGAAACGGCCCTGGACTTGCATGTCCATTGTGGAGTTTAAGGGGGGTTGAAGTGTTTGGTGTGTGTCCCAGAGATGTTCCCTGAAAAGTTTTGTGATTTAGCATTCTGAATCCCTGACGTTGAGGAGACCACATTGAGAACAATTGATGTAACAGATGAGGTGTTTGAATGTGCAAGAAAGTCTCTGCCAGATGTGCAAAGATCCCTTGGGGCCTTGCACCTCCTACAGCAGCAAAGGAAGGTGGAAACTGTGGAGGGGGAGTTGGTGAAGGGAGGCATGGACCTTACGAGGGAGTCACGAAGGGAATGGTCTCTGCGGAATGCTGTTGGGGGTGGGGAGGGAAATATTTCCTTGGTGGTGGGGTCAGTCTGTAGGTGGTGGAAGTGGCAGAGGATAATGTGCTGTATCTGGAGATTAGCTAGATGGAAGGTGAGGACCAGGGGGGTTTTATCCTTGTTGTGGTTAGACAGGTGAAGTTCAAGGGTGGAGGTGCGGGAAGTGGAGAAGATGCACTGGAGGGCATTGTTGATCATGTGGAGGGGAAATTGCAGTCCCTGAAATAGGAGGACATCTGGGTTGTCCTGGAGTGGAATTAGAGTAAAAAGTGAGGTCTGCAGATGCTGGAGATCAGAGCTGAAAATGTGTTGCTGGTTAAAGCGCAGCAGGTCAGGCAGCATCCAACGAACAGGAAATTCGAGGTTTCGGGCACAAGCCCTTCATCAGGAATCATTGCTCCTCCTGGGAGCATAAACGACGGATGCAGACAAATTAATCCTCAGAATGTAGACTAAAGAGAATGCGGGATTCATATTGAATCAGATATCTGGAAGCTTATTAACAACCAATTATGCACACAAACCTGACATCTCAGACATCCACATGCAATTGAGTTACAGATATTTTTAATAACTTGTTCAGATGTATTATAGTACACCTCTGGAGCAGGTGGGAATTGAACAGTCCAGATGTATGCTTCCTCGGTGTACTATTTTGTTACATGAATAGTTGACTGGGAGAATCACAATCAGACTAACAGACTGACTGCTTTGGCTGCTGACCAAATATCAGAGAGTAAGATGGCCACCTCTTATGCTCGAGCTTCACAGGTACGATAGGCTGAATGACATCCTTCTGCGCTCTCTCATTCCATGATTCTGCCTCTCTGTTTCTTGGGTTAAAACTAACAGTCAAAAGAGATAGGGAGGTTTGTCATTGATTTTTATTTATTTTTCTGGTAAGTCCAGCAAGACTTCACAGCTTCCTGGGTTTCCTGATCATTTGCTGTTATGTGTCTCTTAGCTTTGAACAAGCATTTCACTCAATTTTCTTGAAACTGCAGCCATCAATAACATCTCTCACACACTCAGAATTGACCATTAACTTTACCATTCTATCATCAATCTGCAGCATAGTTGTCACTTTCGTTTTTGTTTTTACACTCCAGAGATCACCTTTTCAGTCTTTACATTGGACATGTTTCTTCCCCTCTGAATTATTAGCATTTTATGTCAGAATTGATGAGTTTGTTCACTAGCCTGGTCTGTCAGTTTTATGCCATGTTTTACCATTTCTAATCATCAAAACTGTAGGAAATGCAGCAAATTCTTTACAGAATAAGTATCATTTTATTATTACTCAGCTGAATACTTTTCATTAAATCGTTGTGATCTTTTAATTTGAATTCTGTTTGGAAAGTACTACAGGTGGTTGAAGAGGACATTTGCTTGACCATAATATATAACTCAATTTTGCATTTTCTTTTCTTTCTAATAGCATAATTGGCTGTGCTTTCTAGCCTATGGAGGAAATAAGAAATGCTAAATTGCAAACTATATGTTAAAAATTACTGTGAAGGATATCAGCATGTGAACAATAACATGCCCATATGACAGTCCCATGCCAACAATATAGTCATTGTTTATACATTAACAGTCAGCTTTGACTTAGTGGTGCTCCTTCTCTCTAGTGTTGAGGGTCTGCAGGTTCAAAACACACTCTAAGACCATGAACACATCATCTGCAATGCAGTGATTCCTATTTCTTTCTCATTGTGACTCCATTTCTTAGAATCATAGAACCCCTAAAGTGTAGAAGCAGGCCATTTGACCCATTGAGTCAAATTGATCCTCAAAGGGCATTCCACCCAAAACCACACCAATTTCCCCTCCACATGATCAACAATGCCCTCCAGCAAATCACCACCACTTCCTGTGCCTTTGCTCTTGAGCCCCACCCCTCCAACTGCAACAAAGTAGAACAACCCCCCCACATCCAGTCCTCAACTTCCACCCTGCTAATCTCTGGACACAGTGCATTATCCTCTGCCCCACAACCAAGAATATGTTTCCCTCCCCACCCCTATCTGCATTCCGCAAAGACTGTTCCCTCCGTAACTCCCTTGTTAGGTCCACGTCCTCTACCAAACCACCCTCCACACCTGCCACCTTCCCACCGAGCCTGAACATCCCAACAGCAGACTTAAAAATGTCAGATAAGAATAAGAATAGACATATACTTACAAAAGTGTAAAATTATTTACAATAAAGTGCTTCCCATGCTACCGACAATAGATTTGTTTGTCTTCTTTTCCTTTACTACTTTGTCTCAGTGTGATCCCAACATCTGCAGTTGGAATGAGGGAGCCTACTCTGTGGCTGACCTTGATGGCCTGAAGACCTGGCTGGTCATCACTGAGGCCATTTAGGCTCAGAGGATCCATGTCCTCTTAGAGTGCCCTGCCCAGTTACAGGCTTGCACTCAGCTTGGACATCTGCATCACAGGCAGAATCTCACTGGACCTGCATAATGGAAGAGAGGGAATTGGTTGTGAAAACGTAGTAAATGCTTGTTCAATATAGGAATAGCACTGGCACTAATCAGAGTGAATGCAGCACAGCACAATGACATCCACTCTGTTGGTTGCTCCTGGCATCCTCACATGAACAATCAGCCTCTTTTCTCATCAACTAGGCACCTTCTCCTCAGATGCAGAGAGGAGCCTAATGTCTGCTACTAGACTTGGCCCTCTCAAACTGATTATGAGAACTTTTTTCATGCAATGACACAATGGAAGATGTTGAATATAATGGAAGCGTTATGGAAGGGTTGGAGAAGTATTGATTAGAGTATAGGGACAGTAGAGTGATGAGGTGCTCCTAAAGGTACACATAGGAAGTGCAAAGTAAAAGGTGGTTAGTAGTTTGGGAGGATAAGATGAATGACAGCCAAAGAATAGACATGGTGCATGCAGCAATAGGAGCTGCAGTCAACAATCATTGGTGAGAGGCATGTGCAATGGCAGAGTTAGAGTGTATGAGCTAGCAGAGAGAAAATGGTGGTATTTATCCTTGCGGAGTGCAGAACTTTCTTCTTGCTCTGCGTTATATTTGACCTTGGAGACCTTGCATTGACCCTGGGTGCTATTTTTGTCCGGACTGGCTGTGTCTGATTTCATTGCCCCTTTTGGCATTCTGGAGGAAACAGCTTTACCCTCCACTCAACCACACCATCCATACACATAACTGTCTGCAAAACAGGGGGCCCGATTCCCCTTCCACACATGTCCTCACTGACAGTTACAGTAATCCCTTGTCCTGATACCATTTCAGTGAATCTCTTCTGTATTCTCTTCACGTCCTTCCTAACATATGCTCCAAAATTTCAACTGTATCATAAAGCCAAAAGATGTAGGAGCAGAAGTGGGCCATTCAGCCCATCAGATCAGTTGTGCCATCCAGTGAGTTTTATTTGCTCCTTGTGGTATTTGTCAACTGCATGTGTGACATCAGTTTGAATGTGTAGGGCCATGAAAATTAACTGTTTCAGAGCCATTATTTTACACAAAAAAAGTCTTTATTCAGGAAATTTCAGGTTTCTGTCTTTTCCTAGCTGGTCTCATAATCCTCAACCTCACTTTCCTAACTCTTGATTTCCTTACTGATTAAATATTGTCAACTCACCCTTGAATCGAAATACCATATATACTCCAGTAAAAGTTGATCTCAGTAAAAGTCGATCACCTATGTTTGTCCAAGAAATCTGGAATTTTCCACTTATCTTGTGTAAAAGACGAACGTAGTCCTTCACAGGTAACATCAACATTTATGAGTCAAGGTATTGTCCTGAGCAGAAATGTTACAGCGACAATGATTGGTGTGGCTGCATGAGAGTCAAATATCTGATAATGTTTTTATCAGAAATAAAATGTTAGTTTGGAAAACTAAAACAACAGCAGATGACAGAAAATGGAGAGAAATGGAAGAAATTAGAAAGTTTAAGAAGCATCAGGTCAGAGTCAGTTTCCCTGTAACGTGTGTGGAATATAGTTATATATGTAACTGAGGTTTTGAAACTTCTTCTTCATTTAGTGTAAAAAAGGCCCTCCAGCAAAAGCAAAAGATATAGATCAGTGTTTAAACTGAAAGTTATTGAAATTGTAGAGAAGACAAATAACTGTGTAGCAGCAATTACAGTCATTCATTGTGGTTGTTTTATTCGTTTAGATATCAATTGGGCTTCTGCTAATAGTATGGTATTTTGGACTGTAGCATAAATTTCAACCCCTCAGAAGTAGCATCCATGTAACAGTAAACCCATAAATTTAACCTTAAAAAATGTGATGTTTACAGAAATAATTCCACAGATTCACTACCATGAGACAGAAGAAATTGTTCCACATCTCAGTCTTCAATGAGCGATCCCTTCTCTAAAACTGAGCCCTCTCATTCTAAAATCCCCCACTGAGAAAAACATCTCAAAGCATCTCCTGTCAGGCCTTCAAAGAATTTTATATGTTTCAGGAAGGTGCCTCTGAATTCTGATGAGTACAAAGTTAACTTACACAACTTCTCCTCATAAACAATTCCATCCATACTCAGGATCAACCAAATTAACCTTCTCTGGACTGTGTCCAATGCCTGTATATCTTTCTCTAGATATGGGAAACAAACTGCTCACAGTATTCCACTTGTGGTCCAACTAGGTTTTGTCTTTGTAGACTCAACATGCATTTCTGGCTATGGCAATTGGGAGTATAAATTGATTACTCCTGAATATCCATTGAAAACAGGAACAATTCTTTGAACAATAAGATGTATCAAATTGCAAAAGGAAATTCATTCCTTCAAATGGGTTCAAAGTGTTTTGCAGGGTAATGGGCTAATTCAATGTATTACTGCTCCATTAAACAGAAAAATATAGATAAAAGGTGGAAGACTAGGTCATTTGCCCCATCAGGCCTGCTCTGGAGTGCCTTGACAATCATTCCTCATCTTCCAACTCAATATCCTATGCCTGCCTTTCCCCATATCCTTTGTTTTCTTTAGACCCAATTGCCATATCCAACTTCTTAGAGTCATGGAGTCATAGAGGTGTACAGCATGAAAGCAACCCATTGGTCCAACTCATCTATGCCTACCAGACATCCTAACCTAATCTAGTCCCATTTGCAGCACTTGGTCCATATCCCTCTAAACCCTTCCTATTCATTTACCCACCCAGATGCCTTTTAAACGCTGTTAATATATCAGCCTCCACCAATTCTTCTGGCAACTTGTTCCATACATGCACCACCCTCTGTGTGAGAAAGTTGTCCCTTAGGTTCCTTTTATGTCTTTCCCCTCTCTTACTAAACCTATACCCTCTAGTTCTGAACTCCCCCACACAGGGAGAAGACTTTGTCTATATATCCTATTCATGCCCCTCATGGTTTTATAAGCCTCTATAAGTTTACCCCTCAGCCTCCGATGCTCCAGAGAAAACAGCCCAGCCTATTCAGCCTCTTCCTATAGCTCAAATCCTCCAACCCTGGCAGCATCCTTGTAAATCTTTTCTGAACCCTTTCAAGTTTCACAACATCCTTCTGATAGGAGGGAAACCAGAATTGCACACAATATTCCAAACGTGGGCTAACCAATGTCCTGTACAGCCACAACATGATCTCCCTGCACTCAATGCTCTGAACAATAAAGGAAAGCATACCAAACACCTTCTTCACTATCCCATCTACCGGCGACTCTATTTTCAAGGAATTATGAACCTGCACTCTAAGGTTTCTTTGTTCAGCAACACTCCCCAGGACCTTACCATTTAGTGTATAAGTTCTGCTCTGATTTCTTTTTGAAATCATACAATGCTTTGGCCTTGAGAGTATGGTGCTGGAAAAGCACAGTAGTTCAGGCAGCATCCAAAGATCAGGAGAATCGATGTTTTGAGCATAAACTCTTCATCGGGAACCTTATGCCCGAAATGTAAATTCTCCTGCCCCTCAGTTGCTGCCTGACCAGCTGCGCTTTTCCAGCACCCCATTCTCGATTCTGATCTCCAGCATCTGCAGTTCTCACTTTCTCCCAATGTTTTGGCCTCGACTATTTTCTGTAGTGAATTCCACAAACTCACCACTCTCTGAGGAAAGAAATTTCTCCTCATCTCAGTCCTAAGTCATTTACTCCTGTCTCCTGAGACTCTGACCCCCTGGTTTTGGACGCACCCCCTGTTATCAGGCATAGTCTTCCTACATCTACCCAGTCTTGTCCTTAGCCATATCACTGATCCTGTTTCATGTAGATATTAAATAGAATTCTAGTGTTAATCTTGTCCTTCAGGAAACAAAATCTGCCACCCTTACCTGATTAGACCTACATATGACAATAGATCCAGGATAATCGGGTTGACTCATAACTGGCCTCTGAAATGGTCACTCAGTTCATGGGTATGAAATAGAGAAATAAATGTTGCCTTAGCACTGATGCTCATATCACACAAAAAAGAACGAAGGCTCTGTTGTAGCTATTAACTCTCTCTGGAGTATCCACGTGAGAAAATAAATGTCTGTCAATTCTGCCGGACTAGAGGGTCTTTGCAATTATTTGCAACTGAAGACCAAGGCAGCAAAATTAATGAAAACACATCTAAAGTTGGAATTTAATGTTAGCGCTGTGTGTCTTGCCCACGGGTGGGAAAATAGGTAACAGCCTTGTATGGGATCACTTGGGTAAGGTCTGCCATGCTTTAATATCCATCAGGCAATTTGTTGGCCAGCACTAGGGCTTTCCTGGCAATTAGGGCACTGTGGGTCAAAATTCTGATCTCTGAGAGCTGCTAACCAATCATAGGCTGGATTCTGCCTATGTCTGTCAGGAGTGAGGGCTTGCTTCTGGCATTGCCCCCACCAGAGTAGACATGGCCACACATGATCAAGAGTGAACTTGGAGTTGTGGAATGGGCTGGGTGGAAGGAGCGTGGCTGACTGGGGATGGGAGACGGAAGAAATGGTACCCTTCCCAAGGTGGTTCTTAGTGGCCCAACCTCTCAATGATGTTGGTTCCTTGATCAAACACAATTGCCTTTGAATAGTCACCACTTGGAAACCCAAGCAAAGCAAACCAGGTTTGCGTTTTGAGTTCTCTGTGTGGTGAATTGCATCCTGATCACTGAATGAAAATCAGCTGGACTACGATGTGCTCTTTATCATCCACGATAGGATCTCTCCGTGAGGCTTGTTGAGCTAGATAGAGGCAGGAAGGTCATGGGATATTCCCCCATCCAATCAAATGCCCACCTTTGCCTTCAGACCAACACTGGTGGGTGGAGGAATATTTAAATTCCATTCCAAATGTGCAACTAATGGAACAATTACAGATGCATACAATTAAGAAATTGTGAACTGAATGGCTTATGTGTGACTAAACTGTGAATCAGAGGTATTGTTAGCGGGACAACATTGTAGAAATGATAAGGTATAATTAAAATGTCGAAGGTTTAACTGAGAGTATGTGAGTGAACTACAGATTGACATTGCAGTGAGCAGGTTAGCTTTGTACATTTGCAAAGGGGTTTCCAAAGCACTACTAGTCACTAGAAACTCTCAGCCTTCACCTCAACCCAAATCATGAGAGACCAAAAAGGAGTCCAAAGGGCGCAAAACATGGTTGGCATTCTAAGTGTGTCACATCAATAATATCAAAGGGCAATCCTTGAGAACAGTAATATGAACACATCCAGGAAAAAAGGAAGAGGGAATAAAAAGAATAGAATCCAAAACCTGATTGGTATTTCAGGGTATACTCTCTGAAGAGACAACAGCCTTTAAAACTTAGGTTGAACGAACATTGTTGATGTTCAATCCCATTTCTATTAGTTTTATTCATGCTCTACATTAGAAAAGTGATCTGCCTAGGTTTCCACCTCATTCAACTATGTTATAGTGTTGCAATGAATGCTCATTTCTAAAAAGCTGAAGGGAAAATTAGACCCAATCTAGTTTATGATGGTACCAAGTCCAAAACAAGGTTGATTTGTTTGTCCACAGTGCACAATGTAACTTTTCTCTAATTCAGCAGTTGCAAACTATTCAAATATCTAAGAAAACAGATTAGAATAAATATTCAAAATATTATTAGAATCAAAGAAAAAATGTACAATATTTTAGTTTATTTGCACAATTCACATCAGTAAGCTCATATAGCTTAATGCTTTCCTTTAGAAAATAATCCACTTCCCTCCCTCAGCTCTCAACAGGTTCATTAAAAATGGTTATGTGCCATTTCTGATGTCTTTCATAATATGCAGGATTATAATTGACTGAACATTGCTTTTGAAGATATTATGTGAGGAATAACAACCTGGCAAACAGCAGGGTATATGGGATAATCAGCACCCAAATGTGTAAATGAGGTTATAATAATGCTGGCTATCAAAGACTTGCAGGCCACGTTGTGTTGTTAAGTGAGTGAGAGATTACAGTTTAGAATGAAAACAGATCAATTATGCCCTAACGGACATGCAAACGTTGACATCCTAGTATTTTAAACGTTACCATGTTGGTTAATTACTGTGGATGAATAAATCCTTTAGAAAGCAGCCTTCAAGCAATTAATCAGATTTTTAACAAAGGATGAAACGTCCCTTCACATGGAGATTATGTAAAATACTGAAGTTGCTTTGATGTGTCCTGAAAACCAGAGCCTTTTTATCCCCCTCTGCTTTAGCAATTTGCAGTTGTGCATCCTACCTGGGTGACTCTGAAAGAAAATCTGACAATAACTGAAAGCACACTGAGGATGTGGTATGGCAGGCCCTGAAAAATACAAGTTTAACCTTTTAAGGAATACAATAACCTTTCCATACCCCAGTCTAAAAATAAATAAATTACAATCTTTCATTTCCTTCAGAGGGCTGTATAAATAGAAATATGCTCCATTGTACAGTAAGATCTATTCCATTTCAATTGAATACAGAAAGTCCAATTTAACCTGATACTCTGTTTCTAATCCTTTAACATTTTTCCTACCGTATGAACTCAATTTTTCCAAGTTTAGAAACAGGCAGTGAATGTGGTAGAAGATAGTTACTGTGCTGTCCCTTTGGTAATTGCCAATATAATTCACTAAGTGCTCATGGTCAGGAGAATAGCTGCAACGGCATGTTCAGCAAATCTATACTGGTTCATTATTTTGTGTCAGTTCAAACTAACTGCATCCCAGTCACTGTTCCTTGAGCTCAAATCCATCAAATTGCAGAGGATCAGGTTTTACTGCAGATGATGATATTTTATATTCCAGGTGTTATTAATTTGTCATATTTGCTTAAATGAGAAAATGTGGTGGACGTTAAATTAACCCAAAGACGAGGTTTTCAAAAGGCTGAGTCCAATTTTTTTAAAATTGTTCACTTGAAGTGAGTGCCATTGGCTGGGCCACCATTTATTGCCCTCAAGAAGTTGGTGATGAGCTGTGTTCTTGAATCGCTGCAGTCCATTGGGTATAGGGACACTCGCAATGCTGCTACGGAGGGAGTTCCAGGATTTTGACCCAGCAACATAATGGCCAATCATAAAACATTGAAATCACATGTATCAGAAAAAAATTCAAAAGCAATTACTTAAGAAATATCTTTCAACTCTTATCTAGGGAAGTAGTGGTGAAGTACATCAGAGATGTAAAGTCTGCTGTGTTTGAGTTCCTTCCAGCCTGGATAAGATCATCTTTCTAGTCTAACGAGACGGGTTTGTCAGGTAAACAACATGAAGTTTATTTCATTATTGCAACTAACTACAAATTACTTGAATATGAGCTATATAACGACAGAGGCTGCAAAGAGTCTTAGGTCTATTTCCTACAAACTTCTTTCTCACTCTGATGGAGCCCCAGTGATAATATTATGGTGAGTGATGTTTACTGGACTCAGTTATGTATTAACTCTTTCAGGCCTTTCTACAACAAATTCAACCTTGTGTTAATTTTATTTCGTGATGCTTGTATCATATTATTACAAGGTAGCAATATGATATCATCAATATTAGTTGCCAGCCAGGCTCAATTAGTGCCACAATGATCTCTAACTCAGAAGGTTGTGGGTTTGGGTCCGAGTACACCGAGGGTGTGCTGCATTGTCAGAGGAGCAGTTTTCTGGATGAAACATTACACTGAAGTCTCTATTACCATCTGAGGTAGATGCATAAGAAACTATTATAAAGAAAGGTGGTCAAGTTATTCCTGGTGTCCTGACAATAGTTGTGACTCAATTACCTAACAGAGGATCAGCTCATTGTCACATTTCTAATAGTGGGAACTTTCTGAGCAGAAATTGCTGCCTTGCCAACATTTTAATTGTAAACACAATTTAAAACACTTTATTAGCTGTTAGGTGTTTTTGGACCCTTACTGCTCGATGGATGATCTTTGTAAATATGAATCAAAACATAATAACATAAATCAATGTTACTATTAGTGTATTAGTGCAAGAAAGCAAAATGTTAAACATGAGGTGGCCCAAGTAATTTTCAATAAGACTGTTAATATAAATGCAGTGGTGGCATTTTGGAATGTAATGAATGTACAATAAATTTACAAATGTTAACAAACAAAATGGCATTAGCCATTGAATACAAATCACACATTTCATATTTATTTTTCCATGTAATTCAAACAGTAAATGCAAAATTAAGGCATTTCCATTTTTAGAAATCACAGGACACTAGCTTATAGTCAAACCGGTTTATTAGAAATCACAAGTCCTCCACCAGATGAAGGAGCAGAGCTCTAAAAGATTGTGATTTCAAGTAAACCTGTTGGACTTTAACCTAGTGTTGTGTGACTTCTGAACTTTTCCACCCCAGTCTAACATCGGCACCTCCACATCATGGTTTCAATTTTTAGATTGTGTTATTAAGAGTGAACCATGTTTCTTGCTAAAGAGTATATGGAGTTTGGTCTAGGTAGAGACCTTTCACAATTCACCACATCCAGCACCAGAATTGGTTTTCTTTACATTGAACAGATTTAAAAGCATCTCATCCTGTTAGGTAGGATTACTACATTACCAAACTAAATAGCTCAATAATTAATAAACTCTTATCCCTGCAGTGTATTTCAAAATATTAAACATTATTGATCAGTATTAAACCCAAACTGTTACACCTTCTTAAAAGGTGATGCAATTTTTTGAAAATCACCAAATTATCACACCTTTGCAATGCAGACCTCAACATATAACATTACGAAAAGTTAGCTGTGATTCAACTGACCAATGTTCAGCTCATAAAATGATTTTTAATGAACCAACACTTATTCATACCTTCCTGGCTGACAAAATTTCATGTATCCCTTTGGTTCCACTGAAGTGATAACTTCTGCTCACAACATTATTAATTGAATCAGCTTGGAGACAGCTTGATGAGATAACCTAAAAAAAACCCTTCTCCATAACTACACAGCTAACTTTTACATATCCAATGTTGGTACTGTTATTTCAATGGCAAAGATAATCTTCTCGCAGACTGTGATTGCTTGTTTGCCTCTTGATTTAATTGTTATTTGTTTATTTGTGAATCACAGCATCATTTGGTTTGCTCTCATCTTACCAAACAAAGGAGGGGAATCAAGGCCAAAAGTTCTCTACTGGTTTTCACAGATCAGCCCTTGACCATTCATACTGCTTTCTCTGTTTGCTATCAGGGCTATTTTCTTATTTTTAAGAGGAAGAAGCCTAGTCAGCTGCCAAATCCCAATTGATTTTTAATCCTTCTTGCATTGTATGGGAATTACATACTTCCTATCTTGCAAGAAAACTGTAAAGTATTTTGTAACCAGCTATAAAGAAAACTGGGGCCAAGTGAGGCAGGAAGGTATTAGCAGATGTAAATGATTTTTTAAAACATTTTCAATGCAATTCAACAGCAATTTATCATGACATCAAAATGTCCTAAAATGCATTCAAATTAATTGAATAATTTAGAACAGTAATCATTGGTATAGTGAGGAGAATTTGGCAGCAAACATACACAAACAAGGATGACATAACACCCAGGCAATCTTTACTTTTAGTCTTGTTGGTTGAGGAATATAGATTCAACAAGACACCAGGTAGCATTCCTCTCCTCTCCAAACAATGCCATGTGATATTTTAAGTCTACCCGGGATGGGGGTGGGAGGGGGGAGTGGAGTTGGAACTAACAATTTGAAGTGTATCCAAAAGATGACAGTTCAAGCATTGCAGCATTCCATGAATACAATTCCATCAATGTCAAATGAGATTATTTGCTCAACTCTCTAGTTGTGAACCAACAACCTCTCTCAGACTGCTACTTGAGCAGTTGAGCCCACAAAAGGTAGCACGGTGGCTCAATGGTTAGCACTGCTCTCTCTTGGCACCAGGGACCCAGATTTTATTCCACCCTTAGCCAATTGTGAGTATAGAGTTCACAATTTCTCCCTGTGTCTGCGTAGGTTGTGCACGATAAATCGATTGACCATGCTAAACTGCCCATAGTGTCCAAGGATGTGCAGGATAGGTGGATTAGCCACAGGAAATGCAGGGTTTCAGGGATTGGATGAGTCTGGATGAGATGTTCATTGGAGTGAGAATATGGACTCGATGGGCCAAATGGCCTGTTTCCATGCTGTAGGAATTCTATGAATTGAGGTTTGGCAAGATATTCCTGACTTTTCATGAATCTACATTCTTTGAAAGGAAATAATTCATCGAATGATTTGTGTTACATTACCATTGATCTGAGCCAAATATCTAGGAAGATTTGAAGGGATGGGTAACATTGATCAAGAAGGTTGTTACACCTTCAGGGGTTCCTGTGCATTATGTAGCGATCTAAACATATGTGAAGTCATTGACACAATTCTAACCATGAATTTGCTCGAACAGCTTGGTTTTATTGCATTGGATTTTCCAAGAAATTAATTAGAATCACCTTTTCTGTGCATCAAAATTCTGTCTGCTCCAGTGAATCTGCTAGAAAATAAGTTCACAATTACTGAGTGGCACAATTTCAGTTCAGCTGTAATGATTGTAACAGCTGAATGACATATGGTCTTGGAACTTAGCTATGAACACAAACAATCTGGGCAAGATATTAGTGAGTGACCACCACCTGTGCATTCATGGGAGTGGACCGTGACTGTGTGAGATAGTCCCAAACACAAGAGATCATTGCTAAGAGCCAATTCAACATCTTTCCCCAATGCTTCTTGTCCATTAACCTCTCACACAAAGTCAAGGTCTCATTCAATGACCTTTGAAAGGAAAAGTATTACCATTAAAGGGGCAGCAAGGGATGACCACCCATCATTAAGTGCACAAAAAATAGTTTCATAAAAATTAGCTTCATGTAATTATTCAGTAACATACACTTGCCTTTTAAGCACTCAAGGGTATTGCCTGGCAAATTACTTTATCGATCTATTTTACAGAGAATCGAATTATAGGAATTAAACTGCCTGTTATTGACCAGCAGCCAATGTATCACATAGCATTGCTAACAATTTGATTTATGGCAATGTGACTTTCCTTGCAGTACATAGTCAAGGTGAAAGGTGTTATTAATACTTGCCAGAAGAGGGTTTTCATCCTTAGGCCCGAACACCAAAAAAGGTGTAGATACGACTTTAAACAATAAGCATGCAGTTTGTGATGTGTGTTTACACCCTGCTGGTTCAATACAATACAGGCAACAGTCAGCCCTGTGCCACTTAATCAGTGCAATAATTATTTGCATGACGTCAAGACTAACCAAGTTAGCCTTACATTACTTGCTAGCACATCTTTGAACAAACTTGTGCTTCTTAAAGGAATGCTGTATTGTGGATACTGAATGTGCTGTTGATGTGCACTAAATGACAATGGATGCCACAGGAGACAGCAGGCACACAGATTTTCCAATATTGCATTCCCTATTAGGAAAATTTAACATTGTTCTATACTCTGTAGCATTTAATTACAATCATTTGCGATAATCTGTTTTCCAAGTTGTTCATTCAGTCATTTTTTTGATAGCTAATTGCGATCTATTGAAATCAATGACCCTGAAATGAAGTCACACAGAACTCAAACCCACATCAATTGTAATCATTTATTTTTGCCTTTAAAGCAATCAGCAGTATTCAACTGAAATAATTGGAAATAACTGACAAGGAATGAAGCCACAAAAAAAACACCAGAGCAACTCCTCGCCCTAGAAGTGATCAAGGAAGAAACTCTTTAAGACAGTCACCTCAAAATCATAGACATTTTTCAAAGTTCCAGCATGTGATTATTTAATCCAGATAAAGCGCTTCAATGATTGTATGATGTTAATAGTATTATTTATTATTTAGTATAATTAGTAATTAGAGTGTAATATTATTTTTAATGTTATATAATACAAAATATTCCACCTCTACTTCCGGTGTCTATATTCTGTCTGATACTCAACCAAAGGAGGAGTATGTTTTAAGTTCCTCAAAGGAGTGCAGTGAGTTCTACAGAAGCCTGATAATTGGAATTCTACAGAGAAATCTGTTTCTGTATTAGAATAATAACCACCTAAAATAAAAATGATCCAGACCAGACAATGAATGAACCAGAAGTCAGACATGAGATGTGAACAGTGGATGCAGTGACTTAATGAGGGCTACAAGGGAGAGTGATATCAGATTCATGACTTTGACTTTGACTTTGTTTCTCTTTCCACTTATGCTGCTGAGTTTCTCCAGCATTTCCTGTTTTTATCTCAGATCCACAGTACTTTGTTTTCCTTTGATTTAACTAGAGATAGGTCTTGAATAGCATCTTTCGAAAATCCAACAGGTGCACATTGAATAGATTTAAACAAATGCAAACTGTTCTGCTCAGACTTGCTGGTCTATGTGAACGCCTAAGTGGAAGGATTTATGAAGAACAATTGCTACCTTTTTCACATAAATCAAAGTAATGGTATAATT
Organism: Hemiscyllium ocellatum; assembly: GCF_020745735.1. Lineage (NCBI taxonomy): Eukaryota > Metazoa > Chordata > Chondrichthyes > Orectolobiformes > Hemiscylliidae > Hemiscyllium > Hemiscyllium ocellatum. The sequence continues at coordinate 41,278,575 of NC_083429.1, read as the reverse complement.
GCTGTCACACTTAAATACAAATACAAAACTTTCATGCAAGTACTGCCTTGTTTATTAATTGCTTAACTCTACATATAATAGTTGATCCTTGGGTATCACTGACATTGGCAATCAAACTGCAAAAATCTTTTTTTTCTGTATTCAGCAGATACTGAACTGTGATTTACTTTATTAACATAAGGAGAAAAGAGAATCACTAACCTCTTCATTGCAGGTCAATGCAAGAATATAACTAAGGTGAAAATTGCATAATGATTTATGTAAATTGGTGCGTAGTGCATGAAGTTCAGTACAAACTTGTCAGTGCTCTGGAACTGAAGCCAAGGTAGAGGTAAACAGACAGAATCCTGTCACATTGAACCCTCCCTCTTCACATCATTATCACAGCATCACACAGACCTCATGATCTTTAAGTATACTCTGTCTGCAGAAAATGCACATTGAACTTTAGAATGGTTTGAAATTGAAATATCTAAGGTCATAAATGTTATACTGACTACATATTTTGACAAAAATACTGTAACTTTTCCTCATCCTAGGACTGATTGGCATGATGTAAACCATGGTGTTGGTCCTTCCCATCAACGTTTCAATCATTTAATGTGGTTGCCTGCCCTTCTTAGTGGTATAACTTTCAGTTTGAGAAGTTGTTTCCTGTGCAAAGATAGTGATGTCTCTGCAGTCTTACCGCCAAAACGATCATGCCAATTCCTTCCAAAATGTTTCTTCAAATATTACCTTTTCAGTTGCTAAAGTACTTTATGATTTTCAAGATGTGATCCTTAGAGTATAACGGCAGTAGGAGTATACTTAAGAGGGAAATCAGGAGGGCAAAAAGGGGACATGAGATAGCTTTGGCAAATAGAATTAAGGAGAATCCAAAGGGTTTTTGCAAATACGTTAAGGACAAAAGGGTAACTAGGGAGAGAATAGAGCCCCTCAAAGATCAGCAAGGCGGCCTTTGTATGGAGCCGCAGAAAATGGGGGAGATACTAAATGAGTATTTTGCATCAGTATTTACTGTGGAAAAGGATATGGAAGATATAGACTATAGGGAAATAGATGGTGACATCTTGAAAAATGTCCAGATTACAGAGGAGGAAGTGCTGAATGTCTTGAAATGGGTTAAGGTGGATAAATCCCCAGGACCTGATCAGGTGTACCCAAGAACTCTGTGGGAAGCTAGAGAAGTGATTGCTGGGCTTCTTGCTGAGATATTTGTATCATCAATAGTCACAGGTGAGGTAGTAGTGACCTTATAGAGGTTTACAAAAATATGGGGGCACGGATAGGGTAAATAGGCAAAGTCTTTTCCCTGGGGTGGGGGAGTCCAGAACTAGAGGACATAGGTTTAGGGTGAGAGGGGAAAGATATAAAAGAGACCTAAGGGGCAATTTTTTTCACGCAGAGGGTGGTATGTGTATGGAATGCGCTGCCAGAGGAAGTGGTGGAGGCTGGTAATATGAGGCATTTGGATGGGTATACGAATAGGAAGGGTTTGGAGGCAAGTGGGACTAGATTGGGTTGGAATATCTGGTCGGCATGGATGGGTTGGACCGAAGCGTCTGTTTCCATGTTGTACATCTCTATGACTCTATGACTCTATGCGCATGTTGTCTACTCTGTTACATGCGCAAATCACCCTATTCATTGGTCCAATATCATTTATTGAATACTATTAATAAAGCGTGAAGCAAATATCATTTTATTTTTTGAAGAATGGAAAATCAGTAAAGTTGTCTACATATCCATATTGTTATACAGCCATTTTGTTTCTTCTGAGTAAGATTGCATGAGTCACATTACATCCTTGTAGATGGCAACACATCCACATCAGCAAAGAAAAGCTGCCAATAAAAGTAACAACTGGGAAATAGCAACCCAGGGATTGAGAGGTTAAATAGACTGAGGCTCTTTTCCCTGAAGCATCGGAGGCTGAGGGGGTTTAAAAAGTCATGAAGGACATGGTTAGGGTAAATAGACAAGTTCTTTTTCCTGGGGTGGAGTAGTCCAGAACTAGAGGGCATAGGTTTAGGCTAACAGGGGAAAAATTTAAAAGGGACTTTTTTTCACATAGAGGGTGGTATGTGTTTGGAATGAGCTGTGAGAGGAAGTGGTGGAGGCTGGTAAAACTACAACATTTAAAAGGTATCTGGATGGGTATATGAAGAGGAAGGGTTTTGAAGGATATGGACCAAGTGCTGGCAAATGGGACTAGATTAATTTAGGATATCTGGTCAGCATGGGTGAGTTGGACAGAAGGGTCTGTTTCCATGCTGTACATCACCTTGACTCTATGCCTCAAATTACACCTGGCCAATTGTGAATTTGAATTCCGTAGATTTGGTAATTCGTGGGCCATCGTCAGATTGAGATGATTCTGTAAGCAACTGGTTTATTGCCAATATCCACTGGTTAATTACAATATTTGACAGGAGGAAAACTAGCATCCCTCATGGGTGGTCTGGCTGAAATTGGACTCCAATACTCATCTCTTACTGTCCAAATATTGCCTTGCCTTTGGAATTACATCCCAAGGAAAAATTTAAAGTCACCAATTGTCCCACAAATATGTACTCTCTGATGTCTCCCTAAAAACAACCAATCTGCTCGTTATAAACTGAAAGAACAGCAGATGCTGAAGAAGGGTCTGAGGAAGGGTCACCAGACCTGAAATGTTAACTTTGATTTCTCTTCACGATGCTGCCAGACCTGCTGAGCTTTTCCAGCAAAATCTGCAAGCTGCTTTATATGAGCACACACAACCTGGACTTTGGCATTTGGAAAGGGATGGGAAAGAGTTAGATAGATGTAAAATGAGGAAGGGAATGACACATAGAAGTGAAAGACAGAAACAGAATATACAGGTGCATGGGGGTGGAGGTGAGATGAGAGAGAATAAAGAGAGAAACTGAAACGAAATGAAAGAGAGAGAAATCAACACTCTTTCTGTCCAATTTTAGCAGCTGCTCTCATGTTAAATTTGGGTTAAAACGCATTATGAATCAGACATGTTCTTTAGGAAAAGAAATCTGCTGCCTTTACCTGGGCTAGTCTGTAAATGACTCCAGACCATGGCTGACTCTAAACTGCCCTCTGAAGCCACTCAGTTCTATAAATTGCTACCAAGTCTGAAGTTTGGAATGACATGGGACAGATCATCAGACAATGCCTGAACTCCGGAAGCAACAAAGATAAACATAGTCCTGTTGACTCCACAAACTTCTCCTTGTTATCATATGGGGGCTAGTGCTAAAATTGAGAGACCTGCCCCACAGACTAGTCAAGCAAAACCCTGACATAGGCAAACTCACACACAGAATCATACTTTACAGGCCAAATTCCAGATAACACTATCACAATCCCTCGGTATGTCCTGTCCCACCAGCAGAACAGGGTCTCTGAATATGGCAGCACAGTGATATATAGCCAGGAAGAAGTTGTCTTGTGAGTCCTCAACAATGTCTCTAAGACAACACGAAATTTCAATGGCAAGGAAACTTCCTGCTGATTACCAGCTACCACCCCATCTCAGCTGATAAATCAGTACTCTGTTATGTTGAATACCACTTGGCGGAAGCACTGATGGCAGCAAAGGCACAGATGTACTCTAGATTGGCAGTTCAATGTCCATCACCAAGACTGGCTTGGTAGCACCACTACTGACTGAACTGGCTAAGTCCTAAAGGAGAAGGCTGCTGGACTGAGTTTGCAGTAAGTGGTAAGAGAAACAATAGGGAAAAATCGACCTGACCTCATCTTCACCAATCTATCGACTACGAATCTATTCATGATAGTATCAGTAGGAGTGGCCACTACACAGTCATTAGAGAGATGAAGTACTGCATTGAGGATTTACTCCATCATGATGTGTGGCAAGGACATCAAGAATGGGCCTCCATGAGGTTATGTGGGCCATCAGCAGTAGAATTGTATTTATCCACAATCTGTAACCTCATAGTAGCATGCTGCATATACTGTGCTATTACCGTCAGAGGTCAGCTCTGACTGAATGAGTAGTGCAGGAGGACATGTCAGATACAGCACCATGCATATTTAAAAGTTAATGGTCAACCTGGTAAAGCTACACCACAGCCAAATGAATGAAGAAAAAAGATTTAAAGTAATTGGTAAAAGAAGCAATAGCTGAATAAAACCTCTATCTCCCAATGAGAGGTTGGGATCCAGCATTCACTGCCTGTGACTATACTGGAGGAAATTTTCAAAAGTGATTCAAATAATAGAAGAATTAAAAGAAAATAAATTCCATGGCTACACAAAGCAGGGATGTGACACCATTTAAATCACTGGTTCAAAGGGACAGCACAGATATGATTGGCCAAACAGCCTCCTTTGATACTGTAACCATTCAATGACTACAACACATGCTGAAGTGGGAATAAACTAGCTAATCCCATGTGTTGAATCATTCCACAGGATTATCCCGAAGAATCAATATTGCAACATTTGTGGAAGGAGGCAGGTTTCAGGGCACAAAGGATCACCAATGCATTAGATCTTCAGCCTGATGATGATTCGTACACAGAGAAGGTTGTGCTCTCCAATCTTTGCTGAGTTGGTACTTCACGAAACAGCAGGTGGAGTCTTGGCAAAGGCAGAAGAGCATGTAAACTGATACTTCACACCTTGTACATGCTGTGTTTCCAGCAATGAAAATAAAAAATATATAAATAGTAACTAGATTGCTTCTGAGAAATAATTCTGTATAAGTTTGTGAGATTTTTATATATTTATTCATATTAATGAACTTGTTGGGTCTGCTGTCCTAGCTTGGAGACAAAGAGCATTCATTGTAACTAATGGCTTGTCAATGAATGTATTTTCTTCACTGTTCGAAGAACGACATACTGATGGGTAGACCCAGAAAATCTTTCAAGGAGCTTGACCGAACTAGAAATGTTTTGTATATTTGCTCCTTCTCACAGATCCATCAGCAAGTGACAAGCTCATAAATGCCTAGTTGTGGTAAAGTGGATAAAAACAAATTGTGCTGGCTGACACACATGTTCAGGAGAATCAAAGTGGTAAAAGAGAAAGATGAGCTGATATATGAGAAAAGTACAGCTTACATATTTCTGAGCTACTTCCAAGACCTCATATTAATTGATGTCTGAGATCTTGGTGTAAAGGCATTTTTGTGCTTTTGAAATTTGCGAGTTGCAATGAATGAGAATGGTTTTGAAACCAATGTTTTGAAGTATTGCAGGATGTTTTGAAAAGTAAGTAACCAGACACTTATTGTACGCACTGTGTAAACAGTTGTTTGAACAAGCAGTGATTGAATTGATTACAAATGAATTGAAGTCAGGAAGCTTTGTCTACAGACACTACTGGATGGCAACAAGAAATTAATTGGATAATGGTCAAGTGACCAAAAGTGATAAATGACAAAAAGCCTTTTGCCTACTATGAACACGTGATTGGTTTTCAGGTAACTGAACAGTTTGGGGCTGGGAACAAGCCATGGGAAAGTATTTTTAATCTTCGCCAACATAAAAGCTGTCTCGCTGTTCTCCACAGTCAAAATCCTTTTCGGATCTGAAGAAAACTAGTTCACATTTCTTCCAACAGTTATCATCAGTTGTGACTTCTAATTGATAAATCTGTGACCGTTTATAAGGGAACTACTCACCAAGTGTCTGTTGCAAACCTGCAGAAGCATCTGGAGAAAGACAACTTAAAAATAATGTTCTGACCAGCACAAGAATAATAAAAATTATCTCAGCCACACATAAATAGGAATCACCAAACTGCCTCCATTTTCCTCTGCCAATTATCTATTTTCCCCCTTGTCCGTGAAAGGGGTACTAACAAAGGATTCAAGATTTAATTAGCAGTGTTATCTGTCTACAATTATAACTGTTTACCTGCAGCTAGAGCCTAATTTCTTGCAATGAAAAGTCATTCTTGTTAAGCACAGAAGCCTGCTCTTTATGTTTTATCAAACTGATCTGAAAAACAGGTAAATTGGGGAATTTTGCAGACTTACTTTAACATCTTTAACTATGTGACAACTCCGAGAATCAGGAAACCTGACTTCCAGCCTACCATCTCAGTGAGTCACAATACTACACAGGAGATCACACAAACACACCTTAAACAGATGAGCAAATGAAGTGTCTGTTTCATGCATTGCCAGCGAATATGATATACACCAATGTTCTGCTTTGGTCTGTAATGTGGGGAGCGCTATCGGGGCTGGATGTGAAAAGTTAGAAGAATAGACAACAAAAAAAATTCATGTTCAGGGTGTACTTAGAAATTGAAACTATTGAAAACAATCCCAAATTTTGTAATGCAGTTTCAATTCCTGCTTAATTTTTCGATTTGGTGGAATGATCCACCACATTGTAAATAAATAAAGCAAGAAGCTGATTTTTCAACTATCTTTTTTTTAATAATGTTTAATAAACAGTAGCCTAGGAAATAAATAGATTCACAGTACCACAATAAAACAAGGCCAACTGTATTTTATTAAATCACGTTATCACCCATATTAGAATTGATATACAATTATGTTGAAATAATCTAGCATGAACAAAATTTATCAATGACCTTTAAGTCAAAGTCACTGCAAGATTGGATTGCGTGCCAAATGGAACAGTTGTGATGATCATTGCTTACATATCTCCGAAAGTTACATTAGTTTGAAAATTGGCTTATTTGTAGATCAAGGGTAGAAGGGACATCACAATCAAATGGTATGAATGTTGACTGAAACACAGCAAATTACAGAGTGTGAAATAATCAGAAACAATTTCAAGCATTGCATTTTTCAGGTGATACGATTTCACTCTGACAAATCATTGTGATGCAATTTGATGAGAGTTTGTAAAAACAAGAATTGTTGGCACATCAACGCAAGCAATGAAGTTGCACATTGTTGTCTGAGTTGTTTCAGACCAAGATTAGGTAAATTGGAAAGAAATAGTGGGTTGAATAAAATCTCTGTGGAAGTGACAATGATAAATGAGACGAAGCTAGTAACATGAAGATTGCTGCTACTCCACACATTTAAACCTGCTTTTATATTTGCCAATGCAACAGCATACCCCAACAATTATAATGCATTTTATAAGGAGTAACAAAAAGTGAAAGATATACAGCAGAATCACAGAAAACTGGTTTTATTTCTTCAAAACAGCCTTGAATTCTTGTGTCAAAATATCAAGAATTGTTAATAACAGTTAATTTCTGATAAATGCACAGCTGGATTGCCCACACTCTTTTATCCCTTTAACCATAGGGGTAGTGAATATTTTCTGGTGTGCTTTTATGACCAAATCTACAAGCTTGTCTACCCCAATGCACCCGCAGCATCAATCCCACTCTTCCTCTCACAAATATTAGCCTAGACTGGCCACTCCTTTTCAGGCAACACTGGAAGGTTACTGTTAACTCTAAGAGTTAGCAATCATGTATCCTAATTTTGAGAAAAATCAAATTAGTTAGCCTCCACTAAATCCAAGCAATGGCAAATTCTTCATTGTGCAGTGCAAAACCAAAGAAAATCCATCAAGGAAATTTCCAATGGTAAAGTACAAAAGACAGTGCATTACAGAGAATGCCCACAATGTGAACATTGCAGCCTTATATAATTAAGCTGTAAATAAAAATCCATTTAATATCAATAATCTGAACTTACCGAGTCTTTTAAAAAATGCTTAACATGTGCAGAGGAATCACACATTTTAAAACTACAAAGAAGAATTAAAACTTCTGAGAGTAATGTCAATTAATCCTGATGTCAAACCAACATTGTGACTGTTGGTGTTAATGTCAAGTCAACAAATTTAAATATGTGAGGTACACTTCTGACTTTGCAACATAGCATTATAAAATAACGCCCTTTGGTTTCACAGTATGATTAATCGGGAATTAAAAATACAATTAATGTTAAATGTTGTTGAAGCAAGAACATGAGTTATTGTGCATATCTGTTAGCTGAATTGGGAAACGGACATTCACCCAGGGTTTTACACTCTGAATATGAGCTGTGAATGCTCCAGTCCCAGGTTGGGTACAAGGAACGAAGGTGTAGATCAACCACAGCCTAAGCTATTGGTAGAATAAGCCTGAGGGGATACTCCAAGGCGGTACCAAATGTACAAATGCTCCCCACTCCTTACTCCATGGCAAAAAGCTTTGTGCACTTTTTCTTACATTCTCAATGGAAGCATTTAGCCTCCTGATGTTTTTTTCTGCCTTTTCTTAACATCAAATTGAATGCAATATGCACTGGAAGTTCCTGTAAAGTTACAGATTATGTATGTTTCAGTTCTCTCAAGGCAATGTTCAGTGCAGAAGTGAATGATTTACTCAGATTTGATTGCCATGCTGTGTGGACAATTAGCATGTAGAGGTTGAATCCCTACCTCTGGGCCAGAAAGTCCAGGTCCACGTTGGTCATAACATGTCAAAGCAGGTTAATAAAAAATACTTTGATTTTCTCATGCTGTGCCTGCTTTATTGCAGCTCAAGCCCAGCATGGATACTATCACCAACCTTCGTAGTTCCAGGCAATGCAAGGAAAGAAAACAATCAGCTTGCATTTATTGTTCACATCAATTTTCTGTCACCTCTGCTGGGAAGTGTGTGTATGTGCATGAGTAAGTTCAAGGTTAGGATCAGCTATAGCACACATGTGAAAGCTCAACAACAACACTCCTTGCTGCTGTAGACATACGGCTAAATACAAGGTGGTACCTGTTACCCAGAACTATGTCCCAGAGTGAGTTAGCTCTTTCAGAACTGAGGGATTTAAGCAAATAATGAGAACCAGTCTTCTTTATACTTTTCAAAATAATTGTCAAATAATGATAGTTTCAAAATGCACTTAATGCAAAGTTGGATATATTACTGCATTTTGAAGCTACTGATGGTAACATAAAGACCACAGCATATTTTCCCCTAATTAATCTGCATAAATATGCAAATATTACAGTTAATTTCTGATAAATGCACGGCTAGGTTGCCAAGCAATTTTATGCTTTGATCACGAGAGAAGAATAATCAATTTGCATAACTTTGTCACACAATCCACTTAATCTCCTATTTAATAATTAAATCTAAACAAAAACATATTTCACCCATAAATGTTTGCTTCTGTAAAGTATCCTGGTTGCTAGATAAACCTTAGCCATGAGAGGAGGTTCCTATTGTATTGAACATACCGAATTTTTAACTATTGCAGACTTAAATCATCTTCTGAATTAAAGTTTTGTATTCCTCGCTTAACAGTCTAATTTGGATCCTGGATTATCACCAATGTCTGATCGATGTAAGTTTGGGATTGTTCTCTGGAAGTATGTGTGTTATTTCCTCAGGTGATAACTCTTAGTACCTTACTGTCGTGACTTGCATATGTGACACTGGGTAAGGGCTGTTGGAGGTAGTTCACTGACACTAATCCTCCCTTGTCTTTGCTTTGTCTCAGACTTACCCATGATACACCGCCATGGACTAACTCACCACCATAGGATAATACCAGTAGAAAATCAAGAAGGTTAAGGGACAATAGCAATAGCATGATGATACTTGGTCAAGCATAATTACATGGACTTTGTGGAACTGGTTAAGATAGAATTACTCCCTCCAAAAGCTATAGTCAACCTCTGTATATCCACCCTGGCAATACTGAGTGACGCATCCGTAGAATGAGTAGAGCCAATGTAACTTGAACATTAACCTGTTCAAAAACATTACCTCATCGTGCTTATGTGTTCAACACTCAGGTTATTTCCTTCTGGTTCTGTTCAGTAGAGTGTACAACAGCTTGTGGCACTGGTGCTTGGTGTTCATCTATTCCTCATTCTATTTATATATTCATGAAGCTTCTGCTGAAGTCAGGCAGGAGCCCTTAAGAAGGAAGGAACTTTAATTGGCTGCTTCGACAAATGTAAAGTATTTTGTCCCACAAACATTCTGCTAGCCAACGTGAGCTTGAATACTCCTTTCTAGATTTAATGAAGAATAAAGAGTGAATGTTTCCACTTTAGGTGCAAACCATGTACTGTTGATGCTTACGCCCTGGCATACCACCCAATGCACTGTTGTGCTCATGCAGCATTTTAAATGGAATTTTATCTTTAACAAGCGTTCATATTTTCCTACACTACAATAGCAAGTACACTTCAAGAGTGTCATTGGTATTTGAGACACTTAATGAAAAGGACTGCATAAAATGTGTTTCATTCTTTGATTTTAAAAATATTCCTTGACATACTTCAGAGTGGGTACAGGGTGAAATTTGCTTAATACAAAAAAAAAGTTACAACAAAAAAAATCATATTTTAATCATTATGTCAACTCATTACTTGTAAGTGACTCATATTAACTTACTGCAAATTACTTTTTAAAAATTTACAGATTAACTTTCCGGTTATTTTGAGATACATTAATCGATGTTGTATTGGTCTATCAGCTCACTATGCAGCATGCACTTTTGTTTATGATGAAGTTTGCTGTCACTATTTCTTTAAGCACAGGAACCTGCAGGGCTTGCTTGTCTAGTGCTGGAGAGGAAAATAACTGGTCTAACTAAAAGAGTCTCTCGCAGTGAACACGATATAGTTTACTGTATATCAACAACTAGTTTTAGGTTATATTGATCTAAAAGAGATTGTTACATAGACTTTGAGGAGGAGCAGATGTTTCATCTCACGACTTTGAGATCCTAAGCTGATCTGCCCACAAGTCCATATGATATCATCAGAGGGTGGGGCTAATGGCATTCCTCAGTATTAACCCTTTCTGACCCACAAATGACAGTTTCTTTGTCAAATTATTGCTGTAAATTGCATTTTATCTCTTTTAATATGTACCTATTAGTTTCCTTGCATCTACAAGACCTAGCTTGGTTTTACAACCTCCTCAAAGCATGTAAATGACAATAATTAACAACATCTCCCAGTGATATGGAATTCATCTGAGTGTTTGTGTAGTTTTATACGTAAGGCTGGCTTCTAGCATCATAACCAAAATCTCATGAAGTTCAGCTTAAGTGTTAACTTTCAAAGAGGGTTTCCCTCTGCAAGGACCAGCTAGTTTTCTCACTATACTATCCCAAACTTATCTCATTTGTTACCTATCTCGCTCATATAACGCCACTTTCATCCGATGCTGGCCCAATTTTCCCATTCCTTATAGCTGGAAGAACTCCTCACCCATCACATATCTTGGAAGAGACAGGACTACCGACTTTCATTCCTGACTGAACACCCAGCTAAGTGTTGGCATTCCAGAGTTGCCATTCACTGGGAAATTTAATGGCACGTTGGCCACCCCAAACACAAACTCACAGTAAGAGTTGGCATGGCTGACTTTACCTCACACATACAACTCACTTTAATGCTTCATTCCATATTTAGCCACCAGATCACACAACATATCGATCCTTAAGTACATCCCACCTTATTATCATTTCAGTCACCCCTAGTCTGGTTCCAATGCCCACAACATCTCACAATTGTCCAGTAGCATTTGGAATATTGTAGAAGTTTGGACCTTGTATCTAAGGATGGGTGTGCTGGCCTGGGAGGGAATCTATAATTACAAGAATGATCCCAGGAATGAAGGGCTTATCACATGAGGAGTGGTTGAAGATACTGGGACTGTACTCAATTGAAGTTAGAAGGTTGAGGGAGGATCTCGTTAAAAGTTACGGAATACTCAATAAAGTGGATGTGTAGAAGATGTTTCCAGGAACAGGAGAGAGTAGGACCAAGGGATGACATTTTAGAACTGAGATGGGGTGGAGTTTCCTCAGCCAGAGGGTGAATAATCTGTGAAACTCATTGCCATAGGAGCTGTGGAGGCCAAGTTATCAAGTGGCTTTGAGACAGATAAAATAGGTTCTTGATTAGTAAGGGGACCGAGGATTACAAGGAGAAGGCAGGAGAATGGGGTTGAGAAACATGTCACCCATGGTGGAAACATATCATCAATGGTGAAGCAGACATGATGGGTCATACAGCCTAATTTTTCTCTTATATCTAATGGTCTTAGATGACTATCATACATAGGCAAGGATTCAGTAAACAAATGCACAGGTATGCAGAGCACTCAGGGTTTAGGAGTCATGGCAGCTGCCAGGGTAGCGAAGGAAGTGGAAGCAATAATCCCAGATCACCTGAACATTAATTGAGTGGAAATTCCTCGTTAGTGATTAACTCCATTGTTTTGTGCCATGTTTGTGCAGTCAATGGAATCTTGCACCTGGCAAAGTTCCCAAACTTCCCCCCTCTATGGTCCCCTGTTTGCCTGCCTGGGCTGATGATATAATGGAGAAGCAATATAAACCAGGGTGACCTTGCACAGGCGGCATCACTCATTTCAGTATTTGTGGGTGCACGATGAGTGATACCCCCCTAACCCTAACCTGTCACTCCCTGGAAGGAGCCAGTCACAGAGAAGTTTAAAGTGGCTGTCACCTTCACAGCTTCCAGGAGAGAATATCCCTTCCATTCCTGCAGCCCTCAGATCTGGATTCAGTTACTGAGATAATTCCATCGCAGTTTCCCAGGACATACGGAGCATGTATCAGCACTGCACTCACTCATCCTGAGGAGATAGAGTAAAGGCTAGAAGATTCTGGTACTCCATTGGCGCCAATGCATCTTGAGGGGAACTGCATGGTGATCTCTGCCTGGGTTTGTGTGTTTTCCAGTCTCCGTGTTAGTTCACTGCTGTTCCTGAGCTAGCTTTTGCATCAGTTAACATGACCTCTGTCCTCGCCTGTCTCAGACACTTTGTAATAGTATGTCCTTGACTGGAAATGGTGAGCAATAGTCAAGAACATGGTTCACGGTGGATCATCCTCAGCCCAAGATCCAACTGGTCACCAGGTACCATCCCAGAGTTTCCACATACTCTTGTACTTTGCTTCAATTGGACAACTCACCTCCATCGATGCACTCACATGGACATGTCACCATTCAGAAAGCATTGCCAACACATGTCATCATTGCCACAGTGATATTGCATTCAGTAAAGAGCTGCCAGCCTCCGACAGACTGGCAGGTCATAGAGCAGCATTTCTGTCCAGAGGTTAGTTGCATATGATAAGGGTTTATAAAGAATTAATGTTGAATTTGTATGGGCTCCATCCAAAATGATGATGATACACACAGCTTTTGGGTGGAGACAGGACCTCTGCAGTAAACTTTGTAGGGACCAGATGTATTCAGGGCAACTCAAGAAAGTCCTTAGTGATGATGCTAGACTAGTAATTTAAACTGCTTCTTACTGTCATAATACACACAACAATCCATTTTATAACTAAGGGAAGTTTAGACTCACTGTGGTCTATCCTCTAACACTGATAATTAGACAGGCCTGAGACATAATACAGACAAATGAGACTGGGTACCAGTGAACTGTCTAAATCAGCCCCACCTTGTGCCATGGACTGACAGAGATGGCACATACAATGAGGTGGCAGCATTGACAATCATGGCAAATTCCACAATGTTTATGGTCCAGTGAAAGGCCCATTGCTAGTCATTAAAATGCCTGACTCACTTAATTTGGTAAATCCTTCAGCCAGCAAGCAAAATCCCCTTTGCAAGATTAAATCCTGTCCTATGAATTCACTTCAAAAGAAAAAGGACTAAATTGGTGTGACGGAAGACTAATTGGTTGCAAAACATCTCTTACAATGCACTTAATTATTGAGAATTTAAGCAAGTTCTATTAGGCATATAAACATTTTGACTGTGCATTATTAGCTTGACATGCAGTCATGTTACTTTCTCAGATTTGTTTTTATTCACCAAATTATGGTTAACAAGAACACAGAGAGAAGAAACACGAGGCAATGGAACAAGAAAGGCAGGATATTCACTAACAAAAGAGATGATATAATTTTTCTCACCACTTGCAGAATTTTGTTTGCAAAATTTAACTGCCTAGCCTGGTAACAAATGGGATACCATGAACTTGAGGATTAGTCAATGATCCCTGTCCTGGAGCACAAAGATAGGCACGTAACAGGCTCAATGTTAGCGTGGCATGGTAGCTCAGTGGTTAGCACTGCTACCTCTAAGCACCAGGGACCTGGATTTGATTCCAGCCTTAGGTGACTGTCTGTGTGGAGTTTGCACATTCTCCCCGTGTCTGCGTGGGTTTCCTCCCACAGTCCAAACATGTGCAGGTCAGGTGAATTGGCCATGCTAAATTGCCCATAGTGTTAGGTGATATGTCAGCGGGAAATGGGTCTGGGTGGGTTATCCTTTGGAGGGTTGGTGTGGACTTGTTAGGCTGAAGGGCCTGTTTCTATTCTATCAAGTTCAACTATAGCCTTCTGAAACACTAAAAATTTAGTTGAAGGCATAAAACACACAGAAAATGCTGGAGAAATGTATGCAGGTCTGGCCACATCTGTAGAGAGAGAAACAGAGTTAGCATTGAGTGTAATGTGACTCTTGTTCAAAACTCCATCTATCAAACGAGAATTAGAACTAATATTTTTAATCCAATATAATTCTACTCCAGCATCCATCCATATCGGATTCTGAAAATAAATCATTTTGGACTTGAAACATTAACTCTCTCTCTTCAGATGCTGCCCGACTTATTGAGTTTCTCCAGGATTTTCTGTGTTTGTTTCAGATTTGCAGCATGCACAGTATTTTGTTCTTATTAGGTGAAAGTGTGCCTCCTCCTTTGGGCCCCACATTCAAGCAAAGGTTTTAACTTCATGGTTTCAGCAGCAGCTACCAGAGATCTCTCTCAAAGATCCCTGGTAAGAGGCCATATACATCTGGGATCATCATGCACCCAATACCAAATTCTGAGACAAAGTCCTGAAACAGGCATTAGACAGTTTCTCACAGCTTATGTACCAGCTTTCAATGAGGCACTTCGACCATGAAATGTATATGAGAGTATTGCCCACTATATTGGAAACACATAGAGCACCCATATTTTGTCAGCAAAACAAGTGCAGCACCTATAGCTTTCTTTGGCACAGTGTCCCTGAGAACTATGACAAATCTAAGCTTTCCCCTGCCAGTTAATGTTTCTCATGAACAGGTCACAGGAAATCACAGTCCTGAATGGAGGTTTTATACAAATGGAATGAACAGTTGCACCTGAAAAGAGGATCAGTTAATCTTCAGCTATTCTCAAGATTAATTATTCCAGTATAAATTACCCACTGCTAGATAGGAGATCTTAAAAGTCTGTCAAAAAAATCTAACACAGCGATAGCTTTTAACTGTGATGTTCAAAGAATGTAACTCTTCAAAATATTGAATTTGCAATTAAGTTTAAAGGTAACTAGAAAAAGACATGCCATTATTGGTTGTCTGACTGAATTGCTCCCATCTGCGTTAAAGGCTCTAACTGTTAACCTCAGGGAGGATGGTATTGTTTCTGCTAATGATATAATAGAACAAGATTACGCGATACAGAAGGGACTCTCAGGAATATGTCTATCGCTGTTTGAGATCATAGATCTTTTAAATTAAGTAGAAGCTTGTCCAGGAACTATAAAGCATGTGGCTAGACAGCATTGGAATCCCAGATTTCCTTCATAACCTGAAGGGTAGAAATAGCAGTAATTAGACAAATTCTTTGTTTTCCTTCCTCTGTGATAAAAGATTAGTCTTAAATCGAGTCCTCGAACCTGTTGTAAGCATTTGTGCTGGTATTGCATTGAGTAATGTATCATTTTATACATCAAAGTGTTACACTTCACTGGGGTAGCACACTGGAAATCAAGCATTCCTGAAGTTTTTAATTTAGATTACTTACAGTGTGGAAACAGGCCCTTCGGCCCAACAAGTCCACACTGACCCACCAAAGAACAACCCATCCAGACCCATTTCCCTACATTTACCCCTAACACTACGGGCAATTTAACATGGCCAATTCACCTAACCTGTACATTTTTTTAGCTGTGGGAGGAAATCCACACAGACAAGGGGGAATGTGCAAACGCCACACAAACAGTTGCCTGAGGCTCGAATTGAACCCAGGTCTCTGGCAATGTGAGGCAGCAGTGCTGACCACTGTGCTACCATGCCGCGTTGTGAGAAAGGATTTTATAAAGTACGCAAAATTCCTTAATTTATCTGATTTTCAGAACTATACTGCTAGAAAGCATGGACCAGGCTCTGTACTGAACACAAATTACTATTTAACAAACAAATAGACTCGAGCTACAGGTAAATAATCATGAATCATTGGCATTGAATTCTACTGATTAAACCTCAAACATCCTTGTAGAAAATAGGAGCAGTAAACCATTCTGCCTTTTGGGCCTGCTGTTCCAATATCCCCCCCCCATACTGTACGCACAGTAGACAAAATGAGCATTGCGAGGGAAAGCTGTTTAATGATCTCTGTTCACTGGGTCTGCTGAGATGATTCTTGTGCTGATCATAATCCTGATTCTTGTTCTTTCATTTCCAAAAACTTTCACCAGTTTGCGACAAGCACAGGATGATAGGGTCACACTGGTGAAAGGGTTATTCATTAAAAGTCAGGGCTTACACAACGGTATAATAAATCAGTTTTCTTCAAGCTTAAAATGAGATTTTACGGAACAAACAGAGAGAGAGTTACTGAGGTCATGGAAATCTGATGGCTCCTCTCTAACTTGCTCACATCCCAAAGTTGTTCAGTCACCTGAGATAAATCACTTGGGTGACATCATTGATAACTGATCATTAGTCTGCAGCTACTGGTTGCCAATTGAATCTCTATTTATACACACTTTTGGGTCCAGCTCATTGGTACCATCTCCTCATAGTGCTTGTGCACCATGTGGAAACATGGTAACATGAAAGTCAGGTTATTTGCTCTCAAAAACATGAACTCATCCTTCAACAATCCTTGGTTTTGTAAAACAGGCTCCCAAGCACTGAGAATGTCACCTAGACAGGGGGCGAAACGTCTGCAACACAAATTCCCAGCTCGGCCAACAGAACCACAACAACGAGCACCCGCGTAACAAATCTTCTCACAAACTTTGAGTTCTTATTTCAGTCAAAACTTTAAATGTAAAAGGCATTGACTGTTAAAATTGGAGTAATAGTCTAGAAAAACTTCAAAACAGGACTAGCTGTATCCTAAACAGCAGAAGCAGCTTGCTATAGAGAGAGGTACAAACAAAGCATCAGGTCACAGCTCCGCAATCATATCATGAATGTTGTTCAACAGCTAAAGAACTAACAAGAGGAGAAGCTCCATGAAAATCAACATCTCCAGTGATGATGGAACTCTGGCTCATGCTGAGCAACTTCCATATTTAGTCAAAAATACCAAAAAGGTTGAGTGCAGTGAATGTAACTGAAGCTATGAGCCCACCAGCATCCTGTCTGTAGTACAAAAAACATGTGCTCCAGAACCAGCCACATCATGAACCAAGCTGTTTCAGTATTGCTACAACTCCAGCATAAACCAATGTACAAAACATTGCCCAGGAATGCACTGTCTGCAAAAATTAAGCAGGGAACATCTAACCTGGCCCATTACCGCCCCATCAGAAGCATGATCAAGGTGTGATTGACAGTGTTATCGTGGCACTTACTCAGCAATATCCACCTCTCTTTATCTCAGTTTGGATTCTAGCTAGACAAGTTGGCCCCAAACCTCCTGAATGGTCCTTGACCTGAATCATCGATCTCCTATTCCTCTGATGTTGGAGACCTCATTACCATATTGGTCCAACCACAGACAAAAGACATGAACTGCAGAGGTGACTTGAGACATCGAGGCTGCATTTGATGGAATATTACATCAAGGAGCCCTGATAACATTGGAGTAGATAGAGTTCAAATGAAACTTATCATTGGGTTGGAGTCATATATAGCACAGATAAAGATGGCTTTGGTTTTAGAGCCCATTATTACTGCCCAGGACATAATTGCTCCTCAGAGTGGTGTCCAAAACCTAACTTTTTTCAGCTCCTTCAAAATGCCCTTTGATCAAAAATAAGGATGTTCACAGGTGATTGCAGAGTATTCAGTTAAATTTGCAACATGACAGATAATGAAGCAGTCCGGGTCTGGATGGGGTATGACATGGACCGCATTTAGACATGCCTGATAAATCATAAGAAACAATTGCACCACAGAAGTTTCAAATAATAACTACTTCCAGTGAGAGACAATCTATCTTCCCTTGACACTCACTGGTACTAAAATGTGAATCTGGGCAGCATAGGGGCTCTGTGTTTGGCAAAGTTGCCTCTCAGCACTAGGGACCTGAGCTCAATTCCATCTTCGGGCAACTGTCTGTGTGGATTTTGCATATTCTCCCTGTGTCTGCATGGGATTCCTCTGTGTGCTCCAGTTTCCTCTCACTCTCCAAAGATGTGCTGGTTAGGTGGATGAGCCATCCTAAATTGTCCATATTATCCAGGTATGTGTCAGTTAGATAGATTAATGGGAAATACAGGGATAGGATAAGGAGCTGGGTCTGGGTGGAATGCTCTTCAGAGGTTTGGTGTGGACTTGATGGGCTGAATGTCCTGCTTCCAAACTGTACAAACTATGAAGTCATCAACAATCTGGAGATTACCATTGCCAGAAACGTAAGCACTCTATTGTTATGGACCAGACCAGACCTGCAAAACATTTCAGGAAAGTAGCCCAGACCCTAACCTTGCCAGTTGTTTTAAATAGGTGCAAATTGGATATTCCAGGAGAGATGCCATTGGTCAAACCACTTAGTTTTAAACAAAACAGAATGTATTTACAAGATTACCGAATGAAACACAAACACAAGAGAAGAGAATACAGAATAACTTAACCTATCCGAAAACTCAACAGATTATCCCAACTTAACGATGCTGTTCCCAATACTTGCAACAATCCCTATAGATATTCCCTTGGCACAGAAAGTAAAATCAAACACAAGCTCTTACAGGAGAGAGGTCAGAGAGAGAGGACCAGCCTAGACCTGCTTCATTGGGTCCAGAAGCTTCTAAACACTATTGCTAAAAAGCAAACCAAACCAGAGGTAAGCTGGGAGAACTGGCCACTCCCCTTTCATTGGACATGTGTTCACTTTTAAGACATGAAATCCTTCTGCCTGAGGCAATATCTGTTTAAAGTCTGGTTGAAGATTTGTAGCTCGGGTGTCCGTTGTTGTGGTTCTGTTCGCCGAGCTGGAAGTTTTTGCTGCAAACGTTTCGTTCCCTGGCTAGGGAACATCATCAGTGCTATTGGAGCCTCCTGTGAAGCGCTGCTTTGATGTTTCTTCCGGTATTTATAGTGGTTTGTTCTTGCCGCTTCCGGGTGCCAGTTTCAGCTGTAGTAGTTTGTATGTGGGGTCCAGGTCGATGTGTCTGTTGATGGATGTTCTTGCCGCTTCCGGGTGTCAGTTTCAGCTGTAGTGGTTTGTATATGGGGTCCAGGTCCATGTGTCTGTTAATGGAGTTACACCATACGTCAGGAGCGTCTCAGATCTGACAGCCAGACTACTGCGACCCTTAGGACTCATAACAGCACACAAGCCAACTTCCACACTCAGACAACAACTCACTAGAACAAAGGACCCAATAGCCAGCACGAGCCAAACTAACGTAGTTTACAAAATACCATGCAAGGACTGCACAAAACACTATATAGGACAAACAGGAAGACAGCTAACAATCCGCATCCATGAACATCAGCTAGCCACAAAACGACACGACCAGCTATCCCTAGTAGCCATACACTCAGACAACCAGGAACATGAATTTGACTGGGAAAACACTACCATCATAGGACAAGCCAGACAGAGAACAGCCAGGGAATTCCTAGAGGCATGGCATTCATCCACAAACTCCATCAACAGACACTTCGACCTGGACCCCACATACAAACTACTACAGCTGAAACTGACACCCGGAAGCGGCAAGAACAAACCACTATAAATACCGGAAGAAACATCAAAGCAGCGCTTCACAGGAGGCTCCAATAGCACTGATGATGTTCCCTAGCCAGGGAACAAAACGTTTGCAGCAAAAACTTCCAGCTCGGCGAACAGAACCACAGCAATATCTGTTAGCTATTATCAAATAGGCCCTAAAACCCTTCAACCCCAGACTTTTCAGAGCCTGTGTCGTTTACAACTGCTCTGGAAAAAAACGCCAAAGATTTCATAAGCTTAGAAAAGGAGCAACTTTGTCACACTCTTTATATAAGAATGAAAGCTACAAAAGCAGCCAGAGACTTGGGACCTTGTCAAGTAACTAAGCTTTTCCACTACATGCGAGATATAAATCAGGAGCGTGATAGCATAATCTCCACTTTTCTGGGTGAAGTTAGATCCAACCACAGTCAAGAAGCTTAAAACAATCCCGGACACATTATCCCACTTGCTTGGTACCCTATTCACCCTCAAAGTAACATAGCTACACTATGTCAAAGCTACAAGATTAAAAATCACACAACACCATGTTATAGTCCAATAGGTTTACTTGAAAACACTAGCTTTCAGAGAACAAAGAAGAAAAAAAATTTACATTCCAAGAACAGGCCCTTCAGCCCTCCAAACATGAGCTGATCCAAATGTACTGTCTAAACCTGTCGGTCAATCCCTAAAAATCTGTATTCCTCTGCTCTCCACCTACTCGTGCATCTGTTCAGATGCATCTTTAATGAATCTTCTGTGCCTGCCTCTATCACCTCTGCTGGCAACGCATTCCAAATGCCTACCACCCTCTGTGTGAAGTACTTACCGTATGTATCCCCCTTAAACTTTCCACCTCTCACCTTGAAAGCATGACCTCTCGTTATTGAATCCTTCACCCTGGGAAAAAGCTTGTCTCTATCCACCCTGTCTATACCTTTCATGATTTTGTAAACCTCAATCAGGTCCCCCCTCAAGCTCCTTTTATCTAATGAAAATAAACCTAACCTACTCAACCTCTCTTCATAGCTAGCACCTTCCATACCACGCAACATCCTCGTAAACCTTTAGGTAATGTGGCGAGACAGAATTGTACACAGTATTCTAAATGCGGCCGAACCAATGTCTTGTACAATTTTAACATGACTTGCCAGCTCTTATACTCAATACCCCGTCCAATGAAGGCAAGCATACTATATGCCTTGCTGACCAGTCTATCCACCTGTGCAGCAAACTTCAGGGCCCTCCCAGATCTCTCTGCCCATCAACTTTTCCCAAGGCTCTTCCATTCATTGTATAATTCATTCTAGAATTAGTCTTGCCTAAATGCATTACCTTACATTTGTCTGGATTGAAAATCATCTGCCACTTTTCCGCCCAACTCTCCAGTCTATCTACATTCTCCTGTATTCTCTGACAGTCCCTTATGCTTCCTGCTACTCCACCAATCTTCGTGTCATCTGCAAACTAGCTGATCGTACTAACAGTGCCCTCTTCCAAGATCATTTATGTATATTATAAATAACAGTGCCCCCAGCACTTTCTCCACCTTTCTACATTTCGACAAATTAATTCAACTACGACTTTCTGTCTCCTGTTGCTCAACCAGTTCTTTATCCACCTAGCTAGAATACCCTGCACACCATGTGACTTCACTTTCTCCATTAGTCTACCATGGGGAACCTTATCAAACATCTTACTAAAGTCCATGTATATGACATTAACAGCCCTTCCTTCATCTATCACCTTGGTCACATCCTCAAAGACCTCTATTAAGTTGGTAAGGCACAATCTCCCCTGTACAAAACCATGTTGCCTATCACTGATAAGCCCATTCTTTTCTAAATATAAATAGATCCTATCCCTCAGTACCTTCTCCAGCAACTTTCCCACCACTGACGTCAACCTTACTAGTCTTTAGTTACCCAGAGTATCCCTACTTCCTTTCTTGTACAGGGGGACCACATGAGCACCCTGATGAAGGAGCAGCCCTCCGAATGCTTGTACTTCCAAATAAACCTGTTGGACTATAACCTGATGTCGTGTGATTTTAACTTTATCCTTTTCTAAGTGCACCTTCCAAACCAACGACTCTTCCAACCAAATGGAAAAGGGAAACAAGCACATGGGAACATTACAACCTGCAAGTTCCTCTACAGATTATAATATCATCTTAGAAATAGAGATCTCAAATTGTGCAAAACACTGTCAATGCAGAAATTCACTTAGCCATGTCAGTGATCCTCACCTCACATTCTGACATTTTATTGAGGTAGTCAATACACATTTTAGCTAATTTTTGAGGAATTGACCCATTACTATTTAGTTAGTTCTATTGCCTTTTGATTCATTACAAATATTAAATATTCAGGCTCTGCCTTTTTATAGTCTCTGAATTATTGAAATGTTTTAATGGGAAATTACTCTGTCATCTTAACACCTAGATTTGATATTATTATTGGCAAACTCACAATGACAGCAAACATATTTTCTTCGAAGGCAAATTTTTAAACTAGATACTGGAGCTTAAAGAAGTGTTGTTTTATTTTTAATCATTGTTGACATTTGCATTTTCTGCTTCTTTACTTCCAACAATTATAAAAGTGTGACTCTTTTGTGAAAGCCAACTGAATCATTTTCATTCACTGACGTGGCAATTTTATCGAACTTCAATTCATTATTGCAAGGCTAACTGGTTGAAACCGAACTTAGTTTATCTGGAAATAGAGTTTTACTTTGAGTGCGGCTGCCAGGAAAAGTCAATCAAAAATGTCAATGGAGAAATGTCCAAAACCGCTTGGAAGATTGCAAATCATAAGGTTAGGGTTAGATCTTAATATAACTCAAGAATTTCCTCGAGAGGTCATTCTCTGCTTAAGCTTCCTGTTAACTGCGATAAGGAACATCAGATGGGAAAATTCTCTCAGAACAAAGCATCCTATACTTGTGTTAATGCTGAAAGGACCACCAGTTGAAAGAATAAATGGTGACTGCTGCATTAGGAGGGAGCCTCGATGTTATTTTTCTTTTAAAAAATTGGTTTTTCAGTGACAACTCTGCATAAATATTGTAGTGGTGTTGTTGGGGATTGACTGTCATTACCTTCTTAATAAAATGGTTTGTTCGAAAAGATGAATAGCCACATAGACAAGGTGCAAGACTTTGCACAGGATTTGTGGAACTATGGAGGAAATAGTCAAGCATTTGCAACACTCAGCTGATAGAGCAGCATCATTGAAGAGAGAGCAAGAGTTAATGTTTCACAGAACAGCTAGAACAGTAACTCTAAGAAAGAGGCAAGAAAAGGAAGGCCCAAAGAGTGGCAGCGATGCTCATGGTAAAATCAGTTGTCTGATGCCTTGACAACAACCACCATCTTGGCTTTTATTGCAAGAGAATTAGAGTTTAACAGTAGGGAAATCTTGCTACAACTGTAGGAGTTTTGGCATGCCACACGTGGAGTACTGTGCACAGTTTTGGTCTCCATGTTTAAGAAAGGATAAACTGATAGGGAAGACACTTCAAAACAAATTCACTCAAATATTTCCTGAGATGAACGGGTTAACTTATCAAGAATGGTTAAACAAGTTAAATCTTCATTCATTAAAGTTTGGAGGAATGAGGGATAAACTTGTTGAAACATACAAAAATCTGATATGGTTTGACAGGGTAGATGTTGAGCAGATATTTTAGTCATTGGAGGCACCTCAAACTAGGGGACATAGACGCAAAGATTTCTTCTCTACCTCAGAGAGTTGCAGAAGCTCAATAACTGGAAGTATTTAAAGAGGAGGTATTTGACATAGTGAGGCTTTGAAAGCCATGATCAGCTGGCTTAAAAATTGAGCTGAGGACTGTGGCAAATCCGCCGACCTTCTTGAATGGCAGACAGGTTTGAAGGGCTGAATGACCTACTTATGCTCCAATTTACGTTCTTCTGTTTGTATCTCCGATACCATGGCAACAACAACTGTTTGATTCTATGGTAACATCAACTGTCTGATCCCATGCAAAACTAATCAATTGTTTTGAAAAGAGAAAGTGAGGACGGCAGATGCTGGGAATCAGAGTCAAAATGTGGAGTGCTGGAAAAGCACTGCAGGTCAGGCAGCATCCGAGGAGTTGGAAAGTCACTGTTTCGAGCATAAGCCCTTCATCAGGATGGAGGGCTTATGCCCGATTCGTCAATTATCCTTCTCCTGAGATGCTGCCTGACTTGCTATGCTTTTCCAGCACTACACTTTTTGACAGTGTTTTGAACAGCTAACTAGATTAAAATCAACACAAGAAAACAATTTATGCACCGAACATGGGTTTAGTAATGCATTCTCTAATGACAAGATGTAATGATGTACCAATCACACAGCTGTACATGTTTTCTGGCAATGATTTCTTGTTTTGATTATTGATTAATTAAGCATGAAAAGGTTAATCAGCTACAGATGCTATCTTCCCTGCCCCTTAATATTACCAGCACTGTAATAATTATCTACAAATGTGGCAATAAGATTCAGTGTTGTGAAAAAACAGCAGTCTCTGCACATTTGACAGTTTGCAGGCATGATAACTTTCTCACAAATAAACAACGACCCCCTAGCCCACAAAACAGGATTCAAATAAACATGATGCAGCTTACCACCAGTTTGAGAGGCATTTGTCCAATTTGTGGTGTAACTCCTTACCATCTATTCATTCTCTCTCCCCGCAAAGCACATTTCTGCTTTTTTTCATGACACACACTAAACATTAATAGGAGACACTCTTCTTGCTCATGGTTGTATTACTCTGACAGTAAGGTCAGGGAGCTGTCAATATAATGGTTCAGTGCTTTTGGAAAGGAAGAGGTGTGGCAATATAATTTGCTGCCACAGTCTGCTAGCTCCTAACCACAGTTGGAAATGATGTGCAAGTATATAAGCGATGGTGTGGATCATCCCACAACTGGTACATGCAAACCAACATGTCAGTATAGTTCAGCTTGTCCAAAAAGAGAAAAGAGAAAATTGACTCTATAATATTGGCTCAAAATGTTGGTACAGAAGTAATGCTTCATTAACAGAATAAATGTTGATAATACTATCTTGTCAAATGATTAAAAAAAACTTCTATTTCTGCCTCCCAATTATTCCTGTTTATTTGGTCTAATGGTCTTTTGAGAAAAATCACTAATTATCCCATTGTTGGACATTTTTACTGGCACATTTTGCCCACTTTAATCCATGGAGAGCTGCTTGTGTTCTTCTGGATGAAAATACATATTCCTATTATTTTTTCTCCACCCTCCTTTTAAAATTATCTTGTGCCATATCAGCAAAAGTGAAAACCTATGTTAATACATGCACAGTGACTGTTAGCATCATTAGAAATCAAGACACGGGATGTGTGACTGTCCCAAAAAGTGGATACCCCAAATTAACCTTCCAGATGAGGAGGGATGAATTCTGTTGTTTACTGATCAGTAGGATTTGCACAGTCAGAAAGGAAAGGTCATATCTGGATTGAGACACAGCCTGAGTGAGATATATAGTTTGGGGAATTTGGAGGCAGAGGGGAAGAGGAGCTTTCTGCTTGATTTTTTGGCTCATGGTTTGTAAGGGTTTCTTAACAGGATAAATTTAAACTCAGGATCAAGGCAAAAGTGCGCCATCACAGGAAAACCACAAGGCTGGTGTGAGCTACTAATTTGACTAGCTACTGTGGATTACTTTCAGATTGAAGGTGAATAGGGGAAATACTTACAGGTTACAAACTAAAAGACCAATGGGAACTTTTTAAAACTCAAATTAATAACGAAGTAAACAAAACAGAAATGCCAGGTCAGGTGATGTGTTGTACCTACATGATGTGAGTTGGTGAACACCATGTGGTTCAAAGTGACCACATCTGTAGAAGTGTTGGCTGTTTGAGGAACTCCAGCTCAGAGCTGATGAGCTAGAGTCTGAGCTTTGAGCACTGAGACACATCGGGGGGGCGGGGGGGGGTGGAGAGTTACCTAGATGTGGTTTAAGGAGGCAGTCAGACCCCTTAGGTTAACTAACTCAGATTCGGCCAGTGATTGGGGTGGGAGGATGTGATTATGAACAAAGCAGGTTGAGGGATCTAAGAGGTAGTGTTGAAGGAGCCTCAGCACTTGACCTTGACTAACAGGTTTGAGAATCTTGCTTCCTATGTGGATGAGACAGGCGTTGTATTGAGGATGAGCAGACCGACCATGGGATCATGGTGCAGGGAGCCTTTCAAGATGGAGTAGAAAGAAAAAAAATCAGAAAAAATATGTAATCAGGGATAGACAGACACTGTTCTCTGAGGATCAGAGTCCCAAAGGCTGTGCTGTCTGCCTTGTGCCCAGGTTCAAGATATTTCATCTGGGCTGCAGAGGAACCAGCAGTGAGAGGAGGAAGCTCCAATTGTTGGAGGTAATAATGATATAGGTAGAAAGAGGAAAGAGATTCTGCTGAGGGAATGTGAGCAGCTCAGTGCTAGATTATAAAGCAGAACCAAAAAGATAATATTCCCTGGATTACTACCTGACCCATGAGCAATTGGCATTGGGGGAATCAAAATTAAAGAGGTAAACATGTGGCTTGGTGTTGGAGAAACTGGTTTGTATTCATGGGACGTTGGCACCAATAGTGGGGTAGGAGGGAACTGTTCTAATGGGATGGGCTCCACCTGAATTGTGCTTACACCAGAGTCCTGATGAATTACATTATTGAGGCTGTGAATAGGACTGTAAACTAATCAGTGAGGAATGGGTACAAGTGCATGAAACATTATGGGGGAAAAAAAGGAGAGAAGGATCAGCATAGGTATTAACATTCCCAGTACAGCGAATAGGACAGAGAGCATGGAAAGTGTCAGGAATCTAATTTCAGGTGCAGTAGGTTAGGGGACATGTATATGAACAGGGCGGTCAACACAGGACTGATGGTGTTGTACTTAAGTGTACACACTTTATGAAACAAGGTAAATGAGCTTGTAGAGCAGATTGAAATTGGCACATACATACATATGGCACTGACATATGGCTGCAAGGGGATCAGGGCTAGGAACAAAATATCCAAGTAAACATGTCCAGGCAAATGGGCATTGTTCACAAGAAATGAAAATAAATCAATAGCAAGAAGTGATATAAATTCATAAGGTCCAAATCTGTGTGGGTGGAGTTGAGGAACTGCAAAGGCAAAAAGACAATGATAGGATTTGTGTACTGGCCTCCTAGCAGTAGTCAGGGTGTGGGCAAGAAAATAAAACAGGAGATAGAAAACGCATGTAAGAAAGGCACTATTACAATACTCATGGGGGAGCTGAAATATACAGGTGGAATTGCAAAGTCAGGTTGGTGGCAGATTTTGTGGAATATCTACGAGATGGATTTTTGGAGCAGCTTGTGGTAGAGCCCACCAGAGAACAGGCAATTCTGGATTTGGTGATGTGTAACGAGGCAGACTTGATTATGGAGTTTAAGGTGAAGGAACTTCAAGGGGGCAGTGACCATAATATGATAGAATTCACCTGGCGGTTTGAGAGGGAGAAGCTGAAATCAGATGTAACGGCATTACAATTGAATAAAGGTAAATACGAAGATATGAGGGAGGAGTTGGCCAGAGTTGATTGGAAGGGGAGCCTAGCAGGGAAGATGGTGGAGTAGCAATGACAGGGGTTTCTGGGGTAATTCAGGAGGAACAGCAAAAATTCATCCCAACGAAGGAGAAACATACTAAGGAGAAGATGAGGCAACATTGGCTAGCAAGGGAAGTTAGGGCCAATGCAAAAGCAAAACAAAAAGCAGACAATGGTTCATGGGGAGCTAGATGATTGGGAAACCTTTACAACCAGCAGAAGATAATGGAAAAATCAATAAGGGGGAGAAGATGAAATATGAGATCAAGCTAACTGGTAATAGAAAAGACAACTGCCAGAGGTTTTTTGGATATCTTAGAAGTAAGAGGGGCAAGAGGGGGATTGCTGGAAAATGAAGCTGGAGAAGTAGTAATTAAGTAATGCTGGAGGAACTGAATAGGTACTTTGCATTGGTTTTCACAATGGAAGACACAAGCAGCATACCAGAACATCAAGAGGGTAAATGGGCCAAGGTGAGTGTAGTGAAGGTGGATTAAATCCCCAAGACTGGATGGACCACACCCCAGAGTTCAGAAGGAGATAGCTGAGGAGATTTTAATCGCATTGGTGGCGATCATTCAGCAATCACCGGAATAAGGGAGATTCGGAGGGAAAATAGTTAATGTAACACCCCTGTTTAAGAGGGAAGGAAAGCAGAAGACAGGCAACCAAAGGCCTGTTAGCCTTGCTGGTTAGTAAGACTTTTAGATTCTATTATTAAGGATGAGATTGTGGAGTACTTGGAAATGCGTGGTGAAATAGGGCTGAGTCAGCATGGCTTCAGCATTCCTGACAAATCTGTTAGAATTTTTTGAGGAGGTAACGAGCAAGTTAGACAATGGAGAGCTAGTGAATATGCTCTGTTTAGATTTCCTTAAAGACATTGACAAGGTGCCACACAAGAGACTACTGAGTAAGATAAGAGTCCATTGTGTTAGGGGAAAAGCTAGGGTACAGGATTGGCTGACTGGGAGAAAGTAGAGAGTGAGAATAAAGGAGTCTTTTTCAGGATGGCAGCCAGTAACTAGTGGAGATCTGCTGGGGTCAGTGTTAGAATCACAACCATTCACATTATGCATTAACAATCTGAATGAAGGAACTGAAAACATTGTTCTGGAGTTTGCAGATGACACAAAGATAGATGGAGGGATAAATAATGTTGAGAAAGCAGGGAGGCTGCAAAAGGACTTCAACATGCTAGGAAATTAGGTAAAGAAGGGGCAGATGGAATACAATGTGGGAAGTTGTGAAGTTATGCACTTTGGTAGGAAGAATAGAGGCATAGGTAGACATTTTCTAAATGGGGAAAGGTTTCAGAAAATTGAAGCAAAGGGATTGGGAATCCTAGTTCAGGATTCTCTTAGGGAAAACATACAGGTTCAGTTGGGAGTTAGCAAGTGAAATGTAATGTTAGCATTCATTTCAAGAAGGCTAGAATGTAAGAGCAGAGATGTATTGCTGAGGGTGTATAAGGCTCTGGTCAGACTGTATTTGGTATATTGTAAGCAGTTTGGGTCCTGTACCTAAGAAGTGATATGCTGGTATTGGAGGGGATCCAGAGAAAGTTTACAAGATCCTGGGGATGAAGGGCTTGTCATATGGGAAGCATTTAACAATCCTGTATCTTTACTTGATGGAGTTTAGAAGGGGAAATCTGATTGAAACTTACAGAATACTGAGAGGCCTGGATGGACTGGATGAAGATGTTCCCATCAATAGGAAAGACAAGGACCAAGGTCACAGCTTTAGTAAAGTGATGACCCATTAGAACTGAAAGGATGAGAATTTTTTGGGGGCTAGAGGATGGTTAATCAGTGGATCTCATTGGCGCAGAAAACTGTGGAGGCCACATCATCACATATGTTTAAGACATAGATCAGTTCTTGATTGGTAACTGGATCAAAGGTTATAGAGTGAAGGTAGGAGAATGAAATTGAGAAACTCATCAGCCATGATTGAATGGAGGAGCAGCTATGATGGGCTGAATGGCCTAATTATGCTCCTATATATTATGGCCTTATGGTCACTCTCAGTCTTAATTCAACTACTTCTTCAGCTCGTCATAATAAGGTACATTTAAAAAAAAGATTTCTTCCTTCCTGGAAACGTTTCTCCCAAACCCAAATGAACCCATGTTTTAAAAGGAGCTGATCAACCTGACTTTCTTGTGATAACAAAGAAGGAGCTTACTAATTAACAAACACAAGAAGAATGGGTAATAGAAACAGTTACACATTGATTCAAAAAGTCCAAGAGGATAAAAGTTTAAAATTAAGTTGATACGTTGATCAGTGGCTGAATTGTTCACAAAGAGTGCATAGTCAACATTACAGCTGCTGCAATTGAGGTTAACATTGGCACTGACATTGGTAGTTGAACAGTCAATTTCACAATACTTCATTTTGCAGATTGTTCAAGATTTCGTATTTCTGATTCCTTTCAGCCATTGTTGAACTCCAGCACAGAGAGAGAGTCCCTTTGTTGTCCTTTTGACTGACTGCTAGTTATCTGCTTTCTGACTCAGATTAAATCATGTTCTTTACTTGCAACTCAAATGTGACTGGAGTAGTTCTTCAACTGTGACCTTCAGAGAATGTTCAGTCCCACTAGCACATCCTAGTAGAGTTGAAATTAACTTTTAACCTGTCAATGTGTATTCAAGGGGAAATACACAAAATCCATTTGCAGTTTGGGACATATCCGAAAGGGATTGTCAATCTCTCATTATCGTTGTAGTCATAAGAGATCAGAGTCCAGTCTGTCTTGTCCTGCATCTTCCCCTCTTTGAAGGGCTGTTGTTTGAAGTCCACTTCACAATGTTAGTCTCTCCCTCCAGACAGCAGCTACCATTTTATGCTGGTATTAGCCATCTTTTGAAAAATAAATGTTTTGAATTTCGGGCTAAAAATGTTCAGAAGTACTTTTGGATTCTGGCCCATGTTAATGACAATGCGTTTAATTTTCTTAGGCATTTGGTTCACTTGTTAATGCACATGGGGAATGTTTTATTTATTGATTATAGCGAATGGGGTACGTTTGGATTCTTAGTTCTGGAAATGCACAGAAATAGCCAGTCAATTTCAAGGCAAAGATTCATTCAGAAGTCTGAGGGTCCTGGTCTTATTTAACTTTATCAAATGAGGCAGGCACCAAACAGCACCCCATTGGAATGTGGCCCCAAGATTGGAGTTGAGGTGGCAAGTGAGCAAGATCACAAAGTGTAGGTGGCATGGGGCAGCAACAGTCTAAATTTATCCTACAGACCCTTATGGTTCCAATCATTTGTAAATTAATGATAACTGGGATCCCACTTATGACATTGGATCCTAATTTACCAATTTTTCGAAACAGTCAGGTGCTTTAGATACCGGACTACAACTGTCTTTTAAAATGGAGCTGATTGCAGTCTGGATGTTAACAGCTCAGTAGTGCTTTCTTCTCTGTTCCAACAAATGTTTTATTTGTTTGATAAATACGTTGCAAGTTTGCATTTAGTTAAGTCAAAAGTGTAGCACACAGGTAAGTTTGATCTGCTGAAAATGGAGAAGGCTCTGATTGACCTATTCATATTTCCTGAAGAAAGGCTTATGCCCGAAACGTCAAATTTCCTGTTCCTTGGATGCTGCCTGCCCTGCTGCACTTTTCCAGCAACACATGGCGGGCACGGTGGCACAGTGGTTAGCACTGCTGCCTCACAGCGCCAGGGACCTGGGTTCAATTCCCGCCTCAGGCGACTGACTGTGTGGAGTTTGCACGTTCTCCCCGTGTCTGCGTGGGTTTCCTCCGGGTGCTCCGGTTTCCTCCCACAGTCCAAAGATGTGCGGGTCAGGTGAATTGGCCAAGCTAAATTGCCCGTAGTGTTAGGTAGGGGGTAAATGTAGGGGTATGGGTGGGTTGCGCTTCGGCGGGTCAGTGTGAACTTGTTGGGCCGAAGGGTCTGTTTCCACACTGTAAGTAATCTAATCTAAGACATTTTCAGCGCTATTCATATTCCCTATTTCATAAAAAAATGATCTAACTTTAGGAATTTGCTGCTACACATCAGTGCAATACTTCCTTTTTTTTTAGCCATCTGTATACCAGTGAGGTCTTTCATTTCCACTGAATAATTGAAACATCAAAACTCCAAAACACAGCTGTCTGAGCCATAGTACATGTGCCAATGTTAGCTTCCGCATTGGAGCAATCTAATATTATTTCCCTAATTTTATCTTCTACCTATTAATTTCTGTCTTCAAGTGTTAATTCTATCAAAAATGTCACGGTTGACTTGACTTACGCGTGGTAGAGTATTTTCAACCCAGAAAGAAAATGTTCTCCCATCTGAATCTTTATGCCACTGCTGCTAATCATGGATTTGTGTTGAGTTATTAATCAGTCTGCACTCTAAAACACCCAACTCTTTTCACAATTTTAAACTTTCCTATAAAATCTCCTGAACATTGCAGTCAAATCAAAACTAGACATTATTTATGTTTTTCATCGCTATCATATATGGGCTATAGATCAGATTCCTTACAGTGTGGAAACAGGCCCATCAGCCCAACCAGTCCATACAGTAACCCACCCAGACCCATTTCCCGCTGATTAATACAGCTGACGCAACGAGCAATTCACCTGACCTGCACATCTTTGGACTGTGGGAGGAAACCGGACAGACAGTCACCTGAGTCTGGAATCAAACCTGGGACCCTGGTGCTGTGAAGCATCAGTGCTAACCACTGAGCCACCGTGCTGCCCAAGGCTTTATGTACATATACATTTATAATCAAAATGATATGATGTTCCCCTAAATCATTCTGATCAATGTATGAAGTTCTTTGTTAATGGGTAACTCAAGGAAATTTAGATAATTCGATAAACCTATCCAAAAAAACAGTTTATTTTACATTAGTCTAACTCCTAAATAACAATTCAACTGATCCTATAGTTACCTCACATTAGTACATCTCCATTAAACCACTTGCACTTCCCCAGACCCTGACCCAACATGCCTTACCATGCTCTGCACCGTCCACCACAGGACATGTTCCCCTTATCCTACCCTGCAACCAAATCTTCTTCCCTGCTACGGGAACAACTTCCTACAGGAACAATTCCCTACTTCATCAGTAGATACAACCTTCCACCCCAGAACCCTCTTTCACTTCTCCTGCCAGACCATGTTTCTCCCACACATCTCGACAAACTCTAATCATTGCATCACTTACCTGACCCCTTACACAGTGGCTGCCTAATCCCTATCCAGGTGGCGCCATAACATGGCAACCTAGCATCCAGATACCGTACCCCTACTACCTGGAACCCTACCTGACCATGAACCTCACGCATCTGGCACCCTGTCCTCTCAGTGCTTGCATATCGCTCCGACATAACAAGGGTAACGTTTCTCAGCAGCTGTCAATGTCACTTGAACCTTTCAATGTCAGAATACAATAACTGGCTGCTATGAAAAGGGCATTTGGTTTGTCTTCCCTCAAAAGCTTTACACTACAAAAGCACTGTCAGAGTGTAAGTACAGCTCTGCTTTCCCAATAACTGCAGCAGCTCCCTTAATAGGCTGGGACTATTTTCCCTGAAGCATCAGAGGCTGAGGGGTGACCTCATAGAAGTTTATAAAATCATGAGGGGCACAGATAGGGTAAATAGTCAAGGCTTTTCTCCAGGGTAGGGGGGAATCCAAAGCTAAAGAGCATAGGTTTAAGGTGAGAGGGTAAAAAATTTAAAAAGAACATAAGGGGCAACTTTTTCCACGCAGAGCATGGTGTGTGTATGGAATGAGCTGCCAGAGGAAGTGGTGGAGGTTGGTATAATTACAACATTTAAAAGGCATCTGGATGGGTATATGAATAGGAATAGTTGAGAGGGATATGGGCCAAGAGCTGGCAAATAGGAACTAGATTAATTTAGGATATCTGGTCGGCAAGGATGAGTTGGATTAGAGGATCTGTTTCCATGCCGTACATCTCTATGACATCATAACTTTATAATGGAGCAGATGTGTCACCTGTATGAGATTGTGGCCAATGTCTCAATCACACTGTGGCCTCATACAAATTAATTACAAAGTTAACAGAGTGTTTTTATTACATCAACCCATTTGGGCACAGTTCTTTAGCAGGTAAGACTCAAAACCAGCAATCTAACCCAAAGATAAGGACACTACCACCACCAGCAAGACACAATAAATCACCAGAAGACTTGAAAGCCGTGGGACTCAAGCCAATATATTCAAAGAGATGGCACCTAAAGACAGCATCTTAAACTACTAGCCCACACCACCAAAAAAAAGATAACCCCTATGCAATATGTTGATCTTCATTCCAGTTAGAATACTTGTAGATGATCATTAATCAAATCTATTTTACATTGGGTGCCAGATGCATTAGGGGGATGGTATCGGAAGGGCGGAATGGTGGATGGGTGGGTGCCTAATGGGTCAGGTTAGAATGCCTAGGGGTGAGAGGAGAACTTTCTGATCTTCTGATCTGATTTGTTTTACAGTCCATCAATATTAACTCATCTTCCATCAACTGCAACAATTCGAAATTTAATATTGTTGAGTACTCAACAAAGTTCAGTAGCAGACAAGAATATTCAGCCATCTCAAACTCAAAAGTTTAGATAATATGAGCCAGGTTAATTAGAAACAATGCTGATAAGAACACATCAATATTGCAAGCGAGTCTGACTTTCAAAGGTCATATATACCAGTTGAGAAAGTGAAGATGCGCTTGTCTGTCAAATATGCGTCAGACTGCTTTCACTGATGCTTTTATCAAGCCAGATTTGATCTACTGTTAACAGTAGGAGCCATAGCAAACAATTTTTTTGATATAAGTAAAATATTGCAAAACTATACCGGTCATTTCTTAGTTGCTAGATATTGGTTGTTATTTGAGAGTTATATTCTGCTACATAAAGCTATGCCAACTATACTTTGCTAGGCTTTAGCTGCTGTCCCATCATGATTTTGATAACCTCCAGACAAAGATCAAATATGCCCAAGAAGTAGAGCAGAGACAGACATGTTTGTTTTCTAGAAACTGTTGGCTTCCATAATAAACATCATGAACCACTGACATTAAAAAGTAAATTCAGATGTATCTCAATCAAAGCCTGGCTCAAATTTACATTTTAACTATATGTGGACATTTTCTATGAAATAAAAACAAAATACTGTGGATATTGGAAGTCTGAAATAAAAGCAGAAAATACTGCAGAAAGTAAAATTTTACAAAGGTCTGCATAATATGGGCAAGCACTGCTATCTCACAGCGCCAGGGGCCCGGGTTCGATTCCCACCTCGGGCAACTGTCTGTGTGGAGTTTGCACATCCTCCCTGTGTCTGCGTGGGTTTCCTCCAGGTGCTCCGGTTTCCTCCCACAATCCAAAGATGTATAGGTCAGGTGAATTGGCCATGCTAAATTGCCTATAGTGTTAGGTGCATCAGTCAGGGGAAAATATAGGGATGGGGAAGGGGTCTCTTGCGTTACTCTTCGGAGGGTCGGTGTGGAGTTGTTGGGCCAAAGGGCCTGTTTCCATGTTGTAGGGAATCTGATCTAATCTAACCATTTGTAGCTGAAATCGATAGATATCTAGCAAGGCTCATCTTGATGCTGGGAGCATCTCATTGCATCTTTTATATGACTGACATATGAGGAAAGATTAGATCGACTGGGCTTTTATTTGCTGGAAGTTAGAAGAGAGAGGGGGGAGTCTCATAGAAACATATAATATCCTGATGGGACTGTACAGGTCAGATGTGGAAAGAATGTTCCTGATGTTGGGGAAGTCAGAAACAAGAGGTTCCAAAATGAGGGATAGGTCATTCAGGACTGAGATGAGGAAGAATTTCTTCACACAGAGAGTTGTGAACCTGTGGAATTCTCTACCACCGGAAGCTGTTGAAGCCAGTTCATTAGATATATTCAAGAGGGAGCAAGACAAAGCCTGTGGCTAAAGGGATCAATGGGTATGGGAAGAGGGCAGACATAAGATACTGAAATTGCATGATCAGCAATGATCATATTGCATGGGAGTGCAGGCTCGAAGGGCCAAATGGCCTACTCTTGCACCTATTTTCTATGGGCTCTGTGTTTATACTTTGTGTGGTGAGGAGAGTTTCTCACTCAACAGCATTGACTTGTCAGTTATTGATGATTATTACTCATTAAACACTTAGTTGATGTCATTAAAGTCAGCTTTCTATCTTCACAAACTCACCTAACAAGCTGGACAGCAAGAAAATTCAACATGGAGCTCAGAGCAGATACCTAACACATTGAGCTCGACACTTCTCCAGAGGACCTCTATCTTTGACATTAGACAACATCTCAGGGGATTTTCTGTGCACATTGACCACACGTACTCCCTGTCCGTGGTCATCCGCATCCAATATGTGGCAGTCACTGACAACCCTTATGGCATGTTTCCAATCCATTTACAGGACACTGCTGCATATCCCTGCTGCTCCTTGGGCTATACTGGCAATTCCCATTGTAATATTCTGGTAAGGACACTATGTGCTGAGAGACACACACACAGCACATGGACTTGATCAGGCTGTATCTCCAGGCTCTTTGCTCGCACTCATCACACTCACTCACTTGACTGTACCTGGATGTTCATGGTATTCCTGTCTTACCTTTTCTGTACTTTTCCCCCTTAGCCAGGAGAGACCAGGCTCAGTTTACTCCTGAACAACTGTGCCATTTAGTGCAGACACAAAAGTGAGAAGCTTGCCATGGTCACCAGCTGGCTTCAGTTGACTTAAAAAGAAATTGCTGAAGTAGGGCTTATGCCTGAAACGTCGAATCTCCTGTTCCTTGGATGCTGCCTGACCTGCTGCGCTTTTCCAGCAACACATTTTCAGTTAAGAGAAATTGCCTTCAGTGCGAGGGTCCAGACATAGGGCTGCCTCTCTTACCAGTCCAGGGGCTTGGACACAGTCAGTCAGCTGTTCAGAGCAGTCAGAATCAGGATTATCTTCACGTCAGGGGTGAGAAGCGAAATGTCAGGCTTTCCTCCACTCATCTTAATGCTTTCTGTCTAGTTGATGGCTGTTTTTCCCTCCTGCAACAAGAGAGAGATATGAAAGAAGGTAACAATAGGTAGCACAGCCGTTATTTTTGCTGCAGGTAGACAGATGTCCCAAGTGAGTGAGTAGACACCACAGAGAGTTTGCAGGGTTAGTGGTTGGGGGGGGGGGGGGCGCTTAGGGTAGGTCACTGCAAGTGAGGAAAGATTTTGCATACAATAATGAGAGTGGTAGAGCATGAACCTTGTTTGCAGGTGGGTACAGTAACAGAGGTAGATCAAATGTGAGCTATCGCTGAGAAACTGGTGTTAGTTATGCTGGTGGATCTTCAAATGGCTGAGATTAGATTATATGTGGGGACAACTTTGTGAAAGCTGGTATGGTTTAGTGTCATAGCATCCTGCTGATTGCCGGGTAGAGAAAATCTAACCTCTGCATGATCTTGTTGAGAAGGACCTCTGTGTCCCTGCCAATCCATCAGGGCACCATGTCTCCTTTGTCTGTGACAATTCCAGGCCTCACACAGTGCAACTCCAGACTCACAGGCCTTGTTCAGTTGTATAATGGGCACAAAGGTTGCCAAAGGATTCCGGATTATCCGCTGAGTGGTGAGTTATTCTGGGAATGTTGTGTGGTAAAATGTGGCTCAAATTTTATGTGACAGATATCATAAATATAGGGTATGTAGGTAATAAGGTGAGCTTGGGAAGATACAGAGAGAAATCTCACAATGCATTTCATCAGAAAACTCCTGAATCCCATCTTCTATTGTCAACATCTTGGGCCAGAACCACACAAACGTAAGTATGTGATTAAAGAGAAAAGGCTCCATTCCACAAACAAGGTATAGAATGAATAAATTAGGAGACAGTCCAATTCTCTAATTTACAAACCTCATAAGTGATTGAGAATTTAATGAGCTCAGCTTGACAACGCATGGTCTAAAGCTTTCAGACCAATTGCAAAGTTAACCTTTCTTATGGTTCTGTAAATGAAACAGACTGGTATTTTGCACATTTTGTTGTTATCTGAACACTGAAGCATTCATAAATATGCATATCATTTTTATTTAAATGGCTGTTTGTTATGACTTACGTTGTTGTATTTTATTTGTAACATCATCACAATTCAACTCCTAGATTCTTCATTAAATCTATCTATCTATATGTTGACCCAATCCCTTAAATTATGGCTGAACACAGTGAATGCTGTCTTGTCGATCCATCTCCATTACAGTGAAAATATCTGATCTTTAGCACTAATCCACATTTTCCCATGTTGTATTTATTGTTCTGATCACTGTTATCTTTTCATAGTGCTGTTTCTCATACCAGGAATGATGAGAGCCATTGTATATCAAGTTAACAGGAAATATCTTTCAAAAAGATCTACTGATGATACATATCAGCAAATATATTCAACTGTGCACTTAGGCACCATCCATCGAACTCTACGTTAATTCCTGCTGTGTTTATTCTGGCTCTGAGATGCACTAGTCCTGAATGTGAGTTTGTAACATTTCACAAGCATGAAGAGATGCCATGAGTTAATGACACCCACCCACAATGGTTGGAGCTACTTGTAGTATTTTTAATATCACTCTTTAATAATATATTTAATAAATAGCAACAGCTGATTGTGAAACGTTCAGACATCAATGACTTTTATCTTCCTAACTTTGCCCTTCAGATACCAGAGAATCTGAGCACAGCATGTATATTCGCTGTGATCTTAAATCTACAATTTGTGAGTGAGGTTGATAAATGGGCAGTTTGTCAATGGTTCTGTAGAATATTTCAATCTGCCATCAACCACATACAGATCATAGAGTCATACATACATATAGCACAGATACAGACCGTTTGGTCCAACCATTCTATGCCAACCATAATCCCAAGCTAAACTAGTCTCACTTGCTTGTGTTTGGCCCATATTCCTCCAAACATCTCTTGTTCATATAATTATCGAAATGGATTTTAAACATTGTAACTGTGCCTGCATCCAACGCTTTCTCTGGAAGTTCATTCCATATATGAAACTCTCTCTGTGTGAAAAAAAAGTTATCCCTTGTCTCCTTCTTTAAATCTTTCTCCTATCACCTTAAAAATATGCTCTCTAGTTTTGAACTCCCCACCTTATCTATGCCACTCATGGTCTTATAAACCTCTTTTAAGGTCACCTCTCAACCTTTTCTATTCCAGTGAAAAACGCGAGCCCATTCAGCCTCTCCTGATAGCTCAAACCCTCCATTCCCAGTGACTTCCTGGTCAATCTCTTCTAACCTTGTCCAGCTTAATAACATCCTTCCTACAACAGGGTGACCAGAAGTGCACACAAGACTTAACACTTCTCATGAACACTTAAGACATAGTTTGTCCTGACTATTGTAATAGTCAAAATTGCAGGTTGCAGAATTCCTGAGGAGAAAGTCAGATATGAGAGGTAAGCAGGGAGTTCAGGTAGGATCAATCAAGTAGATGTTTTGTTGTGAGCTAGCATTGGGACTGAGGGCAAAAAGCACTTCCATTCACCCAAACATAGCCCATAATAGCAACAGCAACGAGGCCTTTGAGAAGATTAGTTCTCCTTGCTTCTCCCACTGGTCCAACACAAGGAAAGACCCCAACATGACATTCACTGAGAGATCAGCAGGTGTGGGAACCACTCGAATCACAAAGTGAACATCATAACCTCAAATGACCCAGAAAATACTCTAAGGAAAGGTTTTCACTGATCTTCCTCTGAAGGGGTCAATCAGTTGGGGAAACTTGCACTTCTGTACAGGGATATGCCCTCACAGACACTAAAATACCACTTGACTGGTCCCCCAGGACTTTAAGGAGAAAGTGAGAACTGCAGATGCTGGAGATCAGAGCTGAAAATGTGTTGCTGGAAAAGCGCAGCAGGTCAGGCAGCATTCTAAGAGCAGGGGAATTGACGTTTCGGGCATGAGCCCTTCTTCAGGAAGCCCTTATTCCTGAAGAAGGGCTCATGCCCGAAGCGTCGATTCTCCTGCTCTTTGGATGCTGCCTGACCTGCTGCACTTTTCCAGCAACACATTTTCAGCCCCCAGGACTTTAACCTGCCAATGTTTCTCCTAGTTCTCCAGAAGATATCCAAGATTGACTAATAAACACATATGCTGAAAATGTGTTGCTGGAAAAATGCAGCAGGTCAGGCAGCATCCAAGGAACAGGAGATTCGACGTTTCGGGCATAAGCCCTTCTTCAGGAATCATTCCTGAAAGATTCCTGAAGAAGGGCTTATGCCTGAAACATCGAATCTCCTGTTCCTTGGATGCTGCCTGACTTGCTGCGTTTTCCCAGCAACACATTTTCAGCTCTGATCTCCAGCATCTGCAGACCTCACTTTCTCCTCCTAATAAGTGCAGCTGCCAAGTAAAGTCATACAAATTGACAGTGATACAGTAACAGATCCACCCATTATATTTACATAGTCTGTGAAGCCAAAGATTTCTTAAGGAGACAATGAAGTCTGCAGATGCTGGAGATCAGAGTTGAGAGTGTGTTGCTGGAAATGCACAGCAGGTCAGGCAGCATCCGAGGAGCAGGAAAATCAGGAAGAAGAGCTCCGGCCCGAAAAGTCCATTTTCCTTCTCCTCGGATACTGCCTGACCTGCTGTGCTTTTCCAGCAACACACTCTCAACAATGATTTCTTAAGATCATGTGGAACTAACTGTTTCAAAACATCTTCTTTCTTGTCTTGAGTTCTCACTAGTTTAAGTGAAAGTAGAATGTAAATTGAAATAGCTGAAGTGAGACTAATATGGAGGAGTGTGGAGATAGACACTCAATTTGTTACAAGGACAGTTTTGCATCACCCATTCGATAAAACCACACAACCATCGATAACCCATCAGGTCTGCACCAGCTCTTCATTGAGCATCTTCACTTAATGCCAAGCTCCTGATTTTTTTTTTCCCATTCCCTTACGCATTATTTTTATCCAAGAATCCAATTGAATTGAATCTGCCCTCACCAAGCAGTTCATTCCATAGCCTCAATATTTGCTGAGTGAGAAACATTCTCCTCACTTCACTTTTGCTTCTTTTATAGATCACTTATAATCCATGACCTCTTCTTGTTTTCATTCCTTTTACAAGTCACACGTCAGGTTAAGTTATTCCCTGCTGATGTGTCCACTCAGCCAAAGAAGAAGAAAAACTAAGCTTTTATAAAAATACAGGTGGGGAGCAAGAATATTAAAGCTTCCTTTCCAAAATACTTCCAGTTTTCTTTGGGGCTGCCGCATGGTTTCATTTTGAGGGATAACCTGATGTTGGATATAGGCGATTTTTATCATTTGGCACGTTAATGTAGAGTTCTGCACTTTGAGAGATAATCATTTCCAGAATTCAGTGAAGTTCACATGATTTTCCATACCAATAGGGAAGGACTCACTTTTCATTTCAAGCAAAAGAAAACCCATTTCTCTTCCTTTCCCTTGTCAAATGACTGATGCATGGTTTGTTGAGAACCATATTTCAGTTATTGCTCAGAAACAACAAATGGAATTTAATGATTGTGACATGGGTCTCACTCACCCATTAGAGAAGTAGTGGGTGCCCCGTATTCCCTTTCCATGAAAATCCCAAAGCTACCCTAAGGTAAATGGGCACTCTCCTGATCAATATTGGATCTCCCTGAATGTAAACCACCACCACGGTAGAAATCATGCCCCCTGGAGCTGCTAGAATCTAGATTATCAGCAGCTCCACTGAATATTAAATATATAGCACAAAGCTCTCAGACCCACCTGTAGTGACCATTACCAGTGCTCCACTGTGGCCAATCCAGAGAATCAGAGATAAGTCCAGCAGAGACAGGTGAGTGCAGTGGGGTGGGTTTCCCTGTCAGAAAGGTGCCAACCAAGGGGAAGGACATTAGGGTATTGGTGTGACTTCCTGCAGGCACCAAAACCAGGTCCCTCTATCATGACTTTAATAATTGGACACCCTCTTTCGCCCTTATAAAATTAAGGGCAAACCCCCCCAAAAAATACATTGTGTGGTCTCTGTAGACACAAGTCCTCCTTGAATATTAACAGAGATGGGATGAAGCCCTATGTAGTGACTTAAAGGGCGTTACTGGCATCTTGGCAACAAGACTGTCCTCCATGAAACTTAATCACAGGGAGTTGGGAACAGAAGAAACTTCATCCTAACCTCTATCCTTTTGTCCAATCACTTGCACCCACCCCCACCTTGAACTTACCTTCAGTGAGGGAGGGTTTTGCATACTGTACTTTGAGAACAATCAATTATGCAGAGCATTAAAATTGTAGCTCTAACAGTTATTAGCTTCAGTACATTGCTCACCATAATCAAGATTCCATGTAACTTGCTTAGCTTGAAAATGCAGTAAATCTCGGTCAATGAAATTCTACCATTAAAAAAGTCCTGGTCTAATCTAAGCAAAGCCCACTGTGGCTTGGCTAACAAAATTGTGATTAGCTTAGGCTTTTAAGATGGATTTATACTTATCCATGCAGTCCATTGTGATTGTGAGGAGAATTTCAAGTAACTGATTTATATATTCCACCTTAAATTGTCTTTCTTCTTGTAACAACACAGAACATATCCTTGTTATGGATAGTTGCAGGCAGGTTTGTGATTGGAGGGGAACAGTAGATTGAACTTCTGCTCCACAGCAGGAGCTGTGCTACACAGGAGGCTTTTGTAGTACGTTATTGGGCACAGCAATGCAATCTTCCAAACTGCAGAGGAAACACAGCAAGAAGTAGTTTCTTCTGAATGACAGCAGACTTTGTCTCTCATCAGGTGCTGCTGCAGCTCACAGCAAAGCAATAAACAAACGAACAGCACCCCTTCAGGGGACCAACATTCAAACCAATTTAGAACATGATCACCAACGACTTTCTATATTTTTGATTCCCCAGCAGGTGTATGGCTATCCAAGCTAAACAAGAATTGAACATTTCTTTTGGAGCACTCAGGCAGGCAATTTTTTCAAACTATATTACCTGCAGTCCAACGATAGTCTGGTGTATAGCCCTGTTACATAGGAAGGATATTATTAAGCTGGAGAAGGCTCAGAAGAGATTTGCCAGAATGTTTCTGGGAACAGAGAGTTTGAGTGATAAGGAGAGGCTGGATAGGCTGGAACCTTTTTCACAGGAGCGTAGGAGGTTGAAGGGTGACTGTATAGAGGATTATAAAATCATAAGGGGGGTAGATAAGGTGAGTGACAAGGGTCTTTTTTGTAGGGTGGGGGAGTTCATAACTACGAGGTATATTTTTAAGGTGAGAGGAGAAAGATTTACAAAAGACAGGAGGGGCAATTTTTTCACACAGAGAATGGTTCATGTGTGGAATGAACCTTCAGAGGAAGTGGTCAATGTGGACTCCATTACAAAGTTTTGAAGCCGTTTGGATAAGTACGTAAATAAGAAATGTTTGGAGGGATATGGGTCAAGTGCAGGCAGGTGAGACTAATTTAGTTTGGGATTATGGTTAGTAAGGACTGTTCAGCTCAAAAGGGTCTGTTTCTATGCTGCAACACTCTGACTGGCCGTGTGGGATAGATCATGGAATTTTTTTGCCTGCAGCTGCAATCAGCAATACCATGATTTGTAATAATGAGGCCAAGATCAAAACTCTCTCAAAAGAAGAAAGGTACCTATACCCTATTTTACAGAAGGCAGTTGATACACAAAAAGGCTAATTGACATCATGAGTTACATTCTGCCCATACAAAGGGTTGTTTCTGAGAGGAAGTAACCTCCCACATTTCTAGAGTTGTTTTTAAGTTCTAATGCTCCTCAAGACAAACACGATAGCTTAGATGTACTATCTCTAATCATAAAGAACTATTCATAAGGTTTCAAAGTTTAGTAACACAGAGCATATTTTTTGCTGAAGACTTTGTGTGTGTACCATCCCCAACATGATGTCAATAATATACAGTAACAACAATAAAAAGGATTGGAGGTAATGAATCCAAAGGATCCTCAATCATACCATTATAATGTGCTGGCAACTCAGGTACCCAAAAGCATAAGACCCTCAACCACCAAAAAGATAACGTACTCATGATTCTCGGAGAGAAGATTAGTTTCGATAATCTTTCCCTTCTGAAGAAATCAATTAGCACCAACGAATTTGCTAAGGTGCACTGTTGAAATTTACTCATCAATTTTCAATGGAAAGTGCATTGTGCGAACACACTGACCTTTCAGTATGACCTTTGATTTCAAGTATCCAAGAGAGCAAGTTGCTTGATTGAGAAACTGGAGAGAAAGGATAACAGATGAGGTTTAAATATTTAATGGTCTTGTAATGCTACTGAGAAGTACTTACAATGTTTGCGAAGTTTATAGAGAAAACATTAACTTTAGTTGAAAAACAATTCACAATAGCTTAATCTCAAAGGAGAAGGCATGTGACATCCCATCACTTCCTGTATTGATGATTTGTGTGTCTTATTAGCATATCACTATGAGACTTAACTGCTTAAGTAACAAAATGCACAGATTTCCTGAGTTTTTGTCTTTTAATTCTATCCTGATTTTGTGTGTCACCAGGTCAAGTCACTGTGAGGCGGTTTAATCATACTTATCTATATAGTATTGATTGAACAGTTCTACCGCAAGGCTTGCTGGAGAAGTTATTGATCTGCTTAAACAAATATGTAACAATCAATGCACAAAAAAGACAAATAATATCATAAACATCAACATCAGTATGTTGAATGTAACTTGAACAATTTTCCTCTACCAATCATGTGAAGCTCACTGGCTAGCACTGCTGCCTCACAGCACCAGGGTCCCTGGTTCGATTCCAGCCTCCGGTGGCTGTCTGTGTGGACTTCTCCCCATATCTGCGGGGGTTTCCTCCCACAGTCCAAAGATGTGCAGGTCAGGTGAGTTGGCCATAGTGTTTGGTCCATTAGTCAGAGGGAAATGGGTCTGGGTGGGTTACTCTTTGGAGGGTTGGTGTGGACTGGTTGGGCCGAAGGGCCTGTTTCCACACTGTAAGGAATCTAATAAAACATTTCTTAAATTATCCAAAGAGCTCTGCCTTACTAGATGCTTGGCTTTCCTTAAATTTGCTTTCTCTGCAAGTCTTACACAACC
This sequence comes from Hemiscyllium ocellatum, assembly GCF_020745735.1. Taxonomy (NCBI): domain Eukaryota; kingdom Metazoa; phylum Chordata; class Chondrichthyes; order Orectolobiformes; family Hemiscylliidae; genus Hemiscyllium; species Hemiscyllium ocellatum. Next base: position 41,233,930 of record NC_083429.1, on the reverse strand, counting down.
TTGCAACCACCTCTACAACCATTCTCCACTGAAGACATATTTGTCCTGATTTTTCTACTGCTCAGGTTCTACCTACTGGATCTGGAGGTGTGAAGATCTCATACACCAAAGCAAGAAATATTTTAAATTGCAAAGCTTTCAAAAGATATTTAACGTACTGAGCAGACCTTGAAGCAGAATGACACATTCAATCTCCCTTTATCCCTCGTGTACACTGTTGGATTGACAGCTAAATACCGCGTTGGTAACATTAGTCATAAGTAAAACCAAGAGGCTTGCATTCAAATTTGATCTATTTCATCAAAAGTATGCTGGACAAAGGATTTGGTGCAACTAACTGAACTCAGAACCATCATGATTTCAGCCATCGGTCTTGCCCTCTACCACTGTAAGTATTACTGCAATCATGTGTTGTGCAAGTTTTACTGCATATACTCAATAAAATCTCAATTCAATTCAGTGATTTAAACTTGAAAATGAACAAGAAACAATTAATCAGTGAGGCTGATATTTCTGCATCCCGTAATTTGTTTCTAATGAGGTCACAATCTTCTTGTGTGTCTTTAAAGTGTAAGCCTCCCTCCTCAACATAATGGCCTCATTGTCAGATTCACTGCATCTCACTCAATTTGGGTTTTTCACAAACATAACTTTTCAAAGTTTGTTATTTGATCCTTCCTCAATTCTAATCGCTTTCTGAGTAAGTAATTAGGACAAAGCAGAAATTGTTTATTATTTCCCTACAAGCATTTGGTTTAAATTGACAATCTTTTTAAGCAAATAATGAGGCAGCACTCTCCAAAGAAGTTCACGTTCCATGGTCAGACTGAAGGAGGTCATTAACTTCCCACAATGCCTGTAGGTTCTTCAGGTTTTGATTTGCTTTTGGCATTGACCTATTTGGTCATTCACCTTCATGCTTTTCTGTGGATTCCACCTGCAACTTTCTTTCTTGTTGCTAAGTTTCAGCTTGTGTTTGTGCTTGTTGTGCATTCTCATTCCCTCTCAGGCTGCTCTATGTTCATACACAATGAAATTGGTTTGTTGAATTTCGCCCTGGGTTTGCTTTGTTTATTTTGTTGTTTGATAATGATTCTGTTCATGTTATATTAGTTTCACTCATTCTACTGATGTCACACACAGTGCATGGGTAGAGACAAGGAATTTTATTCTAGCTTTAAGAAGGAGATGATGTATCAGTATCAGCTCACTAATGTTCTAGTACTTATGCCTGACGAAACATATTTATACTTATTGCTACCATAGGCCTTCTTGTTCATGTAAAATGTGCTTTCTCAGTAGATATTCTATGGTGATGTATCTACTAACAAGGAAAAGCTAAAGTAAAAATAGATTGCTGGCAGTGACCAACCACAAACAACATTTATCTAGTACCACATACAAGTAGATACAACACAGTACCAGGAATGATCAGCTGAGAGACACTCCCAATCTTCAGGCACTACTCCCGAGTTCAGGGAAGATTAAAGTATTACTGTCAGTGCCTCTGTGATTTCTACTCACACTTCTTTCAAAATCATTGGATGCATTTCAGCTGGTCTTTGGCTCTTATTAACTTTAAATACTGACAGCTTATCCAACACCTCCTCCTTATCGAGTTTAATTCCTTCTCATAACTGAGTTTCTTCATCTGTTATCATTGCAGGTAGCATGTGCCTCATAGGTAGAGACAGATGCAAAATATTCATTGAACTCCTTGCCAAGCCTTTAGCCTCCAAAAGTACACCATCTTATTGGCCTTGAATCAGTCCTATTCCTCTTCTTACCATTTTTTTTATTCATATGCCTATAGAATACAATGAAATTCCTCTGTATGACTGTATCACAGTCCCTCTTCATTTATTTATTTATTGTTATGGCCAATAAGTGTCCCTCCACTTTATTTATTTCCTTCATCACCCTTCTTCTGAAACTTCTGTATTCATTTTGGTCCTCAACTGCATTTTCTACCTGACAGCTGTCATCAGAACATTTTTTCATCTTTACCTTAATTTCTGTCTCCTTTGTCACCCAGGCAACTCTGGATTTATTTGCCCCGTATTTCCCTTCACTGTGCTCAATCCCTCCTCCCATTGAAGGTAGCCCAATACTCTGCTCTTGTTTTTTCTTGCCAACCTCTGATTGCAGCATTTCCCCTTGAAGTCAGATCTCCAACAGTTGATTATTCATACTCTAATCGTTCCTTGCAATTCCCCACAATATCCTAAATCCCATGATACAATAATCACTGACCCCGAAATGTTCACCCATTGACACTTGCTGTTCTTGGCCCACCTTGTTCCCAGGAACCAAGTCCAGCAGTGCCCTCTTTCTTTTGGATTGGACTTGTACAACTGAAGTAAATGTTTCTAAACACAATCTAATCTCACTTGCAAAAACTGAAATTGTGAATAACACTTGTCCCTTGCTGCCCTTTAGAGTACTTTTAATCCAGTGCATATTTGAGTAATTAAATTATCCATTATAACCATGGTATTACACTTGCAAACATCCATATTTTTCTTCAAGTTTAGTCCCTTTACATCCTACCCACTGGTGGGTCTGTAGATCACACTAAGCAATGTAATTATACACTTTTAGTTCATTAGCTCTGGTCAAATCAAATCTCTCACTGAACCTTTTGTGACATCCTCATTCTCCACCACTATAGAGCTTTTCATAAACAAAAACATTGCCCGTCCTCCATTTCTTCATTTTTTTTTTGAATATCTTATAAATAGATATATTTAACACCCAGCCCTATCTTTCATTGAGCTAGGTCTCTGTTATGGCCATAACATCACAATTCCTCATGGTAATCTGTGCCTGTAACTTGCAAATCTTGCTAAGCACATTCTGTACATTCACATCCAGGCAGGATAATTCTGACTTAGACTTCACTACCTTCTCCCTTACTCCAATCTCACTTCTTAACTTTGTATTCTGTGTTTTAGCACTTTCTGTCTTTTCCTTTGTCATGTGCACCCTGGTGTTGCTGGCTAATATTCTCTGCTGGTTCCCAATCCATAGCTTAGTTTGACTCATGTGCAAAACACCTAATACCATATAAGCAATTACAGTTGAGAAATGTAATTATCTCAATAATCAAAAGCAGGGATGTAATTGACTAGAATATTCTAAGATTAAGCAAAATAATTACTACTATTTTATTCCAAATATCCCTTAACTGAGTACCTGATGACATATTGGATTAGAAATGTTTAGAAAATAAAACAATGTGCAAGGGTGGAAGTGAGGTATACCTATTTTTGTTGCCTGAAGAAACATCAGTAACCATACTGCTGTGCCTCTGTGTGCACACTGCATTATTATCTCTAAAGCTGCCCAACTGTACGTGGATATGGTGTGAAGACAACAATCTCTTCCTCAATGTCAGCAAAATGAAGGAGTTGGTTATTGACTTCAGGAAGTGGAATGGAGGACATGCCCCTGTCTGTGTCAAGGTGCTGAGGTGCAGATGGTCGAGACCTTCAAGGTCCTAAGAATAAATATTACCAACTATCTATCCTGTTCCAGCTGCTTCAATGCTGCGGTCAAGAAACTACACCAATGCCTTTATTTCCTTCGAAGGCTAAAGAAATTTAGCATCTCCACAAAGTCTCTTACCAATTTTTATTGATGCAGTGTAGAAAGTGGCCTATCTGGATGCACAACATCTTGGTATGGCAACTGCACAACCCAAGATTTTTTGTAAAAAGTTTTGAACGCATCCCAGTCATCATGCAAAACAACCTTCCATTGACTCCATCTATATTTCCCACTGCCTCAGGAAAACAGCCAACATAATCAAAGGCCTCCCCCATCCTGGTTATAATCTCTTGCACCCTTTTCCATCAAGCAGATATAAAAGTCTAAAAGGACTTACCAATTGATTCCAAAACAGCTTGTTCCCTGTTAGATTAGAGTTGATTTTTCTCTGCGCCTTCTCTGAAGCCATAACACTATATTCTATTAACCTGATATAAATATGGAAGGTATGATTTATCTGGATAGCACGTAAAACAATACTTTTCAGTATTTCTTGGTACCTGTGGCAATAATAAATCAAATCAAATCAAAATAAATTAGGAATAAACACAGAGAGCACTGGATAATCTCAGCAGGTGTAGCAATATCCATGGAGAGAGAAACAGAGTTAATGTTTCAAGTCTGGTATGAATCTTCTTCAGAATTGGGCCTATTCAGGCGTTAGACATTTCATAGCTGCTTCCATTCATAGCACATCTTAATTCCATTCTGGCTGCCTAAGGAAAGTAAATTGCTCAACAATAGAATGGCTGCATCTTGCATGCAGGTCCTCTGATGCTACCTTGGTGACCCTAGTGCAGGCAGTGGACAGTTATAGACCCTTTCACAGCAGGCAGAAAGTCTTTCAATTACCAAAGCCATACTAAGTGGGATGGTATCAATGCCAGTCCAAAGGACTTTGCTGTTATGTCACAAACAGTTTAATGACAAAGGATACCCCAATCCAATTCTTTCTGGAGAAAAACTACAGCCTCTCCAAAGCTAGACTTCTGTAAGGCTATTGGACAGTGGTGATGATTGTTAATATTGAAACAATGGGGGATGAGGTTTTGGGCTAGCACTCTTCAGTTATATGTTCTCTGAGTGTTCTGGCAGTTAGAGACAAAAATTCTCCATGTCTCTTGTACTCCTTATCATATTCCTCCTCCTTCTGTTACCCTCCAGGTTAACCAGGATGTGGATGTGGCCTGGTTCATTAACATCACAATATCAGCTCAGGACTGCAAAGCCCAACCTGAATGCTCTGTGTGGCAAAAGTGTCATGTGATCATTGCTGGGAATCTATGTGGTTGGAAGGCTTTCATTTTAGGCAGAACTTCCTGGATTCCTGACAGGAATCAACAGTCACATCTCAAGGAAATGTCTCTTGTCACTCGACAACCAGGCTGTAACGATGGTCTGGTCATAACAGGACAGAGAAAATGGAGCACTCAATCAAGGTGGAAAAGTCATAACTGGCACAGATATTCCCATGGTTGCAAAAGAGCTGTGAATTGAGGCATGAGAAATACGTAAGTTTGGTAATTGGGGGACAGTAATTGCCTGCACCTTCATTTTGAGGAAGACCGAAGGACAAGAGAAACTGAGCACTTTTTTATCTTGAGTCAATTTTTCCGGAGAAACAATGTGTTCTTCCTGTTGTAGAGTGATTTGGTAAATTTAGTTTTTGCCTGAAAGCAGTCCATCAGATAAAAGCTAAGGATCAAAATGTCCTTGACCACCATTGGTAGTGCTACTTATCCCCAGGTGAAAGTTCCACTGTGACTGCAACAATTAACTTAGCTCCTCAGGAACCTACTTTGTGAAGTTAAGGAGCCTCATATATTGTTCCTCAGTGATGTTCATATTGAAACAGCATTTAGCTAAAAGATTATTGGCAGAATTCAAACATTACTCATAGTATTTCTAATCTTCTATCACCACATGTGGTTCAAAGTTGGTTTAATCTTTATCACGGATCGCAAGTCATTTAGGCAGTTAATTTCAAGCCAATTTATAAATGAAATACTCACTTACTGTATTAACTATTCTACATTTTCAAGAACATGAATCATACTATCAGTTACCAATCTGTCCCCAGAGAGCCTCAGAAAAAGTGAAAGAGAGAGAGAGAAAGAGAGAGAGAGAGAGAGACCAGGGCCTTGGAGAAATCCTGTGCAGGAATAGATATAAAGTTAACTTGAAATTTCTTTCTACACTATTTTATCAACCTGAACATCTGAAATCTCTTCCATCATTATTTTATCAACCTGAATATCTGAAATCTCTTCCATCACTATTTTAACAACCTGAATATCTGAAATCTCTTCCATCACTATTCGAAACTATTTCAAATGGAGCACAAAAGAAAGGTCAGATCACCCAAAACAAAATAGACATAGAATGAGGTAAAATTAGGAGCAAGAGTTCTCAACGATGCCCTTAATATACCAGGATATAAGTAAGCCATACTAATTTCAACTAAATCTAAAATTAAGATCCTCTCATGATCTCAAGGAAGGACAGCAAAATCTCAAGGTATTTGACTGGCATTCAAAATGCACCTTTTGGATACCTTACAGCTCTTCCACATGGATCATGACTTGGAGCTGGAGATTATTTGTTCCTGATGAGGCCATGTATCCTAATGGTTATCTTTACGAATCACGTTTTTTTCCCATCTTGGATAACTTATTCCTCTGAAGTGAATGTGGGTAATATTTTCAGCAACTCCCCTGAAAACTGTAGGGATTGAGACCTCCAAGTAATGAAATATAAACCACCTCTCGAGAGAATGAGTATGATGCTAGAGGCCTAACTACAGACTGGTGACACTCTCCCTCTCCTTCTCGCTCAATGATGTCAAACATGAACTTAGTCCAAGGAATACATTCAAGCTGTTAGCTCAGACACATGGTATCACATTGAAACATGTATCTAAATGTTTTGTAAAACAAAGAACTGTAGATGCTGGAAATCTGAAACAAAAACAGAAATTGTTGGAGAAACTCAACAGTTCTGGTAGCTTCTGTGGAAAGGAAGCAGAGTCAAAGTTTCAGTGACCCTTCTTCAGAAATTTTGAAGTTCTGAAGATAGGTCAGTGGACCTGAAATGTTAAATCCAAAGCTTTTATTCAACCTTCAGATGTGATATAATACTTGGAAATGCATGAAGTACTTAGCACTGGACCTCCATTTTGAACTATACACGATGGAGCTGATTGGTATATTTCATTTGCCAGTTTTATCATTTTTTAATCATCTGCGAAGAAACACCTGTTGAGAATATGTCAGGAAAAGAGACAATTTGAGAAGACACTTGGGCTTAGTAAGTGTCTATTAATGGTTGGCAAGGAAGTAACTGGTGTGGAAATGGAGTAGGGAGGAAAATTAATGTGATACGACATGTGGACTTACAATCTGTTCAAGCTTTCCACAATAAAAGATCAATATTGAAACAAAATGTAAATAATGGGTAGTCTGTAATACCAAAAAAAATTCATTAACTTTTCAATCTCACTATGGATCCCTTCCCTTGTCAGCCATGACTAAAGCTCCCACTTCAAACATAAGGATCAAGTACCTTTGTAACATATACAGCAGTCTGACTGTCATCTTAGAATTGGGAGAACACCAAATGGTTCACTCTTCCTTCTTGGGAGTGAATATGACTGGGTTTCTTGTCACAAATTCCAATGTAATGTCAATAACAACATACACCAGCATTGATTTGCAGCTGCACAAAACGAAAGTCAACCCAAAATTGCCTCCATGCATTTCTGTCTGAGTATATTAGTGATAGATGACTTCCATTCTCGACTTAATGTATATTAAATTGTATATTAGATGTTTAAACAAACTCAGTGATGCTGTCTGTGTTCAATCTTCAAACTGCCTTGTTGCCAATATATACCATTCCCACATCAGAACAAAAGCCAGATACTTCCTTTGTGAAATAAAATTAAATATCAAATAAATATTGGTGCAGATAACAATATTTTAAAAATCACAGAAACAGGCAAAAGAAAGAGATCTTTCTTTTGGGATTGTATTCATTGGAGTTTAGAAGATTAAGGGGAGACTTAATAGAGACGTACAAGATAATACATGGCTTGGAAAGGGTGGATGCTAGGAAATTGTTTCCATTAGGTGAGGAGACTAGGACCCGTGGACACAGCCTTAGGATTAGAGGGGGTCAATTCAGAACAGAAATGCGGAAACATTTCTTCAGCCAGAGCGTGGTGGGCCTGTGGAATTCATTGCCACGGAGTGCAGTGGAGGTCGGGACGCTCAATGTCTTCAAGGCAGAGATTGATAGATTCTTGTTATCTCGAGGAATTAAGGGCTACGGGGAGAACGCTGGTAAGTGGAGTTGAAATGACCATCAGCCATGATTGAATGGCGGAGTGGACTCGATGGGCTGAATGGCCTTACTTCCACTCCTATGTCTTATGGTCTTGTGGTCTTATCTATCAACATCCTGAAAAGCCATTCAGTCTCACTCCCTTATTTCTTAATTCAAATTCATTTGGAAGTTTCATTGCCAAAATAAAACAAAATGTCTGACCACTTGTTTCCATTTATTATCCAGTTAAATGTAATGAATGATTCCTGAACATAAAATGTTTATTAAAAAAAAAATTCAATGCTACTGGATTGCAAATTCCTATCAACAATTTTCTTTTCATGTACTCTGCAATCTTAATATGAAAAAGAAACATTAAATTAATGGAATTCATTGAGTATATTTCCCAATTCTGACACTCTGCATCTAAAATCATCTAAAATACACTTCTGAATAATAAAAAGGCATTTCAAGAAACATCCGTTTCCCCAGGTGAATAAATTATTTAAATTACAATGAACTTCAAAAACATCTTGAACATTTTCAGTTTAAATATGCAATACAATTTGCCAGGAGACCATCCACAGAGATCTCACTGGCTTCTTATCAACTATGAATAGGAAATAAAAGCAAAATAACAAAAAGGATTTGTTGCCCAACATGTTACCTATTTGCTGTAAATATCCAACTGTGAACTGAACAATCTCTGTTATTTTGGCTTAACTCACCTATAGATTACTGTCACGAGATTCTACACAATTTAGGATGGTCATGCTAAGTACATCAAGTCAAGATTATGATGGAATATTTTACAATTATACAAATGAGTACAGCTGCAAAACGAAGCTTAGTGTCATTGAGGCCATTGTGCGAGATTTAACCAATGCTTCATCGATGAATTCTGCCTTTATTCTCTCCATCACTGGCACATTGTAGTTACAATGGGAATCTATCTTTAGGATGCATTGCAGTAAGTCACAAGGTTTTCTCACACAGCATCTTACAACATTATCAAAAAATAGGACAAGCCAAGCAAATGCCACTGAAAGGCCAGTCATTGTTCTGATTTGTAAATATAATTCCTTTATTGTCTCCGGAATCAATCCCTTAATGATGACTATACTATGAGTATCATAACCAGTATGACTGAATCGATTCATTTCAGAGTCATAGAGCACAGAAACAGACTCTTCGGCTCAATCGGTCCATGCTGACCTAAACCCAAGCTAAACTAGCCCCACCTGCCTGCGCATGGGCCAAGGTGAGGTAGGTGGGACTAGTTTAGTACTTAACTAAATATCTTTTAAATGATGTAACACATACACCACCTCATTCCACACATGCACCATTCTCTATAAAAATAAAGTTGCCCCGCATGTCTTTTTTCAATCTCGCCCCTCTCACCTTAAAAAAATATGCTCTCTGGTCTTGAAATTTCTAACACTAGGGAAAAGGCCTTGTCATTCATTTTATCTATGCCCCTCATGATTTTATAAATCTCAATACGGTCACCCCTCAACTTCCTATGCTCCAGTGAAAAATGTCCCCACCTTTCCAGTCTATTTTCAGATCTCAAACCCTCCATTCCGGTATTATCCTGATAAATCCTTTCTGAATACTCTCCAGTTTAATAATATCTATTCATTTTACTTTATGTTTGATAGTACCTGAATTAGTCTCAGAAAACATTACTGATTGCATGCATAGAACTTTCTAAAAGCAATTTATTTACAGTTTGATTGATGTTTTCAGTCTCTGAAGAACATCCAACAGTTTCCAGCTCTATTTCATGGTGTGACATTGGTATCACCCTTATTTATCATAACTTATGAGTTTCTGACATTAATCCCAATAAATTACATCTCCAACTTCCTCCAAGTCTATATCCCTAAATGCACATAATGAACACTGGAGAACTGAAAAAAAGCATTAGAGGATAGGGATATAGAGATCATGAACCAAAGAGTCAATTTATGGACTGTCAGTTTGAATTATGGAGAGAATCAGAGTGAAGGTCTTAAGATTATGAGTGAAGACTTGGACATTTCAAGTAACTGGAGTAGGTAATGGTAGAGATGTAAGTATGAAAGTGGAACCTAAGCAACTGATTAACTCCACTTGAAGTAATTAGAAGTAAAACATTGTGTTGACGAGACAGAAATAATCACGCAAACTATAAGGAAGAATCTACAAGACAGTTGTGAGAGTGGTTTGTTATTGAATGCAGAAAACTGGGCAACATCAAGAAAAGAAGAACAATTAGAAATGTGAATGATATGTGAAAGATGGATGTGAGAAAAAAAATAAAATCGGGAGCCCAAGCATCAGGCAGTCTGTGAAGATTGTGGGATCATTGAAGAAAGTCACTGAGAGGACACAATAATAGTATAATCATCTGTTGTGGACACAGCAACCACCACACAAACTAAACAGCAGAGCTTATCCAAGTATCCCACAGTGGAAAGGTGAATATGCCATGAAATTCTTGGGAATCAGCACTGCTTTGTGTAGAGCTCGAATGGCCATACACACACAGAGATCCAGCACAATGCATGGTGAACATTGACTGGTGCAATTGCACAGAAGATGGAAAATCAATTCATGATGCATCTCACAATGCGGTGGCAGTGATGTGACGGTCAGAAAGACGGAGCTGAGGAAATCCCAAAACCCAGTGATCTGATGGCAAGAGACTAAATGACCTGAATTAGAAAGTAATGGATGACTAATTGGAGGCAATGAAAAAGCATTGTAGTGACCCCAAAAATAAGAGAAGCTGAAAAAAGATGATATATTGAAAATGTATTGCAGATATATTGATATATTTTACCTCATACTATCTGTCACTTCTACAATCTGTATTAATTTTGTTATTTAAATGACTAGTTTTGATTCATAAATCTTCATATATGATACCTCTATCATCATAGAAGTCCAGAATCAATGAAATTACATGCTGAATGTCAATGTTTACCTTTTAATGCTGAAACATGGCAGTCAGATTACAGGCTTGCATGTGGGAAGGACTATAACGCCTCAATTAATCAGTGGGCAGCCAAATATAATCAATGATTAACCAATTCATAGTATCAGAGAATACCTACAATGCAGAAAGAGACCTTGGCACCACACCGACTATCCAAACACCATTCCGCCCAGACCCAGACCTCCCACCCTCTCCCCATAACCCCACATTTTACATGGCTAATCCACCTAGCCTGCACATCTTTGGACTGGGGAAGAAAACCAGAGCACACAAGAAGAATGTACACCCAGACAATCACTCTAGGTTGGACTGGAACCCAAGTCCCTGGCGCTGTGCGGCAGCAGTGCTAACCACTGTGCCACTGTGCCATCCTAAATTGAAAAATTATTTATCCAGCACACACTTTAAAGTAGTACAACCCTTTGGAATAGTACATCCACAGAGTTTGTATGTTAGAGTTCCACACTTAACAGCATAGTCAGAACCTCTGTTTGAATTTTAAAATTAAGAAGTGTGAAACCTGATTTTCAAATCTGATTAATACAATTCCAATGCTAGGATCAAATCAGTAACTATATCAGCTTATTCTGTTTGTATCATAAACCTTTCAATATCGAATTTGTTTCTCTGCTGAATGTGATATAACTGGTTGAACAATGAGTGCTAATTCAACAATGAATGCAGTGCTGAAGCTTTTTTTCCGTTTGGAACTTTATGATCCTTGCAAATCTTGCATTATTTGCTTTGTTCATGCCAACTCTTCCTAAAGAAAAGTGAAATGTTTAAGGATGATGGTTTCAATCAACGTAACCATTTTAATGATCAAGATTTGTTGCACCCTTTTGTCAGATTCAACTTTGCGCAAGTGGAGAAATGGAACACTGATTCTATTAATATTGTACAATAGCCTATTCATTCCAAAAGCTAATTTTGAATAGTTCAACAACATACAGTTTTTTTAATGTAAAAACAGGATGTAATTTATTGCTCGGTAACAATTACACAAATGAGTAGAGCCGCAACAAGAAGCTTAATGCCATTGAGGCCACTGTGCTAGATTTAACCAATGCCTCATCAATGGATTCCGTCTTCATTCTCTCCATCACTTGAACATTGTAGTTATCATGGAAATCTATCCTTAGGATGCATTGCAATAAGTCACAAGGTTTTCTTATAAAGCATCTCACAACATTATCAAAAAAAGGCAGTTTCTAAGCCTATTGGTGAACCCTAAGATGATAAGGTCTCTTCCACTTGATGTTCTGCCTTTTCCCATCTAATTCCTCATGATGTCAAGGGCCTTGATGGAACTGACTGCAGACTTCAGTACTTACCCTTTTGGAACCAATATCATACACATCATGACAAATTGATCATAAAATTAAAACATTCTGGAGAAAATCAACAGGTCTGCCAGCATCTGCATAGAGAGAATCATAGTTAATATTTCAAATTCAAGCTGACTTCTTCAGACAAATGAGGGAAGGCATTAGGGACATCTCATTCAGATACAACTGCATTGATGATTGTTTAAATGGTAACTTATTTTCCTGGATCTAAGGAATGCAGATACAAAACTGAGGTTCTACCAATCAGTGATTGGATACGAAGTGTCACTGACTGGCATAATTTTTGAATGCCAAGTGGGAAAGCAAGAAGAATGATTAGACTTACATTTACAATGCAACTTGCAAAACCTCAGGATGCCCTAAATACTTTACAGTTCATGAAATGCAATTGCTAATGTGGTGATACTGTGGCTTTAAGAGGTGTATTTTGCTCTGCTTTTTTTTTGAAGAGAGATTTTACAGCAGTGGCGTTGACAAAAGCCACTAGAGCAAACTGCTTGTGAGGCCTTGGGTTTATTTTAAAAGTTAGAACAATAGAAGCAGCCTGAATGGGTGAGGTCAAGCTCCCACAGAAGCAGGATTTGTAGTATCAGCTTTCAGCAGTTGCTGTGGGGGTCTTGAAGAATTCAAAGCTATTATGGTGTGATTATGGTAAGTTACTATATTGGAACAGTTAGTTAATAATAGTTACTACATCTATTATTCTGTTAACTTTTCCAACAGAGTTGTTATTCCAATTTTCATTTCTTTTATTGTATGTTAATTATAAGTAATGAATAAAGTGTGTTTTGCTTTAAATCTACAATTGAACTGCAACTGGAAAGCAACACCTTACACTTCCCTTTAAAATAAGAAAAGTTAGGGTCTACACTATCTTCTGAATATCTTGAAGGAGTTTGGGCTGGTCCAGAAGAACCTTGTCATAGTTTATGTAACAAAATTGAACATCAGTCCTAAGAAATAGCAGCAAATCATTTGGCCTTTCCAATTTGCTTCACTGTTCAATAAAATCATGGTTGATTTTCTATTTTAAATCTCCAGATCCCCAAGATATAAAAATAGGAATAAGAGTAGGTCACTTTCACTCATCAAGGTCACATAAAGAGAAACAAGATATCTGTTTTATGGTGATGGTGTTTAAGGGATGATATGAGACAGAACACTGGAAGAATTCCCTGACTTGTCTTCAAAAAAAGCCGTTGGATCATCTCCAATCAATTGAAGAGCAATTTGGATCTTGATGCCACTTCCAACAGTGCAGCAATCCCTCCTGCTGACCTTAGGTTATGTTCTCAAATAGCTGGCTCTGATTCAGAACCATTTGATTCAGGGGAAAGTTTGCTCCCACTGAGCCAAGTCTCCCAGACAAGATTTTGATTTTAAAATTCTCCAATTCCTTCTTGGCCGTGTGCCTTCCAATATCTGTGATCTCCTTCAGCTCTCATCTTCAGAGGTGTCTGAACTCTTCAAATTCTGGCCTTTTGAGCATCCTCAATTTTACTTGCTCCACCATTGATGGATGTGCCCTCAGTTGCCAAACCTTTAAGGTCTTGATTACCCTGCCTAAATCTGTTAGCTTCTCTACCTTGTTGTATGTGTCACAACACAAATCTGTAACTCACTGTTTGGTACATTTGCTGCCACTTTTTTATGTGGCTTGCTTGGCCTATTATGGTAGGCCATCTGGCTGGAAGACCCTTCTGTATTGAATAATAAGTAGCTTATTACCTGTTAACTACTAGTTACAGATTATGTTGACATGACACTACTACAAAAACAATGACAAGAACCTGAATATTATGTCTTATTCCTTTGGGTTCCTATGATGATCTTACATAAGTGCACATGATATTATCATAGTGGTGGGTACTAATGCCACTCCTCAGCACTAATCTTTTCTGCCCTTTTCATATCCATACGTAACTTATCTCACTTTCTTCCTACAAACACATCTTTTTGACTAAGCGTTTGACCTTCTGAACTCACACTAACTTTACCAATTCAGTGTCATACTTTGCCTCATAATACTCCTCTGAAGAGCCTTGGGATGTTTTATTTCACTAAAGGGGATAAACAAATATAAGTTGTGGTTGTTGTACATTCAGTCTTGATAATGTCAATATTGTCAAAGCATATAGACTGTGGAACTTTATACTTAACAGTGGAGTTTGGATTGCATAATACAGATATTAGCATTAATTTAGCAAGCCTCGCCACCATGATGGAATACTTTAGGACATGAGCACAAAAGTCATAAGATTCGCACTCTGGAGCATTACTGAGGGAGTGCTGTATTTCCAGAAAACTGTAAATTGAGATCTTATCTATCTCATACAGATGTAAAAGATCAGATGGCTGTTTTATTTTTTAAAGTGGACAGAGAGCTGTTAACCCCATTGAGCTGATTTATATTTATTTCTGAATCAATATCCCAAAAAGAGATCATCTTGTCATTATCACATTCTTTTTGAGAGTGCTTGATGTATGTAAATTGACTCTGACATTACAATACTGACTATGCATCAAAAGTATTTCATTAACTGTAAAGTGTTTTCAGACATCCTGAGGTTGTGAAAATAACTATATAAATGCAAATCTTTCTTGGTTTTTTAATTGCCACAATAAATTGTTCTACAGGATTAACACCATGTGCTGTTGGTGCTGTTTTTCATGCTTCATGGAATAAATTGCAAGAAGCATGAGGTTAAACTGAAATACTGTGTGTTACTGAAAAGAAACACAGTCAAAAGTAACATTTCAAGAACAGGTCAGAATGGCCAGAATGAATATCGACAAAACTATCATAAAATGATGGGGCTTTAAAACGATGTTTGATTATCTCAAGATCATTGGGCACAAATATTCAACCTGTTTTGTACACTGGTAAGATAGTCACAATTTTTCGAAGTTATTTACTCTGTCACTTATGACAATACCATCAAAATGAAATATTGATCTGTTTTTGTGTACATATGCAGCAGACTATTACAGTGAAGAGCAGGCTATTATAGCAGAATAAATAAATCTGGAGCCAAGGTACAAACAAGCTTCAGCAATACATAGCTAAATAGTGTAAATGTTCTATTACATTGGAGCTGTTATAGCTGCAGCTAACTCTGATATGAGATTAATAAACATACTGGAGAGCACAAGGCCCTTTGTACATGAATACAGCAGAACTGGTTTGTGGGAAAGTATAATTTATAATTCTACTCTATCCAGAAGACTACATAGATTTATATAAGATTCTGCAGTAATAAAATAGATTGGCTTGTTGTTAAACATTGGCCCTATTATATTGTGGTGAAGTGATGGTACTCATTGCTAAACTCAAAGAAAGTTATCCATGAAACTAGCCACTTTCATGCAGATTTCCTCTTGCCCAACATTAGTTTGTATCTGACTCTCAGTCAAATGATTGAACATAATCTGGCAACCATAAAGTCATAAAACATCCTAAGCTGCCAATAACATTAAGGTATTTTCACGGATGGAAAACCAGCAAGTATAATATACAGCTTAGTCTCCACTTTTAACTAATTTGACAGTGAGCAAGGTAAATGATTAAGTCTTGAAAATTAGACAAAGCTAAATAATACAAATATCACTTATGTCCATGATCGATATGTTTTGAATGAAGGAGATATATTTATCCTTACAATTGGAACATGTATCCCAATTAACTAAAAATAATAATAATTAAGCAGCAAGCTTTTGCAATTTAAAAGGAAAGAGATTTTTGGTGCGAATGATAAAATCAACCGGTCTATAAACATGATGTAGGTCGTGCTTGGATTCATTGAAACATTTGAGACCTGTGTCAATTCACTCCCACAAATTCTTCTCATTAGTAGCAATCTAATTTAATGATACTATGTATGGAAGGATGCTAAGTTTAAGATGAAGGCCAATGTAGACTCATTCTTGATGAGCAGTAATAGTTCATTATAAAGTACTTGTACCTACATTATGTCTGAGATATAAGATAGTCTCTTGTGAGAGCATTAGGCTCAACCTACGAGTAAGTATATATTACTGTTGGCCAAATGGACTTAGAACAA
Organism: Hemiscyllium ocellatum; assembly: GCF_020745735.1. NCBI lineage: Eukaryota > Metazoa > Chordata > Chondrichthyes > Orectolobiformes > Hemiscylliidae > Hemiscyllium > Hemiscyllium ocellatum. The sequence continues at coordinate 41,217,662 of NC_083429.1, read as the reverse complement.
AAATTGAGCATTCAAACACAAACATACAGCCTATTCATTCTTCCCAGACTAAGTTCACCACATCCTGATAGACAGAACCTATCCTGAGCTGTCAATAAGCCCTTTCAAGTACTAGCTGTCATATACAACAGTATTTTTTAAATCTGAAACAATTACCCCAAAATTTAACACAATGTCTAGCATTTCATACACAATGATTTAATACAAGTAAAGTACCTTTACAAATTAAAATTATCACAGTCTCTGACTCATGAACTCTGACCTTCCAAGGGCAGTGCTGCATTTCTTGGATGGTTTGTGTGCTTTAAAATTGAAATGAGAATCTTGTCAAGCGAAGAGTTCACAGCAGGCTGCGACATTTCTTGTCATTAAATTTGCGCGAGGTTGGTTCCCAAGTGAACTGAGGTGAGAACAAGTTGAAACAAATCCTCTTTATTAGGATCTCCTGCTTTCAAGATATTTCTGTTTTAGTTGCTTGATAACTTGCAGCTTGCTTGTTGTCTGACTTTCTGACCGTTGAACTGTTGGTCCAAGTCGGCAACATAATTAGTTACTATAAGAACAAACACTCAGTGGAAAGGTTAGAAACTAGCAGGGGTATCAAAATCTTGCTTCAACTGTGTCTTGAAAAGACATAGAGACAGAAAATCTCAGGTAAAGATTTCCAAAAAAGTGAGATCAAGCTAGCTAAATGGTCCATCAATAACGGAAGTGGAATCAAGCATTGTAATTGTGATAAATTAGATTCCTCGACCCAATAGAGATCAGGATGGGGAGAGGGTAAGTCAAAGGTACTTACTGAAGAAGTTTATACAAATGGAAATTGTGGAGAATGGGAGGCCATGAAGAAGAAATTGAAGAAGTTACAATCGGGCAATGATGCAGGTATACATAAAGGTCTCAGTGGCTGGCAGATGGTAAGAGGGCATATTGCAGAGGTGGAATCAAGAAATGTGAGTTATCCATAGAAGCCAAGGTTTAAAATTTAGCTTAGGTTCCAAAAGACCTTAAGAGGACATGGGAGACTGACTGCAGTAAAATGGGAGATGAAAGCACCGCATTATGGAGTTGACTTTGTGAATGGGTTGCTAAGACTGTAGCTTCAGTCATTACTGTTGAGGTGGAGGAGTTATGTGACTCATCCAGGATTGAATTATTTAACTTGCTAAATTGGACAATGATTGCAGATTACATTTGGAAACAGTGATTCTTTTTTTGCAAAAATACAATCATTTTGCTCATGATTATTGGACTCAATTTAAAGATTTTTTCTTCCGCAGATTTTGGTGCAGCTGACTTTGTGAACGGGTTACTAAAGGCAGCAGGTTCAGTCATTACAGTTGAGGTAGAGGAATATGTGACTCATCCCGGAGTTAAACTCAGCAGAAAATTTGACATCTTGGGTAAAAGTGGGTGGTGGCACAGTAAAGTTGGGTATCACTAATGTAGATCCAAAACTTGCACATTTTTGTTCTCTTCGTGCTTTCTTACCAGATAAGCATCAATGCACCAAACATCCTTAAGTGGCTGATAATGCAAAAATATAAAAGTTAATTTATTAAGGATTTGAGAAGTTGGTAGCAGCCTGACACATTCAGAGAATTTGTAGGTATGCTTATAGCTTCTTCAGAACAAACTGTAACTAAGTCTGAATCTTATGCTATGTTGCATCATTTCTCCTCCAGTATTGCAAACAGAAAAAAAAACTATACACGCTTAAAGATGTACCACAAAAAAACCTTGCACATGGGACTTTTCTCCTGTTTCAAACCCCATTCCCACTTAGAATATTACAAATGGTGTCAGTATCAGAACACATACTCAGAGGAGAGGGATGGAATAGGCCTTTGAGAAAGTCTGGAAGTATACAGAAGGAGGAAGAGAGAAAATTGACACTTTTGCATTGACTTTGGGTGCCATGCAAGGGGAGTCCATGGAATTGGATTACAGAGAGGGTGTACTGTAGGAGGATACTTTTGCCCACTGCATTGAATGTTGCAGAAAGGCGACAGTTTTTTTTAGATTAGATTAGATTAGACTTACAGTGTGGAAACAGGCCCTTCGGCCCAACAAGTCCACACCGACCCGCCGAAGCGCAACCCACCCATACCCCCTACATTTACCCCTTACCTAACACTACGGGCAATTTAGCTTGGCCAATTCACCTGACCCGCACATCTTTGGACTGTGGGAGGAAACCGGAGCACCCGGAGGAAACCCACGCAGACACGGGGAGAACGTGCAAACTCCACACAGTCAGTCGCCTGAGTCGGGAATTGAACCCGGGTCTACAGGCGCTGTGAGGCAGCAGTGCTAACCACTGTGCCACCGTGCCGCCCACTAATTGACAGACTTTGATTGACAGACAGCCAAGGAAAAGTAAATGGATAGAGCTAAATGCTCAGTGGGATAGAGAGTGGGTGGACAGGTAGTTAACAGTGAAGAATGGAAAAGAAGATATGACAGAGCTAGGCTGACAGCCTTAATCTTGAAGATAAGAACTCTATGGCTATTAAAAACAAGATCATTAGGAAATCTTGAAAAATGAATTTTCACATTAAATGTCTTTGTTGAAATTGAACCATCATGTGACTAGCATGTCCACTGCTACGTTGAAATTCTACACTCGTAACAGGATTAGTATTTGATAACAAATAAAAAAACAAATAGTACAATATGAAACATCAATCAAAATCAAAACACCCACACGTAATTTACTGTGACTACCAGTTATATTAGTATCTCAGAGGATTATAACTGATATACTGTAACTGTTTATTTCAACAGCATTTTTAAATTGGAGTTGGTCAATGACAGTACAATCTGGAACTGAATTTATGTGATGTAACTGTAATGCATTTATCAAGCCATAGAGTCACAGAGTCATAAAGATGTACAGCACGAAAACATGCCCTTCGGTTCCAACTCATCCATGTCGACCAGATATCCTAACCTAATCTATTCCCATTTGCCACACCCTGCCCATATACCTCTAAACCCTTCCTACTCATATACCCATCCTGATGCCTTTTAAATGCTGTAATTGTACCAGCCTCCACCACTTCCTCTGGCAGCTCATTCCATACACACACCACCCACTGTGTGGAAAAAGTTGCCTCTTAGGTCCCTTTTCTATCTTTACCTATGCCCAATTGATTTGGTTTGCTACTTCCATTACGATTCTTCTTTTGCACAAGTATGTCATCGTATTGTACTGTGTCAATTTAGATTATGAGGGAAAGTCATCCTGAGAGAACCTTTCAGTTCAACTTGAACAAGTTGAATTATGGTCACCGATGAGCTCATTCTCACTACTGATAATACGAGAAAGGGTATTTAGTTACTGAACTTCCAATTTATCTTTAGGTGCTATTCATATTGGAATACCCCTTCCTGCACACACAAACAGTGCATTGGGGAGTGTTGGGAGGGTGCAGCAGGTCAGGGAATAGACATGGTGCAGATAACTTGAGATTTTGTTAAAAAACAATGTTGGTAAATAGAAATAAAATGAGCAAATTGAAAAGATCAGTATCTAAAACAGAGAAACAGATGAACATTTTGGATGTGAATACCCAGCAAAAAAATCCAATTACAAAATATTGTCACTCTGCTTCTCACTTCCTAGTGAGCTGAATGCAGATCCCAAGAAAAACAATGCATGGTTAGTAAGCATTGGCTTCAAGCAGTAGGCAACAGGAAAAATAAGAGTGACAGTTGTGTTCATAAGATCATGAGAAAAAGGAGTAGGATTGGAATATTCAGCCCATTGAGACTGCTCCATCATTCAATAAGATCATGGCTGATCAGACTGTGGCCTCAACTCAACTTTCCTGTCTGTCTGCCATAATCTTCAACTCTCTTTTTCAAACAATAATTCCTGGCCATCTACCCCTGCTAAAAGAGTAAACTGGAGGAATCTGGATCAGGTTACATTGAAATAACCTCCAAGATCAATAACAGTCCAATGCACACTCTCCTGCCTGACTGATACGTGTCGCAATTTGTGTTGCAGCAAGTTGACTAGAGCATTGACTGATATCAGAATAATGACTCTGTGCTTTCAGAGCAGGGAACAAAATTGGGAGAAAAATGAAGCTAAAGAGCAGGAGTCTACAATATATAAGTAAAAAATAATTAATTTTGCACAAAGGTGTTAATATTATTTAAAGACAGAGTAAAGGGATTGACCTTTCAATCAAGCTTTCCACAGTTCAAGTTCCAAGTTGCTTATCATCAAAGCTTATCTCAAGTTATTCATCAAGACATCAGAACAGTGTGTTCTCTGGTCTCTAAAAAGAAAATCACTCAAAACATATCTGTCACATTCATCATTTGCTAATGCAGTAAGCAACTACGGGATGGAACATGATTGAAACATTTGTGGCACTTTTATAATCATCTTCACAGTGAGACTATGACGTGTGGAAGTAGAAAGTCATCACAGCCAAGCAGGAGTAGTTTTGTCAAAGTTCTGGAATAGCAATCCTTACTTGCATAGTACTGTAAAGTAACCTATCAGTTACATGTGGAGAAAGAGAAACTGCAGTATCACAAGGTGACAAGAAGAAAACAAAAATGCTTGTAATCTGCTTTCATTTGGACTTCTCACCTCTGATCAGCAGGAGTATTTGCCTTGGTGTTCATCTGTTTCTCAAATGAAGTATAAATTAAATCTGCAACTTCGAAATATATCGCCACTTCCCTGTTTGTGTTCTAATTTATGGAAGCTTCTTCATGGAAGTTCTGAGAATTCTTACTGTGGAGGTAGAAGCCTGAGACACAAAAGGAGAAGGTGCAACAAGATCTGTCCTTGTTGCTATGGTAACAGAAGGCAACAGACAGTCTCACCTGGAGAGATGAGAGAAGTTGCTGCAGATAGGGGAACAGCGGTGTTGTCTTTCTGCAATGCAGACCAATTGTTATCTTATTCATGGCATTAGCCAAGGGGGAAAATTGAGAACTGCAACAAATCAAACCATTGACCTGTAAAACAACAAAGAATCTTAATTATCTTTTGGATTAGGACACATTATATCTGTCATGTTGCACATCCCACTCTTTTGTGTTATGTTTCCTGAGCAGATTTAACACACAAGGGCAGCCATAGAATAGAAACTTTTAAAATTATTTTTTGAAATGTCATGTAGCACTGAATCTTTAATACAAAGACGAGCAATGTCATTACAGCAAACATGTTGATTTGCTCAAACCATGAATCTCCACATTAGTTTAATGGCACATTGTTTGCAATAACAGGGCCAGTTTTAATTATTAACAAAATGTAAAGAAGTTACGTTTATTCTCAACTGCTATGTTATGTATTCAGTTTATTAGTGGAGGTGTCAAAGAGAAATAATGCACAAGGCAAAACTATAATCACGTATGTAACTCATTATTCATAACATTAGTAACTGTGTGTTTTCCAATCAAATATAATTCACCAAATTGAACTAACTAACGCAACATACAAAAGTGTTATTTATATCAGCTAAATGGCAGGATTTTGTCAATTATGTCAAACGTTTTAATTCATTCATTATCGCAGAAATTTGTTGCCAATGAGAACTTTTAAGTCATTCCAATAGAAATTAACATGATTGATTTAATCCCCATATATCTCAGTGATTTTAGTACTTGCAGCGACCACTTGCCTATTTGCTGTATGTCACTAAGAAGCTGTTTTCGGTAATGACAGCCCTCATTTCTTTGAATCTGACTTTAGTAAATTTGAACAACCACTGCCCACAAGCCTTGTAATACTTGTTTCAGGTTTCTCAAAATTTCTGAGTAGTCTGTGCTACAGTTTTTCCTTATCTTTCAATCTTATAAGTCTTTTATCTGATGGTATGAGGAGGTACACTATTTTACTGCCAGGGGAACAGCATTAGTCAGTCAAAAAAAAGGAACAAATTAGCAAACAAAATAATGGCCAAAACACCCCATTATTGATCTCAAAACTGATAGAGGTGGAGGTGTTGAATTTTTTGAGCTGTACATGATATCACAGCATATTTGCATGTACTGAGAAGCTTCATAGAACAGTCAACTTTCTCCAGTAACCACTGGAGGCCTGCTTTGTTCAATGATTTTGTGAGTTTCACTAGTGTAGGGCAGAGCCATGTTTGCTGCTCTCAATACACCCCTTGAAGCTGAGACCAAGTGAATATCTTACCTACCCTGCATCTTCTGCCCACAAAGGTTTCTTTATGAGCTTGGGCATGTACGCAGGATGGAAAGTAGCTGGATTGCCAAGGATATATTGTGGAGAGGTAGCTAGAAACAAGAGATCAGAAGAACCTCCAAAGATCCAACTGGAGAGTGCTGTCAAAATAGAGATGGAAACACCCAACATAACTCATGACAAGAGGGGACTCCAGCAGTTCATTAAATGGAGTCATGTGGTTTCAGAATTATCAAAGCAAATACCAGCCCTGCAGAAACAAGCGGTCAGACAAGATGATCCCATACCATCAGCAAGGGATGATTCATGTGTGGCACTTATAGTAGGCATTACATTTCTGGAATTGGTTTAGCCAGCCATCAAGAGATTAAACAAATGATATCCTCATAGCTCACCAAGGTTCTGAGGCTGTATTTCTCATAGATAAATGAATGCTATCAATCATCTTTGAAACCTTTCATAAAGTTTATCGCTGTGTGACAAAATGTCAAATGAAATGATATTGAAAGATAAGTGAAATGTTCCTGTGTTCCAATATTTTAAATACATTCCTAGCTGTATTTCCTTATATTTTCAATAAACTTCTGCTGATATTGGACTAAGGTAAATAAAACAAATAATTGCAATAGTTAAACAATAGGCCATGTGATCAGATAAAGTTACAAATAAGAAATTATTTTTTAATTTAAAAAGAAATAGTTTTTTTCTGTAATTACATAGACAAAACTGCTCAAACCTGAAATGGTTTACATGAACCAATGGAAAATATCAGCAGTTCTGGCAGTATTTGAGGAGAGAAAGCAAAGTTAATGTTTCAGATCCAGTGACTCTTCTTGAGAACTGATTGCAGCTTGGAAATGGTTGGTATAGATCCTGAAGGTGGGGTGGGTGGAGGGGGGAGGAATAACCAATAGTTGGAAATGGAGCCCACAGAGAGAGAGAAAGCACTTGAATAGACAAAGGAATAGGTAACGGTCTGCCAAATGAAGCAGTGATTTATCTGCACTTTACTCAATCTAGTCTACTGTATTCACTGCTTACAATTCAGTCTCCTCTGAGGAGACAAAACATAGACTGTGCAATCATTGTGCAGAACACATACATTCTGTCTACAAAGACCACCCTGAGCTTCCAGCTGCCTGCCACTTCAACACACCACTGTACTTCCATATCAGCAGCTCTGTCCAAGGTTGCTCCAGTGAAGCTCAGTGCAAGCTGGAAGAACGACATCTTATTTTCCTGTTTGAAGCTCTGCAGTCTTCAGGACTCAATATCAAGTTCAATAATTTTCAGGCCCAAGCACCTTCTCCCATGTCCTTACTCCATCCCTCACACACCAGGCCTTGTCATCACATGGATTCTACAAAACCAATCCAGTGTCAGATACTAATGGGTCTCATTAGCAACTATTCATTCTCCCAGGCTGTTTTTTATGCATTCCTTTCCCTAACCAATTCTCTCTCTCTCTCTGGGCTCAGTCTCGACCTTTCATTTACTCCACCAGTCTCCCTCCAAGCCACCTTCAACATATATATTAACCTATCCCGAGCTGTTGAGAGTTCTGAAGAAAGGTCAATGGACCCGAAACATTAACCCTGCTTTCTCCCCACAGGTGTTACCTGCCGAGTTTCTCCAGCAATTTCTGTTTTTGTTTCTGATTTCTCGCATCCATAGTTCCTTGTCCTTTTTTTTTACACAAATCAGTGTTTTTCTGATTGAATTGGGAGATGTATAAATTTATTCTTAGGGATTTTTAAAAACTCTGAATTCAATGGTTCTATTATTTGCTGGCACATTTCAGGTCATCTCCTAATTTTGTCTTAATTATGTCTCGATGTATTTATCCTTAGAAATCACTGCACACAAAATAACAGTTAAGTACATCTGTTCCTGATGTCACACTAGAAAACAAAATAAGACTGAACTCAATTGACATCTATCCATGGAATTTGTGGTATACAAGGGAGCAGGTTGAGGGAAGATTCAAATTGCCCTGTAATTTCAGTTTACTCACTTTCCTTTGTCTCTCTTTCTTGCTCAAAATGTTGGACTTCTTTCAATCAATCTGTGACACTTCTGCCGTCAAGCAACTCATCCCTATGGTCTTGCCTCTTTGTACAGTGAACATCCTGAATACTGTTATTTTTATATCTGAAAGCATTGGAAAAGGTCAATCCATAAGCACTACCCACCATGATGTTGTCTGCTGCACTTGAGGGCAAAGGAGCTTTGCATATCGAAGGAGTGAGACCAAACATCAGGTCCTCCTTAAAGTCTCTGTAACAGTTTCTTTCATATCAATATAATCTGTCACTAGTTGCTAAAGTACAATAGGATACAGTTTATCAACTACAAGAGATCTTCTAGTTAAGCCAGGAAGCGAGTTTCCTCTCCCACATTAAGACTGTCGGTCCTTATACTTAAAGAGGCAGGAACCTTCATTTCAGCAGCAGCTCATATCGCATGGGGAGCTGGCATTTCCACACAACATGACAGGCAGCAGTGTGGATTTGAGTTGACTGTTCATACATCATAAAATCCCTACAGTGTGGAAAGGCTATTTGGCCCATCAAGTTTATACCATCCCTCCAAGGAGCATCTTACCCCCCAACCCCATAACCCTGCATTTCCTTGGACACTATGCGCAATTTTGCATGGTCAATCTATCTAACTAGCACATCTCTGGACTGCGGGAGAAAACCCACGCAGACGCAGGGAGAATGTACAAACTCCACACAGCCAATTGTCCAAGGCTGGAATCGGACCCGGGTCCCTGGAGTTTTGAGGTCGCTGTGCTAACCACTAAGCCACTGTGCCACCCATATAACATGGTGAGCTGGCATTCCCATACAACATGTGGATTTGAGTTGATTGCTAATACATTACGGTGAGCAGCAGAGTGAGATCGCCAGACTCGGCTTTAAGTCACCTGTTCATAAAACATAGGCAGCTCGAGGTAAAGATTCCCAAGTCTCCAAAAGTAATCCTCGTGGCAATTTTCAAAATGAAAGAATACTCCAGTGAACTGGTAAGTGATGTGCTGCAGCAAGAGAATTAACAATTCCCTGTAAAAGGAGAACCTGTAACTCCAAAACTAATCCAGATTGCTGCTCAAGACACTGGTCTGTAGGAGCAGTCTCGAATTGGAGTACAGCAGTGAGTGAGCAGGCATTGGACAGTCCTGCTAAAATCACGAGTGGACTAAGGGAAACTTTAAAACAGTGCAGTTATCCAGCCTGGAAAAGTAAGTAAATATAATCTGAACTTGCAAGTGGACAGAGTAAAAGCTGACGCAGACTTGGTGAAATGAAGTCAAAGGTTTTGAAGGTTTGATTCTCACCATGAAAAAGAGCTGCAATAAAGTTAGGAATCAATTATTAAAACTGTGAGGAACAAGAAACATCCGTTAAATGGTAATTAGGGCAGGAATGACTTCATAAAATCACAATCAGCAGGAGTCATTCAGCAAAACTGTTCCAGAAGCAAGAATTATTTTTCAAAGATTCATACAGTGTAACTAGGCAAAAAGCAGGAATTCTTTGATTTAACAGTGGATATGCAAGAATCCACCATTATGGTCACAAAATCCTGTAGAACCAACCAAAGAACACCAGAACTGCGATTATGCAAGGTAATTTTTTTTAATTCATTGGATGTGGACGTTACTGGCTGGGTCAGAATTTACTACCGAGAATGTAGTAAAGTGCCAACAGCATTGCTGTAGGTCATGGGTCACGTGTAGGCCAGACCAGATAACAAGGGCAGAGTTCTTTCATGAAAGGACCTTAATAAACCAGATGAGATTTTAGAACAATCAGAAGTTGCTACATTCTGAGTGTTTTTATTCCAGAATTTTATTGAATTCAATTTCACTAACTGCCGTAGTGAACTGTCCACCTTCACTTACAAACAGTGATATATCATTAACTGTAAAATACATTAGTCTGTCCTGTGGTTAAGAAAGATGTTACATGAATGCAAGTTCACCATGTACTAGCAGGCTGTAAGGTTGATCTCTCATTACAGAAAGATGACTGGTGATGGTTTAACCTGACAGCTACCATGTCTCAGGTGAGGAGAGAGACTGAGAACTAGAGTCCTTCATTGTAACCTCAACTAGTGCAGAGATTGAACCCATGTTATGGCAGCATTTTGTATTGTAAACTAACCAACTCCCTCAACAAATCTAAGTGTTTTCCCCCCCCAAACTTTCTCTGCCTTTTTCAACTGAATACAAGGGGATGAATTTGGAAGCGAGTATATCAGGATAGCAGGAATATGATGAATTCAGATTGTGAAATAACTTCAGAGCTATTTTCGCCACCTAGTGAAGGTAATTTACAGGATTATTGCTAAAACAAATCATACAGTGGCATCTCTATACAGTTGATGACTGTGTTTTATCTACAATAGTCTTTTGCACCTGAAACCATAACAACGAATAAGCTGAAATCCACAATTTCTGATGGGGCTTTATAACAAAACAGCTACTGAACATTCATCTGCCATGACAGCTTCCATTCTGGTGCAAGAATAGAGCATAGAAAGAAGCAGAAAGCTCAATAATCTGGGAAAGGAATATTTTTTCTGTCAGAATGATGTTTCCAAGATGCCACTTTCTGACACTAAGGGTGAATGATGTATTTATGAATGAAATTACCCTAATTGAAAGGCTGCCTTAGTAAATGTTGTGATGGTCAAAGGGTATTTTTTTTCCCAAGCAGGTCAGAAAAGTTCTTCAAAAAGTAAAGAACAGATAAACTTGCTTTTATAATGTACCTTTCATAATAGCAAGGCATCCTAAAGCACACTATAGCTAATGAAGTAATTCTGAAATGTTAGTATGTCAGAATGTAGGCAGTGAAATTGTACACAGAAAGCTCCCAAAAACACCAATGTGATAACAACCAGATAACTTATTTTTAAAGCAATTTTGAACAAGTGATAAATATTCATTTTGATACCATTCGTTAAGGCTGTTCTTCTTCAAAATGATAAATTGGATTTTTTTTAATATCCATTTGAGAGGGTAAAAGGGTGTTGGTTTAAGATCTCAAAAGAATAGAATGTCAGCATAGGTTTTCTTGTATTCAAGATCTATCATGGCACTTGAACCCCACTTCTAACTCAATGGCAGTTGTGCTACCAACTGAGTTGCTACTGACACCTATTGACACCATAACCATGTACATTAAATATAATATCACACTGGGGCTTTTCTAGTCTGCCCAATACCCTACTTCAACTCAATTCTTCAGAAAAAAATCTTAACTAGCAAGTGTTATCCAGAATGCTGCTTAATCAGGGAACACAGCTATTAGTCATTGCAATTCTGTTTAATTCACCTTATTTCAAAAGTTAGTGTGACTGTTCAGAAGTACTGCCTGAAAGGCTTTAAAATCCTGAAACAAATGGCTCCTTCAGATCAAAATTAAATATGTGACGACTTACAAAAACCTATTAGACAGAATTAATATAAAACTGATGCATAGTACTGACAAGGGTTCCTTTAAAAAAAATTCCAAAATAGGTTGAAGATTGGCTGGCCACTGAGTTAGAAAATTGTCCTTTTGTCTTTGGAACTTGAATATGTGTAAAGCCTGAATGAATAAGAGGATATCTGCACATTGCTCTCCGCGTTGTTCAAATCTAGGCCCAAAAGACAAAAAGACAATTTTCTATCTCACTGGTTACCCAATCATCAGACTATTTTATATTTTTATTAAGAATTGATTTTACTTAACTGCATTGTTAAGTCTATTACATTTATTTGTTCTCCAACTCAATAAGTTTTAATTGGCAGCTTCAATTCTGTTCCAAATGAAGAAGAGTGCCTGATCTAAAAATTCCTTTAGATTTGACATGCAGAGTTAACACACCAGCATAGATATTATAAATTAGCAACAAGCTATATAAACGTGTAGCTAATTTATAATATCTATGCTGGTGTGTTAACTCTGCATGTCAATAAACAGTTTGGGATTGTAAATTTTGTTTCACAGAAATCTGTTTAAGATTTCATTTTCAAGGCTAGTGGAATCATTAGTCTTAAGCGATGATGGTCACCTCATAAAGGGATCCAACAGACAGGTGTAACATCTTGTCATAATAGGAGAGCAAGTGCTTGATGTTGTTATGAAGATAGAAGGAACTGAAAAGTTTAATACAGACGTGTGCATTAAGTATAATCCAAATGATGATGTCACATGGATTTAGGCAGAACAACTTTGAATCTAAAAGCAGTAGAACTTAACATAAACTCTCTAACAATACTATCATATCAATAACAAAAGCAGACAGTTCTCGAAAAAAAAATCTCATAAGGTCTGACTGCAGTTGTGGGAAGTTCTGAAAAACAGTCACATGGGACTCGAAGCATTCATTCTGTTCTTCTCTCCATGGATGCATCCAGACCTGCTGAGTTTCTCCAGCACTTTCTGTTTTATTACAGAATCCCAGTATCTGCAGTACCTTGCTTTTATTTTGGCATATCGATATAACTTGTATCTGTTTTCTATCATGCAGATTCTTAAGGCAAGAGCTTCACCTTGTTGGACTACTGGATAGCAGTTCTCTACCACATTAGACCACACAAACTTCATAGATCCCTATCAAGAAAGAAGATGATTGTTGTAATTCATTTGGATGGAACTTCAACTGTGATACATTGTGATGAGGATTCATCTTACAAAAAAATGGCATGAGGTGATGATTCTATTTAGCTACATGTAAAACACTGCCAACTGTGTGAAGATTCTTTAGAAAATAATATTAATTTTAAGAAGGCTGGTCCAGGTGGCGATGAAAAACATTCAAGGACTCCACAGAAATCAAATTTCTGGCTAGATTGTACAAGACAGGATCCAGAGTCATTGGCAAAAAGCCTTTGAGACCCGTTAAGAGATATACAGTAATTGAGAGACAGGAAATCCATGAAACTGAAACAGTAGGCACTCTGAGACATTTAAAGTTGGGTGCTTATAATCTGTGTGACTGGTACTGTGTCGAGTTTCAGGTGGGTGACCAAAAGAGACAGTGAGGCTCTGTGAGTAAAATTAAAATTCCTGGTAGGCAAGTAAAAGTTTTAAAAATAAAAGATACAGTTTACAGGCTAGATAGCTGGAAGTAGACAAAATACTTTTAGCTCAGACCAAGAATTGTCTCTGTCACTGGTACTGATGAAAGGGAAGATACCAGAAAATACATAGTTAGCAGGCACCTTTACATTGAGGGACATCAAAGGCCAGAAAAACAAATCAGAAGTCTAAGCAGACAAAGTCTAAAGGAAGCAGTAAGTTAAGAGGATAATTAGGCTGTAGGAAAGATAAGAGATTGTTACTTAAATAAAGCTTAAATGGAGAAATCTTTATTCAAATCATAAACAATAAAATACACACCAAACTAGGAAACAGATTTTATGTTACAGAATAGATTCCAAACTAGACACTAAAGTAGAAGCTGACCAAGTATTTTGTAATTAATTGGGACTTTAGCTAATATTATTATAATTCACCAAGTGCCAAAAGAAGTTACCCATGTTTTTTATGAAGTTCTATAAGCTTTTAGCAATTACTTTAACTGCAGAACAATAATATTCTTGACAGAACAAGAACCAGTAGTAGAGCTCAGCATCCAAGGAAATCTGTAGAGATACTTTCATTCGTGAATTCTGCAGATAAAAGGATCAATGCAACTATGGAGGTTTAAACTCAGATTTCATAATTTATTTTTGAATTCTCAATGAATCTTTGTCAGAATTATTATTGCCATGAGAATATTTGACTTTGGAGAAAGCCATTCTGATGGTCAGTGAAGCAAAAGCTTGGAAATAATATACATCAAATCTAATGGAAGATAAGATCGGAAGTCACACAACACCAGGTTATAGTCCAACAGGTTTATTTGAAATCATGAGCTTTCAAACCAATCCAAAAGCTTGTGATTTCAAGTAAACCTGTTAGACTGTAACCTGGTGTCATGTGACTTCTGACCTTGTCCACCCCAGTCTAACACCAGCTCCTCCACCTAATGGGTAGAAATCAACCTTATCAGAGAAAATCAGCAGAAAATATTGAGTTTTGAATGTACAAAACCATTAAAAACACCTGGGAAACCAGGTCAGTAAGACAGACACCAGATTCTAAAAGTCAGTGGTCATTGTTATGAACCATAGGAACATCATTTAAACAATTTACAAAACATGGTTCATCTGTTACATAATAAGTCAATTTCAGGGAATGTGCCAAAGTAGTACCAAAGTCACCAAGAGCAGCAATAAATCAAACAGCCACTTACACAACAAAGTTAAAGAAGTGAAACAGCCTACAGAGGAAGAAAGGGATTCCAAAGGGCAATTGGTGATCCAGACTTAGTGTTTTTTTCAATCAATGGACAGCTTATCAATTTTAAAATTGATACAGTGGAGAGCACAACTAAGTCATCAGATGGTTTATCACAGTTGAGTAAGTATTGTCTGCAGCCTATGGCCGTGTAACTATATGTACAGGAACTACAGAACTTAACATTAAAGGTATTCTACTAGCAACTCAGTAATACAAGGGGTACCAGATATTAGAGAAATTATAAATATTTCATAATCAAGTATCTCTCTTTTCAGCATGAATGCATGTTTTGCTCTGAATTCTTTTCAAATAGCAGAAGCAGTTAACGGGGGTATTGGCAAGAAACCACTGTTCAGGGAAAGCTAGTTGTCGAACAACTGATCAATGAACATTCAGTCAGAGAAGAACAAGTCACAGGAATTTTAGTTTCTGAGCAATTAGTCAAAGGACAATTCATAGATTTCTTGAATCTTTCGAGAGTCATGGTGGAACCGGAACAGAAAGCTAAATCCTCTGAGATTATTTATATGGTATAAGAAGGACACTTTATACCATCAGTAAAATGGAATTCTGTGACTGTACAGAGTTGGCAGCAAAGTTTTTTCTACTCAACACTGACAGAGTCCAAATTCCAAGAATAAGTAAATTTTCCAAGGAAATGCAGTGCATGCAACAACATGTGAGTGCTCTTACCCACTAGAGCACAATGACAAATCCTCAAATGAAGCAAATCAGAGAGCACAATTGCTTGATGAGCAGACACTAATGATAGACATGAGCCTGAATTAGATGCCCAGAAGAAATTAGTTTAAGTGGAACATTTTATTCCTGTATCTTCCTTTTCATCAGTATCAGTGACAGAGATCATACCAACAGAAAATCAATCCTTAAGAAGCATAACTGAGGAAGCAACAAATGTACAGTCACTGCGTGGTGAATGAAGGAGTCCAACCATTTGAACAAGGTGAAGTAAAGTGTCAACAGACATTAACAAAGATTTCTGACAGAGTGAGAATAAAAGCTCAATGAGAGGAACCTAGGTCAGTCAGGGTGAGGTGTGGTCCCTGGGTCAGTCAGTATCACTGAGAGGAGTGGGTGAGGTGTGGTCCCTAGGTCAGTCAGTATCACAGAGAGGAGTGAGTGAGGTGTGGAACCTGGGTCAGTCAGTATTGCAGAGAGGAGTGGGTGAGGCTTGAACCTTGGGACAGTCCGTATCACAGAGAGGAGTGGGTGAGGTGTGGACACTGCGTCAGTCTGTATCACAGAGAGGAGTGTGTGAGGTGTGGTCCCTGGGCAGTCAGTATCACAGAGAGGAGTGGGTGAGGTGTGGATCTTGAGACAGTCAGTATTACAGAGAGGAGTGGGTGAGGTGTGGACCCTGAGACAGTCAGCATCACGGAGAGGGGTGGGTGAGGTATGATCCTTGAGACAGTCAGTATCCCAGAGAGGAGTGGGTGGGGTATGGACCCTGTGTCAGTCAGTATCACAGAGAGGAGTGGGTGAGCTGTGGGCCTTGGGGCAGTCAGTATCACAGAGAGGAGTGGGTGAGCTGTGGACCCTGGTACAGTCAGTATCACAGAGAGGAGTGGATGAGGTGTGGACCCTGTGTCAGTCAGTATCACAGAGAGGACAGGGTGAGGTGTGGACCCTGGTACAGTCAGTATCACAGAGAGGAGTGGATGAGGTGTGGACCCTGTGTCAGTCAGTATCACAGAGAGGAGTGGGTGAGGTGTGTGCCTTGGGGCAGTCAGTATCACAGAGAGGAGTGGGTGAGGAGTGGATCTTGGGACAGTCAGTATCACAGAGAGGAGTGGGTGAGCTGTGGATCTTAGACAGTCAGTATCACAGAGAGGAGTGGGTGAGGTGTGGATACTGGGACTGTCAGTATCACAGAGAGCAGTGGGTGAGGTGTGGATCCTGGGACAGTCAGTATCACAGGGAGGAGTGGGTGAAGTGTGGATACTGGGACAGTCAGTATCACAGGGAGGAGTGGTGAGTGTGGACCGTGGAACAATCAGTATCACCGAGACGAGTGGGTGAGGTGTGGACCGTGGGACAGTCAGTATCACAGAGAGGAGTGAGTGAGGTGTGGACCGTGGGACAGTCAGTATCACAGAGAGGAGTGGGTGAGGTGTAGACCTTGGGACAATCAGTATCACAGAGAGAAGTATGTCAGGTGTGGTCCCACCTAGAGAAGCAGACAGAATGACAGCAAATCTGAGCAGGAGTCACGACATAAACAAAAGAATACTTTTAGTCTATACTTCAATAAGAGTATTTGTAAAATATAAGCACTGTCCATTGCCAATTTAAAGACAACCTGCTCATGCTGATATGGTCTGACCATGTCTGCAGAAGGAGCGTCTGGCTAAAGCAACACCAGTGCCAGGACATTGAGCTGATGGCACTACAGTCATTTACAAAACTGAGATTTGTGGATAGCACATTTCACGACATGGCCACCCTCCACCTGTCGGAAGTTTTGGGACAGAGGGAATGGTTGACCACCCAGCAGAAGATAGGGTTCACTTCGGTTGTGAAGATCCCTCAGATGACTTACAAACGGTTTATTAGCCTGGAGGCTAGCAAGAGCCAAGTACATGGTACAATGGATTGTCCATTTATCCAGGTGAGAGAATAGGAATGGCAGACGGCATGTTTGCAGCTGTAAATGAGACTCCTTGTTGCATGTTGCCTCCTGGGTACCAGGTTCAAAATATCACAGAACAGCTGTAGAGCGTTCTAAAGGGGCGTAGGAGACCATGCAGGGGTGGTGGGCCATGTTGGGATCAATGACTGAGAAAGAAAGAAAAATCAGGTTTCTGAAGCAGATTTTAGAGCGTTAAAGGTTACTCAGTTAAACTGTCCTTGGAGACTTTGAGATGTTAGATTTTAAACATGAGGGCACTGCTGATTATATCAAGTTGACAGCACAAGAACATTCAGCCAAACAGAATTATCCTTTTGGACTTGATTTGATTTTGTCCTTAAGCTCAGTACAAAGGGCTAATGCTACAAGAGAGTTCCTGTTGCCTATGACCTCAAACTGAACTTCTATCCGCAGTGCCATAACTGAGGTTTCATAAAGATCTTTGCTGCTATATTTATATTGTTTGCCTTGACACCTTGTGATCTTCTAGATTTCAGATAGTCGAAGAATAAACAAGCTCGAGAAAATGATGACAACTTGTGCCGCCAGTATAAGCACACATGCAAGTAGAGGCTTATCACAAAATCATTACTTGATACTTTCTGGCTATTAATGTCAAAGGATGGAAAATAGTTGGCAAAGGACATGTGAATTTCTGATAAAATTGCCTCTCATGTTGAACACCTAATAGTTCAACACAGCGGTGTCAGCTGAGATAACACACAACCTCTGACTCTGAGCTGAGAATGCTGCCAGTGAGCTGAGAGTGAATTAAGACAATACCTTTGTCACTTTCAAGTAAATAGAATCTGATCTAAATTCACTGCATGGATCGGAGCTTTGTTTTACTGAGGTGCATATCACTGAGGTATTATCTGCAGTTAACTCTAATTCTCCAGGAATTACTGCACAACAATGGCATTTCTTTTAAATTCAGTTTTAATTTAATTTTCAATTTACACAGCCTTCATCCATAATCCATGACTCAATCTAGAGTCACAGTCACTCTAGTTGCTCCCCTTGAAGCCTCACAGTTTCACAATTATGTGAAAACCTTGATCTTTCAATTTCAGTGAGAAACCTTATACTGTGACCTCCAGAATGTACATTTTCACACACTTCAGACTTTGCTTACAATGTATCAGTGCTGCTATTGTGGCAGGGCTGCAAATAAATAAGATGCTGCCTATAGTGTCCATGGAGTAGTTAAATAATTGGATGTTGTGAAACTTGAAAAGGTTCAGAAAAGATTCACAAGGACGTTGTCAGGATTGGAGGGTTTCAGCTGTAGGGAGAGGATGAAAAAAAAGGGGTGGCACAGTGGCTCAGTGGCTAGTGCTATTGCCTCACAGGGTCAGGGATCTAGATTCAATTCCAGCTTGGGTAACGTCTGTGTGGAGTTTGCACATTCTCCCTGAGGGGTTTCCTCTGGATGCTCCTGTTTCCTCCCACGATCCAAAGATATGCAAGTTAGGTGAATTGGCCGTGGGAAATTGCCCCATAGTGTTGAGATGTGTAGTTAAGGTGCATTAGTTGGGGGCAAATATAAGGTAGGATAATGGGTCCGGGTGGATTACTCTTTGGAGGTTTGGTGTGGACATGTTGGGCCCAAGGGCCTGTTTCCACACTGTAGCAATTTTATGACTCCATCCCATTTGTTCATTCTCCTATTGAACATACAGTATAAAATATTTACGAAAACATATAAGAATTAAGTCAACATAAATCAATTTTCACATTTCACTCTTCCAAAGCCTTAGGTTTTGGAATATATACTCATCCTCAGCAACTTAATAAATGTTAATAAAATCTTTCATTTTAAAAGTTCAACTTCAAAGAAAAACAGAAATTATTGTAAATACTCCACAGCATCTGTGGAGAAAGAAACAAAATCAGGGTGACATTTGATCAAAACTATTCTCAGCAAGAAAAAGAAAAAGGGCTCTCACAGCCAATGGGTGAGGGGTCGTTACTCATATTAAGCACTGATGTTAAGATAAATATGCTCAGAGCCTAATACATGCTGAAGGTCACTTTTCTAACCCTGCTGCCAATGAGAGTGGTACAAGTTAGATTTGGTAAACTGAACTGACAGGCACCAATGATCACCAAGTATAAGAGAAAGTGGTACGGATAGCAGAAGAAGCAATCCCCAGATTCCATCCTGCTCCTGCCAATGTTCCTTCAAAATAAAACATCAGCCAAGCATTTCTTCCTTTTCAACACACCTTGCATGAAATTCACAAAGGACTTAACTCCAAATGAATTATTGTCATGTTGGGCATTAGTCCCTAAAATCAGCTTCTTACTAAATGTCTTAATGCATAGAAATACCTGCCTGGAATCTGGAAAATTAAAATACAAGCAGAATCCCAATGTTTGAGTTCAATACATTGTACTGCCCCGAATCCTGATGAAGGGCTTTTGTTCGAAGTGTCGATTTTGCTGCTCCTCAGATGCTGCCTGACCTGCTGTGCTTTTCCAGCACCACTCTGATCTAAACTTCAGTACATTGTAGTTAAGTAAGGCTGCAGGATTGTGATATTTTTGATTTTAAAAAGTATTTGATGAAATATGGTTGCATCTTGATTGTGTGTGACATAAAATGACAGAATATTGTCCTGGGACAAGAATAGATTGAGCTACGAGTTGACTACTATCATTTCCATTGCAACATCTTACACATCCAGCGCTGATGCAACAGTTCTTTGACACTATAATCAATAAGCTATAGTGGGTAGAACAGAAAATGTATCTGTGTTGTAATTGTTAGCAACAGCCAGTTCACAAATATTTATTCACCAGTGACTGCTGGTTGAGCTGATTAATTGTTTCTACACAGTGCTATTTTGATTTGATGGACTCGGAGAATTTTTTTTCATCAAATATACACAAAGAGCAGAAACGTTTTTGAATCATTGTGTGGACAGCATCTTTCACATATCCTGATCAAAAACCTTTTCGAACCATGGCTCATTTTTTTTAGTAGCTTAGATCCTGGAGGAAGAAAATACTCAGAAGTTGGTCAGGTCAATTGAGAGTTTTTCCTCTCAGCAGGTTAAGCAGCATCAGAGGAGAAGGGGAGTCGATGTTTCAGGTCGGAACTTTGCATCAGGACAAGGGGACTGAGAGACACTGCATGATCATTCCCACATATTCTCACTCGATGGGCTCACAGAGGACCTCCAAACACATCCATGCCTGTGAAAATCCAACAAGATCTAACAATGGGATTTTCAATAGAGTTGGATTCTGGATCAGTGGTGCTGGAAGGGCACAGCAGTTCAGGCAGCATCCAACGAGCAGCGAAATCAACGTTTCGGGCAAAAGCCCTTTTATTCCTGATGAAGGGCTTTTGCCCGAAACGTCGATTTCGCTGCTCGTTGGATGCTGCCTGAACTGTTGTGCTCTTCCAGCACCACTGATCCAGAATCTGGTTTCCAGCATCTGCAGTCATTGTTTTTACCTTTCAATAGAGTCGGGCAGCTTCCTATTCTTGTGCACTGCCAAATGACAAACCCTGAACATGGATGAGGTCCTTCTGTCAGAACTACTCAACTAGCTTCAACTGAGTCCCCATGATTTCCTACCTTGGGTCTGCTCAGTCTAGCCCAGGGTGTCTCATGAAAATCAATAAAAGAGGAGTCATGGAAAATTTAAAACTCAAACATTTAAGCGAAAAAGATTGGTTTGGATAAACAGGTAAATTACAGAAGGAAGGAAAATAGAAGGAAGATGAGGAGCTCCATGGTTTTCCTGGGAAAATACATGACAATAGACAATAGACAATAGACAATAGGTGCAGGAATAGGCCATTCAGCCCTTCGAGCCTGCACTGCCATTCAATGTGCTCATGGCTTATCATTCCTAATCAGTATCCGCTTCCTGCCTTATCTCCATAACCTTTGATTCCACTATCTTTGAGAGCTCTATCCAACTCTTTCTTAAATGAATCCAGAGACTGGGCCTCCACTGCCCTCTGGGGCAGAGCATTCCACACAGCCACCACTCTCTGGGTGAGGAAGTTTCTCCTCATCTCTGTCCTAAATGGTCTACCCTGCATTTTTAAGTTGTGTCCTCTGGTTCGGCACTCACTCATCAGCGGAAACATGTTTCCTGCTCCCAGAGTGTCCAATCCTTTCATAATCTTATATGTCTCAATTAGGTCCCCTCTCAGTCTTCTAAACTCAAGGGTATACAAGCCCAGTTGCTTCAGTCTTTCAGTGTAAGGTAATCCCTCCATTCCAGGAATTGACCTCGTGAACCTACGCTGCGCTCCCTCAATAGCCAGAATGTCTTTCCTCAAATTTGGAGACCAGAACTGCACACAGTACTCCAGGTGTGGTCTCACCAGGGCCCTGTACAACTGCAGTAGCACCTCTTTGCTTCTATACTCAATCCCTCTTGTTATGAAGGCCAGCATGCTATTAGCTTTCTTGGGAAAGCTAATGTTTGGAAACAGGACATGGCATAATAAATGATGATGACAATAAAGCCAACTGGTAATAAATTAATTAAACATCACATTGGTAAATTGCCCTGCAGAAAGTCATCACCTATCTTGTGTGTTGCCAAATGTTTGCAAAATGTTTCCTGTTTCTATCTTACTTTATTCTTGTCCTGACCAGAATTGGAATTATTAAAGAAAATAGATTTAATCAGAACTTATATTGGTTTGTAAATATTGCACTCTGTCTTTTTTTAAAATGATTTTCAGAAATATCACCTGCCAAAATAAATGCATCATCTCTTCAGATAAGCTTATTTTGAGGGAGGAACATTGTTAGGTAATAACAGAGTTGTAGTTATAATAACTATGTGCATCATCACAGCATAACCAAGATCACTGTGAAACTGAGTCAGTGAAGAATTGCAAGATCCACTCAAAAGGATCATATAATAATGCAGTTTCTCACTACAACTGATAAAGTACACCTTGAAGTGTGGCAGGTCTAACATACATTGCTGATTTCCTTTGAGCTTGTTTCCTTTATTAAGACTATCTGGGTGTAGCAAATGCCTCATTATAACATTTTTGCATGACTCTCAGTCTTTTTTGTTCATAAAGTTCCATGGAAATGATACACTGAATCTGAGCTCAAAATAGTTCTTGTGTAAATGTAAGGCTGTATGTGTAATCCATCAACTCTATCACAGACTGTTGTGTAGAAATATCAATGTCCATTCAGTTTGTGGAATGTTGTACATTTCTGGTAAATCTTTGCTTCAGCTCATCTGAGCTGTCAGGTGAAAGACAATAAGCAGCAGCAAAGCAGTCTCTCACATAAGAGGCTACTAGAAGAATCAGTCAACTCTGGCAACTCTTGCACATCCCCTAGTGGTTGCTGAAGGAGAAAATCTTGCCAAAGCTTGGGAGCAGATGGCCTTTGTCAGAAAACAGACTATGTTCAGGAAGTAAAGATTGGGACAAATTTGCGGCAAATAGGGAAATTTGGTATGAGTCAGAATTGAGACCAATAGGAAGGTTAATTAGAAAATTATACAAGGTAGCCAGAGTTTGTCCTGGGTATGAATTAAATTGTGCTCCTTTTGATATATGGATGCTCGGAGCATGTTGTATGGTTAATGCTTAATTGGCATTCCTTGCACCAGCCCTAAATATTATACCTTTGTTCACATGTGATTGAAACCACTGGAATCTGTATAACATTTGAAACATCTCATTGTCTCAGATTCTAGTGTAAGAGGACTATGTTTAATTATCAAAGATTCACTTGGGGCTTGGTCACTTTAACATGACTTTGGTGGACATTTAGTTTTCACAACCCATGAAAATGAGCTTGAGTACAACCTTGATTCAATGATAAGCAGTGTTCACTCAACAGTAAGCAAGAGCTGTATTCCTGATAAACGGCTTTCGCCCGAAATATCGATTTTACTGCTCCTCGGATGGTGCCTGAACTGCTGTGCTTTTCCAGCACCACTCTAATCTAGACTCTGTTTTCCAGCATCTGCAGTCATTGTTTTTACCTAGTAAGCAAGAGCTGATTTTTCTTTTAGATGTTGTTGTTTTTCTTAGTGTCCTTCACCCAGAGATGTGGAAGCAAAATTCCATGCCAGCTAAATTTATACAGCTCAACATAAATCAAAGAGCTAATAGTCGCATTTAAAATTTTAACTTGATGTTTCATGTACATGATTAGGATTTCTAAATTTTACTCAAAATTGCAGCAATGATTAACAGAAACCTGGAGCAAATTACCAGTAAGTGAGTGAAACAGAATTCACACTGTGTGAATGTTCAATTTGAAAGGATTAGCTCAATTATTCCACCCAATGTCATGTTCTTCAAACAGATCAGGAAATAATTTTCTCAACAAAGTTGATCAACACTTTGTGAATGGTTTCTAGATCTAATGTTTTCTTTACTGGCAAATTAATTCAGTATGTCATTGTGACCTTACATTCCAATATTGTAGTACATAGCAAATAATTTCATCAAAATAACAAAAGCAAAATATTGTGGATGCTAGAAATCTGAAACAAACACAGTAGATCTGACAGCATCTGTGGAGACAGAAACTGATTTAACATTTTGAGTCTAGTATGATTCTTCTTCAAACTGTCTTTCTTTGGAGGAGAAGTTTGCTTTTTTTTAATGCTGCTAGTCAGCCTGGTACACTGTAGCAGAAAGGTGTTCTGTAGCTGGCTCAGAGCCATTACAATTTGGAAGAAGTCTTGGAAGCGTGGGATTGCAGCTAAGTCCTGTGGTTCGGGCTCACAGAAAGCTGTAGATTCAGTGCTGGCTCAAAGAAGCAATGTGCCACCAATGGCTCAGTGCAGCTGAGAGTGAGAGGGGAAGAAAGCCCACAAGAAGTATTTACTTTGTGTAACAGAACAGGATTAGAACTCAGAGTAGGTGATGGAGCAAGGCTTCCAGGATCCAGGACAGTCACAACTGGGAGAATAATTCCCAGAATGTGAGACATTGAGGTGGTCTTGGATGGAGTGGTGTTGAGGGAGTTGCAAAGCTAGGTTTTCAAGAGAAAGGAAGTTAGAATCCTCCATGATGTTTTAATGACCCAGATTGTCACTAATGTCTCGGATGAGGTTGCTGAGAGATCTGCAGGATCTGTCTTGAATATGTTTGTTATTTAATGTGCTCTGTGGAGTGTTAGATCATGATATATCTGTTACCCATTTGTAACACAAGTCACTTGTAAGTAGAGTTTAGAATATAAGACATTTATCTAAATAAGGTAATGTTCTTTGTACTAAAGAAGTCATACTATACACAAAATTTTAATTCTGTTTATTTCTCCACAGATGGTACCAGATTTGCTGAGTTCCTCCAGCATTCTCTATGTTTGTTTCAAGAAATTTGAACAAGTATTTTAGTCTGTCCGCATTAGTGGGCAGCATGGTGGCACAGTAGCTCAGTGGTTAGCACTGCTGCCTCACAGCGCCAGAGACCTGGGTTCAATTCCTGCCTCAGGCGACTGACTGTGTGGAGTTTGCACATTCTCCCTGTGTCTGCGTGGGTTTCCTCCAGGTGCTCTGGTTTCCTCCCACAGTTCAAAAATGTGCAGGTTAGGTGAATTGGCCATGCTAAATTGCCCGTAGTGTTAGGTGTAGAGGAATGGATGTGGACTTGTTGGGCCAAAGGGCCTGTTTCCACACTGTAACTAATCTAGTCTGACAACATATTATTTGTCATCTTTGAAAGTAATAAGAAAATATGATATGAATTCTACATTTTAATATTAAGTTTATTGTGATTTAGTGTTAATTATTACAGTGACTCATACAAAAGTGATCATTCAGAGTGCAAGCTTCAGCTCAAAGGCTTTTTTTCACTGCTGACTTATCTACAAATATGAGAAAATAGTCTAATGATAAACAGAGATGCAATACCCTCCAGTCTATTTTATCCCCTCCCTCCTTTTCTTCAGTAAAATGATTAATCAGATTGAGGTATACTTTCCCAGTCTCCATTTCTAAGCCTGAGCAGTAAGTATCAGCAAACCTTGTAACCAAGTCAATCCTGGTTCAATACCTAGCAGTGTTCATGGATAGCAATCAAGGGCTGACTTTTCTTTTCAGCATTGTTATTTTTCTTAATATCCTTCGCCCAGAGATATCAAATGCCGTGCCTGCTAAAATTATCTAGTTTGACACAAATCAGAGAGCTCGTGGTCACATTTAAAATCATATTATGCAGTTTCAGGGATATCTCATGAGAGGAAATAGTCAAGAAGGTAATTCTGTCACATATTTGATAAACCTAGTGAGCAAACATAGCAAGAGAAGGACAAATCATAGAGACAGAGATTACAAAAGGTGCTGGCTTCTCTTCACTTTGATTCAAAATGGGTTTTACACATTAATACCAACCAGGGACTTTTCTGAGCTATTATTGTTCAGTGACACATCATGGAACCATCAGTAGAATTATAATTTGACGCTCATTAATGCAATTAGCAGACTTCAAGCAGTGACTTTTTAAAAGAAAAGGTATTGACTGCACTAGGTTAGAAAAATTATTCAACAAGTCTTGAAGCCCCAGTTAATTTTGATTTTTCTCTCCTCCCCCTCAGCTGCAGAATGGTAGTCGAAAAATTTAGTACTAATCACTGGTACTGTTTTGCAAAATTGACAGTTGCCCCCCACAAATTCATTCCATACAATGTATGCACCACACAATGCAATCAAAATGGACAAACACAAACACTGGAATTTTGAAACAAGACGAGCAAAATGCTGGGGGTCCACAGCCAGACCACCAGCTTCTGTAAAAAGAAATGCCAAATTCTGACATTTTGAGGATGCTATACTTTATCAGATTGAAAGGTGAAAGATATTTAGAGTGCAAAAAGAGGGAGCAAAGCTTCTGGAGGGAAATGCTCCAATTGACAAAAAAAAACAGAGTAAATACGTTAACCAGCTTGGAAAATGATTAAAATCAGCTTCAAATGATTCTTGATGAGATAATGCTGACATTTAGAAAGCAAAAAGTAAAGAAAGTGTGAAAATGCCACTGATAGAAGAGATGTCCCAGCAACAGGAAATCAAGAGAGAAAGTTTGAATTGTCTAATGCTTGTAAAAATTGTGAATCTTTAAATGCAATAAATGCAAATCTTTCTCTTTTTGTGAGAATGCATTATATATGAAATTGAAACCAAAAGTGCCATCAAAACTGAATAAATTCTGAAATATGGTCAAATTACAGTTACAAGTCCAAATCATGATCTTGATTTCCCTTACCTTTATCCCTTATCCATGATTTTTGCAGCTTTTAGTTCACTCACTCTTCCTCCTTTCACCTGGCCAGATTATAATTCCACTTCATTTCTCAGCCTTCAGTTCTGAGAGAGAATACATAAAAATGCCAGAATCTGATATTTCTCATTATAAGAGCACATTGACCTGCAATATTTTAATTGGGATTTCTGGGGGCAGGGTTTGGATTATTTCAATGCATTTCACAAACTCTTTCTTAATATTTTCGATGGCAGGTTTCACCCTAGGGCTTGAATGTGCCCTCTTGGTAGCAGTAATTGGTTCCTCTCTTCATTCCTGATCAAGGGCTGCCGCCCGAAACGTCGATTTTCCTGGTCCTCAGATCCTGCCTGACCTGCTGTGCTTTTCCAGCACCACACTCTCAACTCTGATGTCCAGCATCTGCAGACCTCACTGTCTCCTTTCCTCATATAGCTGGGGTGAGTATGTAGCTCGGGCTCTTCGCGGACACTAGCAGTATGTCACCAGAGGTGTCACTAAATTTGGTTTCAGCCTTTGATTGTTCTGAATCCAGCTGCATGCGTCATTCGTCACTTGCACCCAACTCTAAATTCCTATTGGATTGACTCTTGAAATTGAAACATGAGTGTCCTCACCATCACTCAAAGTTCAAATAACACCAAATCAATAAGAAAAATGGTAATGACTTAGCTGCATTGAAATATTACAGATAAAGGGCTAATGTATGGGTTTCAAACCTACACCCAATGCAACCACATGGGACCCTCTCCAACATGCCTCTCAGATCATTATGGAGTCTACGTGCCAATTCTGCTACTTACTACTCTGCTGACTTTAAGCATGCATGGAGCACTATACAAATGGAATGCAATGTCTTACTATTTATTAAGAGCATCTTAAACATTCATTGGAAAGTAATATCACTGACTCATCTCTCAGCATTGTCTAGGATCTTCCCAATCTAAGATCATATGATGCTTAAATGGGTGACTCTACTTTAGAAGATACAGGACACCGATGTCAACATGCGTCAAAGCAGACAGAAGAATCCATCAGCAGCAAGACCAACATCTCACAATGTAAGCTATTTGGCCTTCCTTGACTACTGCAAAAAGTACACTCTGGGTAATTAGATTGTCAAAAAGAATAAAAAGTAGCTGCCATTCCAAACTAAAATACACACTGGTGAAAAGCTGACAGCACCATGTAACTGTTGTTCTAAGAGACATGTGAAAAGGTAGCTAACTGTACAAGTAAATGGTGCAACAGTTTATTATAGCTTTGCTACAATAACTACTCCTTGACTTAAGTGAAAGCTCCACGTTGTGGTCACCTTGCAGGCTGACCCTAACTGGCTTTGATAGCTGACAAAAAAAAACATTTTCTACAAGATATTGAGAACAAAACCACTTTGGTTCAGTATAAGTGACATTTTAAGCCGGCAATCGTTTCCAGATGCTTCTGACAGGTAAAGACTGTGAGATTTAATTGACACTATTACAGACACATTCGATGACCTTTACACAGATTCTTACCAAGTTTTGTGGTTGTTATAAAAAGGTCTTCATTTTGCACACAAAATCAGTGAGGGAAAAGGAATTTCAAAGAAGAAATTCCGGAATAAATTGTCACAGTGATCAAATTTAATCTATTTAACTTCAATTTGGGAGCCTTGTAAAGTCATTATTACTATTATTTCTGCTTAACCATTTCTGGGTTCTTACCACTTGTTTGTCAGGAAATTTCAGTCAATACTGAAATAATGTTTTGTAATCAGGTTTGAGTGAAGCATAAACACCTAGCATGGGCTGCTTGGGCCAAATGGTTTGTTTCTAAACTGTATACTTCATGCAATGAAGTTTCAATGTGTTTCCTAAGGTTTTGTAGTGTGTTATTAAAATTATTGAACATCATGGTGAAGCAAGATAACCTGTAAGTCAAAATCAGATAAGTGAAACCATCTATCTTCAGCAAAAAGCCTCAGAACATAATATTAATTGAAAAAAACATCAAGGAATGATGATGCTTTTAATATCACTATCCTGTAAATTTCTTCCTTAAATGCTAAGCCCATCCGAGATCATGTAACACGGAAATATTTTGGTGATTTGGACAACCTACAGTTGACATGTCAAAACACTAGGAGAAAGTGAGGACTGTAGATGCTGGAGATCAGAGTTTAAAATGTATTGCTGGAAAAGCGCAGCAGGTCAGGCAGCATCAAAGGAACAGGAGAATCGACATTTCGGGCACCAGATTCCTGAAGAAGGGCTTATGCCCGAAACGTCAATTGTCCTGTTCCTTTGATGCTGCCTGACCTGCTGCGCTTTTCCAGCAACACATTTTTAAGTTATGTCAAAACACTAGAGAAGTAGCACTAGTGTTTCTATTGCAAGATGCTCCACATCTAATGCAAAAGAGGGTAAGCCAGCCTGACTACACACAAAGTGCAAATCACTCAGAATCAGTGAGACATGACATTGATATCCCTGATACCAGAGTCAAAAATCAACTGAGGTACTAGGAGTTTGATGACAGCAGAAACACTTTAGAAATGTACTCATGCATCCCTGAAAAGATTAAACATAACCGTGATTCATGGGAGGTCCTGGCTTGTGACTGACCAAAAGGCTAATCCAGAAGGTCAACATAAGCATCATGAGATCATGTTGAAAATGCAGAGACAAAATCAAGATGTCAGAGGAACATATCAGATTCCAAACTTCTATCTACTCAATCTGTCAAGGACCACCTACTCTGAACATGGTAGAATCTGCAGACCATCCATTGGATTTATCAGATAGAATTTACTGAACTCATCCTCAATCCCAAGGAGAATCCTAAGAAGAGAGGATGAAAAACTTGTGTTCTAATTGTCAAACCTTGAGTGCAAGATAGACAGTCAAGTTATAAAGCGAAATTATTTGTGTGAATTGTGAAGAAAATGCAAGTTCGAAATATTCAAAGCAATATCAATACAAATATTAATGGTGTGATAAAATACTCTTTTATATCCATTTTGCACTGCTCAAACCTGCAATCTGTGGCAACAGCAACTTTCAGGGAACAGACTGGTCCTAGAGATTGCTATATTTGATATTTTCCAAAATATTAACAACATTCATTATCTAAAGAATAAGGGTGGCGCTAGTTGTAAGGTTTTCAACGGTCTCTCCACATAGTTCAAAGGTTATGGAACAGCCACTTATTCGCAATTGAATGGAAACAATCAGAGGAGCAGTTTGAAAAAACAGAAAAGTTGCTGGAGAAATTTAGCAGGACTGGCAGCATCTGTGGAGAGAGAAACAGAGTTAACATTTCGAGTCAAGTATAACTCTTCAGCAGGTCTGACCATTTTTGGAGAAGTTTTTTTTGTGCTGTCGGTGAGCAAGGTATTTTGTAGCAAGAGAATTCTCCCAAAAAAGTGCTACTGCGGCAGACTCTAAGCCATCAAGAGAAGTCATGGGAGTGTGGAAATGTAGCGAAGTGTTATGGTTACGGCTCAGAGAAAGCTGTAAGTTCAGTGTTGGCTCAGAAGAAGAAATGTGCTATTAAAGGCTCAGTGCAGGTAAGAGTAGGGTGGGAGTCTGGTTAGAAAGCCCTCACAAATCATTTACTTTGTGCAGCACAACAGGATTAGAGCTCAATGTAGGCGATACAGCGAGGCTTCCAGAATCCAAGGGAGCACAGTTCCAACTGGGAAAATGAACCACCAGAGTGTGAGTCATCATTGAGGAAACCTGTGATGGAGTAGCTTTTAAGGAAGTTGCAAAGATAGGTTTTCAAAAGAGAATCTTTAATGCTGTTTTAATGAGAGTCTGTGACCCACATTGCCACTAATGAGGTATCCATTGAATCTGCCTTGACTACATTTGTTATTTGATGTGCTCTGTGGGCAGTCAGTTGACAGTGTTTCTGTTACCCATCTGTATCACAGATTAGTGCTATGTGAGTATCAGAGTATACGGTGTATATCTATCGCACAAAGGCTTCACAGCATCAGGGACCTGGATTTGATTCCCACCCTGGGTGACTGTCTGTGTCGAGTTTGCACATTCACTCCATGTCTGTGTGAGTTTCCTCCGGGTGCTCCGGTTTTCTCCCACAATCCAAAGATGTGCAGGTCAGGTGAATTGGCCATGCTAAATTACCCATAGTTTTAGGTGCATTAGTCAGGAGTAAACATAGGATAGGGGAATGGTCTAGGTGAGTTACTCTTCAGAGGGTCCGTGTGGACTTGTTGGGCCAAATGACCTGTTTCCATACTGTAGGTAATCTACTCTAATATACTACAGGTTCCATTAATGTTCAAACTGTGTATTGTAACATTTATTGTTTGTTAAAAATATTGGGATGTTGTGGCTTTATCCTCTTGATCAGTACTTCGTATCTCATACTTTGTCAACATTGTAACATCAGTTCCTGATTCCTAGCTGAAGCTGCAAACTTAATTTTGTTTGTTTGATCATGAATCACAACAGGGGAGAGTGTGATACACAAAGTATTACCAAATGAAGAGAAAGGATTGACACTTGTACAGCATTTTTCACAACCCTATGATGTACTATGTGTTATCCAGAGAATGAAGTATTTTTGATGTGCTGTCACTGTTTAGGCATAATAAATCAAAAGCCAGTTTATGTATATGATCGCACAAACAGGAATGTGAAAATATGATATTTGGGAGGAATATTCTGCACTTCCTTGAAATACAAGTATTGGAATATTTCATTTCTAATGTGAGATAGCACTCTGAAACAATTACAATTGAAAGAGAACACGTGAAAATGCTATAATAGAACCAATTTGATGGGAATAGCATTAAAGATTCTTATTTTGTTCAAAGAATGAATTACACTTATTGCTAGAAGTAAATGTCTTTCACAAAGCATATAATCAGCTTGACCAATTCAGTATAAGATTCTAATGAAGTCATCTATACTAAGTTAAAACTACTATACAATGATGCACTCCTTAATAATTTCATAGAGGTGTCCTTCAGTCCATGGTTTGAGCAGTTGACAGAACCCTCTGAAGCCTTGAAAGTGACTGTGATGCTCCAGGTAAGTGTCATGAGCTTTTTATTAGACTTGAATTTATCTACACATCGCAGCATTTTGGAATCGATCATAAAAATTGCTGCTCGCAGTCAAAGAGCAACTCATTGTTCCAAAACATGAAGGAGGAGAACATTTAGTTTCATATATAAGTGATGAATGTTTCTCCCTGGGAAATGGAACATGTTTCCAACCCACAAAAACTCCTACACCAACTACAAGCTCCATTACTCTGTCTCCGTGATAAGGTGTTGTAACTTCAAGCTCAGACAAACTGCCACAACCTCGCAGTGTCCATTTTTACACATTCCCACTGGTCTTTAACAGTTAGCATCCAATTATGGTTATTGTGCTCTGTGAACTGATTACAGAAGAGATTGAAACTTGATGAACCCATTTTAAGTTATTCTGTTCACCGTACATTGAGCCTGGAACCATTGATGAAACATTATGCATTACAGATACTCCACAGGTATTTCATGGATAATAATAATAATAATTTGGAACAATTTGGTTCTATGAACCTCCACCTGGCAGGATTTAAACATATTTATGATGCTTTACAAAAGTTATTCAAACCTGTAAATGTGTTTCTGGAGCAAAGTTGAGAAAGTGAGACCATGGGCTGCTCAGCACTCACCCTCTGAAAAGTAAAGGTTTAAATCCCAGTTCAGAGCTTGGTGAAGCAAGAATGGCCCGGGGAAAGTTGTCCCTTATTGGCACTGTACCTTAACAGCAACCATATGGAAGCACCACATGTGATGGTCTACTTTTTCAATTTCCTCTGTACTGTCAGTCAGTCAGTGGGACAGACAGCCAATCTGTTACTCAATTGGTTAGTGAACCAGTGAATTGTGTTTATAACACAACAGTAATATAAATAAACATGTAACAAAACCATATGATAAATCTGAGATGTCATATTATATCATATCATAATTAGTCTTTAATAAACTTCCAGATATCTGTCTCAATTAGAACTCAATTCTCGGTGGCATTTTTAATGTGGGCTTTGATACAGAAAAGCACATCACATCAGCAAGGACTTTCTTTGCTTGCAATATTTAAATCTAGATATTAAATATTAGTTTGCACATCATGATTTTGGAATCTCATGACAGAATTTAAAGAGGAGTAGGAATTTTCAGTACCCTAGCCAACATCTGTCTCTCAATTATCATCATGAAATATTTTCCAGGTTGAATCTTGTAAGGTCCTGAACGATGTGGGCTAGGATGAAATTTGCAGTGGAATCAAGTAAAAACACCAATCAGATATAACTCAATGTCATTAAAGCACAAGGCCATAAGATAAAGGGATAGAATTCGACCTTTAGGTCCATCGAGTCTGCTCCATAATTTGTTCATGACTGTTATGTTTCTCAACTCATTTCTCCTGCCTTCTCTCTATGACTCTTGACCTCCTTAACAATCAATAATCTATCTGTCTCAGTCTTAAATGCACACAGTTATTTGGCCTCCATAGCACTCTGCAGCAGTAAGTTCCACTGATTAAACGCCCTCTGGTTGAAGAAATTCCTCCTCATCTCAGAACTGAATGATCATCCCTTCATTCTGAGGCCATGCCCTTTAGTCCTAGTCTCTCCTGCATGTGGGAATATCTTCTCCACATTCCCTCCATCCAGGTCTCTCAGTATTATTTAAGTTTCAATCAGATCCCCCCTTATCTTTCTAAACTCCATCAAGTACAGATCCAGAGTCCTCAATCACCCCTTAGATGACAAGTCCTTCATCCATGGAATCATTCTTTTAAACTGCCTCTGGATCCCCTGCATGCCTACATATCCTTCCTTTGACATGGGGCCCAAACCTGCTCACAATATTCCAAGTGTGATCTGCCCATAGCCTTATACAAACTCAGCAGTATATCTCTGCCTTTGTACTCTAGCCCCTTGAAATGAATGCTAACATTGCACTTAACTGCAAACTGCACCTACGTGTAAACCTTAATAGAATCCCGAACTAGGACACTAAAGTCCCTTTGCGTTTCAGATTTCCAAAGCCTTTTCCCATTCAGAAATGATCTACATGTCTGTTCTTCCTACCAAAGTGCATAATCTTACACTTTCGCACATTGGATTCTATCTGCCACTTCTTTGCCCACTCTCCTAGCCTGATCAAGTCCTTCTGCAGGCTCTCAGCTTCCAGGAAACTATGTGTCCTTCACCTATCTTTGTGTCATTTGCAAACATAACAACAATGTCCTTAGTTCCTTTGTCCAGATCATTAAGATGTATGTGAATAGCTGTGGTACCAACACTGACTCTTGCAGAACTCCACTAATCACTGGTTGCCATACTGAAAAAGACCCTTTATCCCCACTCTCTGCCTTTTGTCAATCTGCCAATCTTCAATCCATGTCAGTACATTGCCATTTACACCATGGGCTTTTGTTTTATTTAGCAGCCTCCTGTGAGTCACCTTATCAAAGGTCTTCTGGAATTCCAAATAGATCATGTCCATGGGCTCTTCTTCATTTAAATTGCTTGTTATGGCCTCAAAAAATTCTAACAGATTTGTCAGGCATGACCTTCCTCTCATGATGCTGTGGTAACTCAGCCTTATTTTACCATGCAATTCTAAGTACTCTGCATTCTCATCCTTAATAATGGACTCTAACATTTTACCATCAACTGAGGTCAGGCTAACCGCCTGTAGTTTCCTGTCTTCTGCCTCCCTCCCTTCTGTACAGCTCCTCACTGTATCTTTGATGCATCTATTAGGCATTAACTAGGCAGCCAATTTAGGAGCCTTATTTCTTGTTAAGCACTCTATTAATTGTACGTCATGCTCATTAATATGCAGCTTGCTATCTTATCAAACTACTCACTGCAAATTCTCAACTTTGAAGTCTGAGAAGGTATTTGGTGACTTCAGCTTCTCACTGGCTGTGAGGAACCTCCATGTTGCTCACCATGCAACAGCATTTCGGGGTATAATCCATGGGCACCATTCACCATTCATCCATGCACATTGGTATCTGATATTTGCCACCCCTCCATGTGATCCTTACAACACGTCTCTGATCCACTTGCAGGGCACTTAGGAAGAACAGCTGTGGATAGCAGGGTACACCGGTAACTAATTTTGAAAGGCTTCTATAATGACACTTTGCACACTGAGTTCGATCTGACTGCTCACTTTCTCTCTTAGTATCTACTGGAGGAGACATGGGCATCATTATCAGCAGTTGATCAGTTCCTACCAAGTTGCGAAATTATTTTTTTAACGCAATATTAACATTGCCTCAATTTCTATTCTAAATTCAACAATTTTAAGAAAAAAAACATTTCCAGTTTGAAGGAATGAGGAAAATCTGAGTTAAAACACTCAGCAGGTTTGACAATATCCATGAAGAGAAATGAAAGAGTTAACATTTCAAATCGATGACCTTTCACTAGACAAAGCTAATATTTCCATTGTGATATGAATTCTAACAGTTCAGTGGTTTTATTAGCACAGACTGTAACACCAAAGCATTCAAGATTGCGAAGGGGTTTGACAGGGTAGGCAGTGAACAGTTGTTTCCCCTGCTTGGGAAATCGAGAATGCCACATTAAACCTCACTGCCATTCATCTAAGACTGAAACAAAGAGAAATTTCTTCACTCAAAGGGATGTGGATCTTCAGAACATTCTACCCCAGAGGATTGTGGATGCTCTATTGTTCAATATGCTTTAGACTGAAGTAGACAGTGTTTTGAATCTCTCAGGGAACCAAGGCATATGGGGAATGAGTACGAGAGTGGATTTAAAGATTCTGAAGATTGGTTGTGACTGTACCGAATGACAGAACAGGCTGTATTATCTATTCCTGCTCCTGTTTCTCATGAGATGAAATAATTCAAAGTAGCAAATGATCATTCTAAAACTTCTGAGAGACCAAGAGGGCATAGTTTTAAGATAATTGCAAAAACAGAAATGGAGACAGGTGGAGAATTTCATGCAGCGAATGATTAAGGTCTGGAATGCACTGACTGGGATTGTGGCAGAGACAAGTTAAATTGAGTCATTAATGAGGGAATTGGATTATTATCTGAACAGAAAAATGTGCACGGTTACAGGGAGAATGCCAGGGAAGGCAGTAAGGTGAATTGTTTATTCAGAAAGTAGATGCAGACGCTATGGGACAAATAGTCTTCATTTGTGAAGTAACAATTCTATGATTTTGAGTCTAAACCTATTTAAATTTTACTTATTTGTCTGATGACAGATTTTGTTCAATACTTTATAGCCAGTTGTGTGTGCTGAAGTATATACACAGGAAATAATTGTGATTTGAAAACTGTTGTAGATTTGCAGTTTCCATGCTTGCCATAATTCCCCTGTCCCCTTCACCCCAGTGAGTATAGCCAACTTGCAGGTACAGATGAGCTCAAAGAAGAATGAAAAGGCAAAACTCCTGGTGAAAATAACAAGCAATAAAAGAGCACAAATGAATCCTGAAATGTTATATGGCAAAACGTCTCTTAATCAGAAAAATGGGCTGACCCAAGACATAGCCAGACAGAAAAAAAGAAAAGAGAAAGAGACAGAGAGAGAAAAGATATTATGACACCAATAAAATGGTTAAAAAAAAACAGGTGACAAATTAAGGATCAGAGGGATAGCCAAATGTCAAAATACGGTTCTGAACAACGGTTACTGGACACAAAAAGATAACTTCGTTTTCTGTCCACAGATGCTGACAGACTTGCTGAGTTTCTCTGTCAATTTCTGTTTTTGTGTCAAAAGAAGGGACAAGTTAGAATTCATGATAGAAATCCAGGTCAAAGAGATCTTCAAATAAAAAAGATAAAGTGTATGGGCTTTCATGTTGGTTGAGTCCAGTGTAAACAGTGGCGAAGGGGTAGTGTAGGAATGGCGGCACAGGCATTGTCAGTGATGAGCTGGCTCAGGACTGATAGACTCTCTTCAAGCTCTATCTTTCTTTTTTTTCCTTATTTTTCAGTTATTCAAAATGGCGCCAATTCATGCCAACAAATGAAAGCTTTTTACTGTATTTTATTGTATTCTTACGGTAAAATACATGTGACAACAAAATCAAAAATTGAAATAACTCCACAGATGCCGATAACCTGTCACCAAGTCACCCTTTATTTCCACACGGAGATTCCTTGACAGTGGTCCAGCGCCCTTAAAACCAGCTCTCAGAGTGTTTGATAGTCCTCCTGTTATCATTCAGCCAGGGCTCCCTAATTGGACCAGATTAACAACTTCAACCAGATACCTCATATTCTAAGAGCTCCACCTGGCTGATGTCACTGTATCCCTCCCTCTCTGAGTCAGAGGAGCCTGAGGCATTTTAGCACTGGGTCAAGTTCCTCAAATTCTGCATCAGGTACGGTTGGTGTGTAATACACAGGAATTAATCTAGTGCAGCCAGAACATCTCAGGAGAAATTGACTCTCTTCTTCTGGCAGCAAAGGATTTAATGTGATGGGATCTACCATGTTCATCTCAGATTCAGAGGTCTCTTCAATGCTGGATGGAGAAGGAGAAAAACACAGATTCCAAGTGCCTTTCCAACTGTTTCAAGGAGCAGAATGTGTTTTGCTCCTGCACCATTTGCAAATTCACGGCTTTCATGTGGTCTACATGATTGTCCAGAACCGTTGATTCTAACCGATCTCTATACACCACTGGTCCTGACCTTGTGCTGACCATGCCTCTTACCCATGTGAGGCCATTTCCCCGTGGTCCCTACAACAAAGTTTGTCCCCTGTAGTAAATTGTCTCTCCAGCTTGGTGGGGTCCAGTGTGGACACTAGTGTTCCTGATACCATTTCACACACACGCTCCTCCACCCCACCTCCCACCACCCCCACCCCCCAACCCAGCCCAGAAAGATCAGATTTAATCTGGTGCAGAGTCTTCTCCCCAGTAGCAACACTGCCAGAGCCACCCCATTGTATGTGGGGTGGTCCTGTAATCAAATAGAAGCTGGGACAGTTTGATATCTAGTGAAGTTGTAGGCTGTTTATTTAAGTCTGCCTTCAAAGTTTGAACTGCTGTTTTTGCAAGGCCATTGGATGAAGAATGGTATAAAGCTGTCCAAAATTGTCAAATTCCATTCAACTTCCGGAAATACTCAATTTTTTTGCTGGTAAATGATGTCCTGTTATCAGTGACCAACATTTCCAGGAGTATGTGTATTGCAAAAGATGAGCACAGTTTTTCAATGGTCATTCTTGTGTTTGACTTAGAACATTGAGCCCATCAAAGGATCTGCATTGTTGACAGGTAACCAAGTCCAGTGTTTACCTGGCCTTTCCCGTGAATGTGAGGGAGCTGCTGGCAGTTATTTTTGTCTTTGCTGGCACTCGAGCCAGTGCCGAGCCAATGCGTTTATGTCAGCATCCGAGCCTGGCCACCAGACCGAACTACTCATCTACATCTTCATCTGGCGGAGACCTTTGCTTGGTCCATTCATTTTTTCTACCCATAATAATATGCCGTCCTTTACCATAATGTGTCTCTCTGGGTCTTTAATTAAGAATTCACTCACGGTTTTTTTATCAAAAAATGTTAAACCACTCTAGGTGGACCTCTGAAACCAATTTCATCCCACCAAACTTTGTCCCAAGCCTTTTATAACAATGAGTGGTAATTGAACCAGCTGTTTCTTATATGAGTCTGGAACCAAAGTTGTACCCTTAATCTGTAAATATTTCCCAGCATAACCTGTCAGCATAGCCAAGATCTTACACAAACTTAAGGGTTGGAGTCCAGAATGAATTTTGTTAAAGGCAGGTTCTGTGATCACTGAAATGACCACGTCAGTATCGACCTCCATTAGAATCAGGTGACCATTTATCTAGATGTTTATTTTGATTGGTCCTGATTTGGATGTTGTCAAATTATTAAATTGTTCCAAATCAGATGCAGATGGTTTTTCCAGGGTGGGCACTCTCCTGGGTAGCAGCCTATGAATTCTCTTACTAAATTTAGATCTGGTAGGATTCATTTGCTGTCTGGAAGCTGCATACCGGTGGCAACTACAATGGTTTGTTGGTCCGTATCCTGAAGAAAATGCGAACCTTTTGGCTGAGGCTTGGCTTTGTTTTGGGTTTTTGCTGCGGGCTGACCGTGAGTACCTGTGTGCAGGATATGTTCTGAGTGAGACTATGCAATTGTCTTAACTCAAGAAGTGTTCCTCCAGCGCAGTCAGACTGGCGAGAGTGTCTTCAACTCATATGCTCTACTTACTGCATTTTCAAATGATAAAGCCAGCTGCAGTGCCAATTTGAGGTCCAATGGAATTCAGTTAGTTGGTGCTTTTGCATGCTTATATCATTCATTTCACTCTCGGTGCTATCGAAATGACTCCACAGAGACTGGCATCCCATCACCCACTCACCCTTTATTTACACATGGAAAGTCTTTGACACCAGTACAGCTCCCTCAGAGGCAGCTCTCGTAATGTCAGAATGTCTGACATGCCTCTATTTATCTGTCAGCCAGGGCTCCCTGTTTGGACCAGATTAACAGCTCAAATCAGGGAGCTCATAATCTATGAGGTCCACCTGCCTGACCTCATTACAGTAATCAACTTCAGTTTTTTTTTGGT
This sequence comes from Hemiscyllium ocellatum, assembly GCF_020745735.1. Taxonomy (NCBI): domain Eukaryota; kingdom Metazoa; phylum Chordata; class Chondrichthyes; order Orectolobiformes; family Hemiscylliidae; genus Hemiscyllium; species Hemiscyllium ocellatum. The sequence goes on along the minus strand of NC_083429.1, from coordinate 41,178,617 downwards.
GCAAGGAGAACTATTTTTATGTTCAGCAAGGCATCCTGATAGTGGTGTGCTAATAGAATCATTAAATATCCACAAAGCTTTGAATGTGCATCACTATGATCCCTGAGGGTTAAGGAATCCTAATTCAATACAAACACAAATAGATACATTGTTGCGGTTAGATTTTCTATATTGACATAATATAGAAAATATGAGGGGAGATATAAATCTAAAATGTCATACAAAGAGGTTAATATTCCAATGGTGAACTTCAATTACTATTTTTAAATGATGTGGGAAACAAGAGGGATAGGTTGGAAACAAGTAGAGAGGAGGATCACACTATTGACCAACAGGTCAGCACATGCTGCAAGATCCCTTTTCTTAATTGTGATATACTGTAAAATCCTGCCATCCACATGGTTTATATTCCTCCAAATGCCAAATGGAAATGATCACAAGCAGTGAATATGGCAGTCTGCATGTGCGAGACGTGTGCAATGCAAGGTGCATGTGCAGTGAGAGATGCCTGCGCAATGCACACTCTGTCCTACAGAGTAAATTTTGTTTTCTTTTAGATATGGTTTGACTTGCAGTGAACGAAAAGGTGCACCCTTAAATCTTACATTGTTAAGTAAACTCATGAAAGATAAATTTACAAGTGGCGGACTTGACTGTACCTCGAGTTCATCTTCCAGATAAATTTCACCAAACATTCCTTAAAATTTAATGGTATGAATCACATGATATTAATTGACCCAAGCTTTCCACAACATCTGACCTTAATCGCTTTTCATTACCTTTTTTATTATGTTGCCAACCACAGTTTCTTTGTAATGATTAAAATAACCAAAAGTGATTTAATCCATAAAGAAACTGCTTACATTCATCAGCTATGCAAAGCTTTCCTGTCATGGTTTATGTCTCTGGAACCATTTTAATTGATTACTTCCCAACTCAGAATCAGCCATCCATCATATAAGGAATGAGTTCTAACAAATGTTAACTATTACAGAAAACTGTGGATGGCAACAGAATCATCAAAAACAATAATAAATAATTGTTCAATACTTAATGTCGGATTGGTCTAGTTGCTTCTGCGTTTTCAAAACAGCAACTAACTGAAAATAAATGGTTGTTTGTGCTTTGCAAAAGCTTAATTGAAGTGCTATTGCTGCAGAGAATGACAACTCATTTCTAATTCTACGCACTATCTCCACAGCTGCTTCACCGACCAAGTTGGCAGCAGTGGATTAACCTTCTCTGGAAAGTCAATGCACTGCAGTTTATTCTGAGGACTTGAGCCTCTTCAAGGTGAAATTCATTTACCGAAGTGTCTTTGATCTTCAGCCACACTTACCTTTTCCATTCACTGCCATATTTTTAAAGTTACTTCATGGGCAGTAGTCTTTTCCTGAACTGAATAGCTGACAGAAGCTAGGAGTCTAACAGGCACGCAGGATGCCTGAGGAAACCCAAGTGTGATTTTCTTTTTTTTTGCTCAGCTGTTAACAACATTGGCATTGAGTTAATCTTTCTTGGAAGGAAAGTAAAGGTTAGGTTAACAGGCAATAACTTGCTTTTCCTTTAAAGAAGTGAGGCAATGGACAGCCCATTCTTGTTGAGTCAATTGAAGATGGAAATAAATGTAATCTCAGAACAACATCCGTGGACACAAAACTGATGCCACAGTCTAACCTGAGTCTGTGAGTCCTTTATTGTGGAGCAGGTCTTAGCTGAAAGACATGCAACAAAAAAATTGAAGTCAGTGAATTGTAGGTGGTGATATAAACTGATTCAGTTTCCATGCACGAATATCATATCCACACACTTTACGGATTTCTTAGCAGTGTTAAACCTATTGGGAAAAAGGAACAGATTAATGCCTCTGTTAAGATAACAGTAAATTACACTGAACTTAAACTCTGGATTTTAATAGTATTGTTAAATGAATGCCTCTGTACGACCTTCAACTTTTTGTAGTTTTAACAGAAACATGACCAGATTGCCTTGAGCTTCACTAAAATAGCATGTTAATTCATGTTATAGATCATAATAATGATGTGTTCATTAATATTTTTGCTACGAAGTGTCTTTGTATAACCAATGATATATCTGAAACGTTATGTTATAAAATTGGAATTTTTGCTTATGCATTCAAGTTCTAAATGCAAACTGTAGTGATTGTAATGAGGTTGGCGAGGTAGACTTCATAGAGTATGAGTTCCCAAATTGGGGCTGCTCATCTGGTCGAATCAGGAATCCCTGGTTGACAGATATATACAGGAGTGTCAGACATGTGTATTCTGAGAGCTGGCTCTAACTGAACTGGATCAGTGTCAAGGACTTTCTATATATAAATAAAGGGTGACTTGGTGACGCTTCTGTAGAGTTATTTCAGTGGTGACAAGAGAAAAGCATGCTCCTGAAGAAATTTGCTCACAAGAGGTGTCTTTGAGTTTGGGAAAGAATTTCTGGCATCATGCCGTTATTTGGGAAGCTTGACTCATTCAATCCTGCCTTCAAAGACTGGGCCCAGAATGTGAAAAGAATGTGTTTTCTTTTCTGTGGATGTTACATTGGGGTAGATAAAAAGCAACAGGTAATCCTCCTGACAGTTTGTGAACCCATAGCTTTTTCAGTTATTAGGAGCCTAACATTCCCCAAGGCACCAGATACTAAAACCTTTCCAAATGTCGATAGATTTAGTTATGGAATATTATGATCACAAACTTTTTCTAATTCTATTGGTTTTACTCAACAATTCAAAAACGAGGGAAATCCAAATCAAGATTTTTGACTCGGTAAGATGGCTCACAGGGCAGAAGCATTTAACTCTTTATGGGATGCTGAGAGACTGTTTGGTAAGTGGGAATAATGATGTAATCATGCAAAAATGCCTACTAGCTGAAGACCAACTGGACTTTATCATTGGAAAATGCCGAATGTGGAGTAAATGAGTTGCAGGATATTCTGATGGAAGTGGACACGCTCACCAGTCTGACTGAGCTTCGGGGAGCATAACTTGAGTGAAAGCGATTACATAGCCTCAACTCAGGACATATCCTGAACAGAGGGTCTCTAGGCCAGCCCAAAGCAAAACCCCAAAACAAAGCTAAGCCTTAACCAAATCGATAAAACTTCCTTCAGGATCTGGTCTGGCAGTCCATTGTAGTTGCTGTCATTGTGCAGGTTCAAGACAGCAAAAGAGTCCCATTAGACCTAAATTGAGTAAGACAACTCAAAGGAGAAAGTGAGGACTGCAGATGCTGGAGATCAGAGCTGAAAATGTGTTGCTGGAAAAGCACAGCAGTCAGGCAGCATCCAAGGAGCAGGAGAATCGATGTTTCGGGCATGGTGTCTGGTGGTGCATATATGAGAGAGAGCGTATGTATGTGAGAGGATCTGCGTGAGTGTGCGAGTTTGCAAGAGTGTGCTTGTGTGCTTTTTTGTGTGTAAGTGTATAGAGTAGTGGGGTCACCTGTAGTGTGACATGAAGTCACACACACTCTCTCACAGGCTTATACTCCATCACATTTGTGCACACACTCTACCAAGCATGCACACTTGCAAACACCCACTGTCTTATGAGCACTCCACTCACACACTCACGTGCACACACTCACTATCTCTCTAGTGCACACACACACACATATAAGTCTATGGGGTGAATTTGCATTTGCAGAATTGTATTTGCAGATGCATTCTATTTTGCTCAAAAAGCACACAACCTGTTGGGAGCCAATGCAAGCAGTCAATCCATATAACATTTTATAAATTCCTACTTTGGAAATGGAACCAGTGTGACTCAAGATTGGGATACAGACAGACTCTAACCTAATACTTTTAATGCATTGTCTAAGCCAGGATGTCACCTTCCTTTATAAAACCTTAAGTTATCTCAAGAATGTGACTTAAAAGAAGTTCTGGGATTTACATATAAATAACCCAAAACCTGCAACCCATTCTAAAAGCTGAAAGACTTAACAGCGATCTAGGTTTGTTCAATATACCATTTTAATTGTATGACACTATGATCTTTTGTTATACATGCTGTGTCTTTTTACCCTGCTGAAGGAGCAGCACTCTGAAAGCTAATACTTCCAAATAAACCTGTTGGACTATAACTTGGTATTGTGTGATTTTTAACATTTTACAAGGTCTACCCCAAGTCACCAGTTATCTAGATGACATGCTAACAATATGGGAGACCAATAGGAGCACTTAGAGAAATTTGTCATGGTCCTTAGATGTCTCTCTCAGGTATGTATATGTCTTAGAAGAGGAAAATATGACCTACTTGGGCTACAGTCAACAAGACCAGGTTAAACCCATTGGAAGATGAAGTGGGGGCAATCAAAGGTACCGTGGCTCCCACATCTGTGTCAGAGCTTAGGTCTTCCCTTGGGCTGGTGAATGATTATGGAAAGTTCATACATAACTTGGTCTCCATTCTGGCATCTTTGCATTAACTCCAAAAAAAAGGTCAGCCTTGGAAATGTTTGCATAACCAAGACATAGCTTTTGAAGTGAAGAGGTAGCTATCATCCTCTAAAGTGTTGGTACTAAATAATCCCAAGTGAGATCTGGTATTGACATATAAAGTCTCCCCATACAGCATTAGGGTCGTACTAGTTCACAGGTGGTCCAATAGAGAGGAACGCCCAATATCGCCTATGCCCAAGGTTTTGACTAATGCAGATTAGACAAGGAAGGTTTGGCAGTCATATCTGAAGAAGAGCTCGTGCCTGAAACGTCGATTCTCCTGCTCCTTGGATGCTGCCTGACCTGCTGCGCTTTTCCAGCAACACATTTTCAGCTCAGTCATATCTGAAGTCAGGAACTTCCACCAATACCTGTACAAGTGTAAATTTGTAATAATAATGGACCACAAACCTCTACTAGATCTACTTAAAGAGGACAAAGTAATGCTGCCGAATGTTTCCAGCTGAATTCAGTGGCTGGCTCAAATATTAATTGTGTATTATTACAAGTTGCAACACTGTCCAGGAAGCAAGTAGCAAATACAGATAAATTGAGTCTGACAAATACCCAACCAGCAGTACTGCCACTGGAAGAGTCCGTAATGATTTAAAGTTTTCTGACACATTCCCATTCACAGCTGACAATATCAGACTTTGGATTCTGACAGGTCCAGCCCTGGAAGAACCTAAACAGCTGAAGGTAATGGGAGAAAACCAAAGGCCCAGTACAACCAGAATTGAAAGCTTTTTGGATCGAGAGAGGCCAGATCTCAGGAGAGGATGCTATATTATTATGGGGTGCAAGAGTGATTGCCCCGAGCAAAGGTCACTGTCAGATACTGACTGAGCTCCACCAGAGTCATCCGGGATCTCCAAAATGAAAATGTTGGTGAGATGTTATATCTGGTGCTGAAAATGTGTTGCTGGTTAAAGTGCAGCAGGTCAGGCAGCATCCAAGGAATAGGAAATTCGACGTTTTGGGCATAAGCCCTTCATCAGGATGTTATATCTGGTGGCCAGGATTGGATGCAGAATAGTTGTGTTGGTGGGGCAGTGACCAGAGTGTTAACAAAGACATAAATTATTGCCATGGCTCCCCCACATTGGTGGGAATGACTGGATATACCCTGGACTTGGTTACAATCTGATTATGCAGGTCCTTTCATAGGCTCAATGTTCTTAGTCATTGCGGTTGTCCACTCAAAAGATAGGACATGCAAAGAGTCCATTTGCCAAACATGGGGATGACGATAGAAAAACTGAATGCATCTTCTGCAATGCATGAGCTCCCAAAAGTGTTGGTCACAGAAAACGGGCCATTATTTACCAGCAGGAAATTTGATTATTTCCTGAAGTCAAATGAGATTTGACAAGTTAGGACACCTCAATACCATCCATCATCCAATGGCCTGCCATGAAAGAGCAGTCCTAAACTTGGAAGACAGGCTCACATAAAAACTTTAAATAAGACTTAAGTGAACAGGGATGCCAATGGCAGAATAAGCCAGAGACTTAGTTTACTTCAGGGGACAAAGCTTGGTGGAGGAACTATGGTAATGGTCTGCATTGTCAACATGAGGTCAGGACCAGTGACAGTGCTCAGATAGGTGACACAGTCCTGAGCAAGCATGTGGACAATATGAAAGATGCAAACTTGCAAACAATGCAGAAGCAAAACATACTCAGCTCCTCAATGGCCTTTCCGACTGTTCTGGGACCCATGGGTTCTCCCTCTCAGTCAAGCATTGATGATATCTCAGAATCTGAAATGGACACAATGGGTGTTGCAGGCTTGACACCTTGGCCAGCCAAAGAAGAGAATGAATTTCTTCTGAGATGCTCTGGGTACAAAAGGCAAGCTACTATGCATTATAAGCTGCCTGTATCAGAGGCAATGTTGAAGGAGAAAGAGAGGACTGCAGATACTGGAGATCATAATCAAAACATGTGCTTCCAGAAAAGCACAACAGGTCAAGCAGCATCTGAGGAGTAGGAGAATGGATGAAACATCAGCTCTCCTGCTCCTCGGATGCTGCCTGACTGACTGCTTTTCCAGCATCACACTTTTGACACAAAGTTGGAGGAACCTGACCAGGTGCTAATACACCCTAGGAGGAACAAAAAAAAACAGCCTTTGTCCTCAGATTCAGAGGGATAGGGAAATAATGATTGCCCCATGAGGTTAGCCAGGTGGACCTAATAGAATATGAGTTCCCTGATTGGGGCTGTTAACATGGTCCAATCACAGAGCCCTGGCCGACAGATAACAACAGGTATGTCCAACATCCTAGTCACTCTGAGAGGTGGCTCTGAAGGTGCTGGAGAAGTGTCAAGGATTCTCCAGGTGCAACCACTTATTTCACTCTCAATTGTTCAGCAGAAATTCCCACAACAAAGTTTGAATCATTCTGGTGAGAAATCCTTTGCATCAACAATCCTGTTTCAGTTTTGCTTTTGAAGAAACAACCCCTCTGGTTTCCCTTTCCCTGGTTACCTCACTGAGGCCTCCACAGCACAGAACAGAACTCACCAATTACACTGGGTAGAGTTACATTAAAAAAAAGAATACAAAAAGAAAAAAAAAAGAAAAGAAAAAAAGGTATGTCCAACATCCTGTTCACTCTGAGTGCTGGCTCTGAGGGAGCAGGATCAAGGACTCTCCATGTGTAAATAAAGGGTGACTTGGTGACGGGGTATTGGCCTCTGTGGAGTTAATTCACAAAGTAGTTTGTCTTCACTGTTTCTGTCATTATGGCAATACCACTAGTAAGAGCAAAATCCCTTCAGTGAAACCACATAGGTGCAAAGATTGTACTGTCAAGCAGAACATCACATAGCTGAATAATTTTTTACAAGACCATCCCTTGATAACTTCATACACACTAACCTCTCGTCTGAACTAAAGCACAGCAGCAGATTCATTATAGTAAACATTTGCTCTCTCAGTATTCATTCTTCAGAAGGCCACAAACATAGATCATTCAGGAGAAATGGATACTGAAGATTTTCCACAGCATCAAAACATTTTCATAGAAGCTGTGATTCAATTCAAATGTGTTCAGACTTTTGACCCCCAGTGTGGACAGAATCCTGCCCTCAAAGGAGAAGACCAGAACAGCTCTGTGGGGGTACCGAGACATCCAGGTCCCAGGATACAAGTACTACTCTTCATTCTGCTGCAACTCTCACAGGTACCCTTCTATCTACATCATTCATTGCAGACCGCTTCTAAACATTGGCCACTATGCCGTCTCTCCATGGTGTCCTACAGGATGTTTACTTGAGAATTTCTGGTGGGTTTATTCAGAGCTAAATTAATGCATACAATGTGGTATATTATCCATTCACAGCCAGTGGTCAGAGTGGACATGCTTTTGGGAGTCAGGAGGTGAGCTTCACACCTCAGAATTCTCAGCTTCTCATCTGTTCCTGTCACCATAGTGTTCAGATGGCTAATATAATTCGGTTTCTAGTAACCCTAAGGATATTGGCAGTAGGCAATTCAACAATGGTAATTTCAATGAACTACAAGAGCAGTTGGTTCGATTCTCTTATTGGGAATGGTCATTGTCTGGCACATGTATGGCACAATTTTATTTGTTATTAATATCCACAAGCCAAAATGTTAATTACAAATGGTACAAATCATTATACAATCATCAGTAAACATCCCCAGTTCTGACATTTTGATGAAGGCAAGGTCATTGAAGCAGCAGATGAGAAAGGTTGGGCCGAAAGGATATTTCCCTGAGGATCTCGTGCAGCTAACTCCTGCTGCTGAGATGTATCTCCTCACATTGAAAAAGTGACGGCACTTCAAAAGTGTATTTTAGCTGTATTTGGGGCATTCTGAGGTCAAAAGGGGGTTTTACAAAGGCAAGCTTCTTTTTTAAAATCTTTATCATTGTTGACCATACAGTGGTATTTCTTAGTTCCTACTTGAATTGATTTTTGCATTCACAGGACTAACAAAAATCAAATTAACTGCAAATGATAGAAATATGTGCAGTAACTCAGCTGGAAATTATTGTTGGACACCAAAATAGAGGCACTACTCATGGCCTTCATATGCTAATCCCAGCTTGGGACAGGCAGTTGTGCAAATTGATCAGGTCTGCTTTATATCGGGCTCAGGTCATGGAGTCATAGAGTCATAGAGATATACAGCACAGAAACAGATCCTTCTGTCCAACTCGTCCATGCCGACCAGATATCCCAACCCAATCTATCCCACCTGCCAGCACCCAGCCCATACCCCTCCAAACCCTTCCTATTCATATTCCCATCCAAATGGCTTTTAAATGTTGCAATTGTACCAGCCTCCACCACTTCCTCTGGCAGTTCATTCCATACACATATCACCCTCTGTGTGAAAAAATTGTCCCTTAGGTCTCTTTTATATCTTTTCCCTCTCACCCTAAACCTATGCCCTCTAGTTCTGGACTCCCCCACCCCAGGGAAAAGACTTTGTCTATTTATCCTATCCATGCCCCTCAAGATTTTATAAACCTCTATAAGGTCACTCCCCCCACCCTATCCTCACCATAGCCTATCCAGCCTCTCCCTGTAGCGCAAATCCTCCAACCCTGGCAACATCCTTGTAAATCTTTTCTGAACTCTTTCAAGTTTCACAACATCTTTTCAATGGGAAGGAGACCAGAATTGCACGCAATATTCCAACAGTAGCCTAACCAATGTCCGATATAGCGACAACATGACCTCCCAACCCCTGTGATGAGTTCTAACTGGGTATGACTTTACCTGTTACCAGGGGAATTTGTACTCAGTGAGCTCCACAAGGAGATTAGTTATGGATTTCCCCATTGGCCTTGTAGGAGTTATCACGCTGTGCTTGTCCAATATTTTCTGTTATATTTGTTTTCTGTTGGTCATTCATTGCCTGCAACCTCTATCAAAGTAGAATTTTGCAATCTTTGATTGTAAACTTAATCAAACTAACTAACCAAATAATTACTGGTTAGAGGACTGCTAACTTATTTAAACCGGAATAATTTCTTGTTGACTAAATCATCACTTGCTACCTCAGTCAACTGTTCCACTTGCCTCCTAATTGATCATTACTGTCGCATTTAAATTTTTAAAATCTCTATTCCTTATTCAGTTTGTGGAAGCTTCTATCACATCTGGCTTTCTCTGGAAATGTTGAAAGGTCCATTTGAAATGTTAGCCTATTTTTTTCTTTCAGATGTTGCCTGACCTGCTGTGCACTTCTAGCATTTTCTGTTTTCATTTCAGCTTCTCAGCATTCGCAGCATTTTCTTTCATCTCCAGGCGAGAGAACTGTCTGGCAGCCTTTGCAGGCAATGTCCTGCTCTGTGGCAATCAACATTGGATCTTGGTTTTGTGAATACCCAAATTTAATAAGCTGCAAAAACTCCAAAGGAAGAACAACATTGGCTTGGGAGACCACCTGCTGTGGGCCATTTCAGCATTGCGATGATTGGCATGTATTGCAAAGAAAAGTCTTCTTTTCTTTGAAGCCTTGTACAACCTCACATGAAGAAATAAAATTCCTTTCCTCTTTGAAGCCAATCAATCACCTGACATATCATTTGGAAAAAAAGGCCATGATTAGACAAACATGATTGGCAATATCATCAGCAGACTAAAGAGATAGAGGCCTCTGACAGGGCTTGACTCTCGCTGAGCCTCCAAGATTATAGAGAACAAAACAAGATTTGCAGCAGGGGCTTTCTGGCAGGTTGTCAGCTAAGTGCAAATAACAAGAGAACTTTAAAGGCTTTTGGATTTTTGCTCATGTTTTATTTTGTGCTGAAGAAAAATCAAATATACGTTTTTTTCACTGCAATAAACATGCAATAATAATGATGAGCCTTTGGTTACATGATATTCATGCCAATTTATTTCTTAATAAGTCAATTAGGAAAATTACACAGAAGCCTCTTTTCTGTATTGAGTGACCATACTTCACTTTAATCCTTGGATTAAACACAATTGTGAACCCACTGTATCATCATCAATTTGAACAACTATCACAGAATGAGATTTCAAAGTTGCTTAAAGCTCCTTTTCTCCCTTTATTCCTGGCCATTATTCAAATTTAGACTGCGAGGAGATTTTCTTTTTCCCACAGAATAATGTAGATTATAATTTGGAAATAATTTGTTATTTAAACCTGAAATGATCAGGCATCTGCTAATTAACCTTTAATCTTCAGGATAAAAGCTTCTATTAAAATAATTAGGATTTATTTGAGAAAATCAAGAAACATCAGAGATATTTAATTAAAAGCATTGTGGAGCTTTTAAATGGATGAATATGCAGAGGGTGGACTTTATTAAATCATCAGTCAATGAATTTGCATTTATAAGGATTGAGTTGTCATGAAACCAATTCCTTGTACAAGTAAATGATGCTACATTCATTCACTCCTTGAGTTTGGATAAACATCACCAAAATGAAACAATGTCTAAAAGTGTGACATAATGAGAGCAAGTCACAGACACAAGACATGAATTCTCCTGATAACACAAGTTAAGGCAGTGATCTAACTATTTAAGGTGATGAGAGGAATTGCAGAGTAGACTGAGTAAAACCATTTGTTATGGACCAGGCCAGACCCCTCAAAACATTTTAAGCAGGTAGCCCAAACCGTAACTTTGCTATTTGTTTAACTGGGTGTTAACAGAGTAAATTAGCTGGTTCGACTGCCAAGTTTAAAACAAACAAATTTTTTTTACAAAATTACAGAATGAAACACAAAGAACAGAAATCAGAATACTGCAAAACTTCTCCTATCCAAACCCGAATTAATGATGCTATTCCAAAAATATGTGCAACAGTTCCAAGACACACATCCCTTAGCATAAAAGATAAAATCAAACAAAGGCTTATAGTTTGCAAGGAAAGAGGGAAGTCAGCAGCCTGTTTCACATATCCCCTACTCAACTGAACTAAAAAACCTCAGCTGCCAGTACTGGCCACCCCCCCTTTCATTATACAAGTTCTTTATAAAACATGAAAGCCTTTGGCCTGAGCTATCTTCTGTTTAGGGGTAAACAAAAAGGGCCTCAACAAGCCATTTATCTCTACAACAACTCAGCTGTTTTGGAGCCTGGGCTGTTTCACGACCCCTGTGAAAAAAATCAAGGACACAGTAACTTTGAGAAAAAGGACTAGCTTTGTGACTGCCCCCCCACTCCCCCCCTTATAAAAATGAACCATCAATATCTAAAGATGGCTTCATTTTTAAATGTTGGTTAGTACTCTAAAACACGCTTATGTATTACACTGCAAACATGCACAACCACTTTCGGATTCAGTCTGTGGTACTCCCACTACCGAACGCCTCCGCATCTCATTCGAGTCACAGAAATGCATCAGCAATTTCATTTTCGTGACCTGCCACCTGCACAATTGTCAAATTGAATGGCTGCAATAACAAGCTCCATCTAAGCAGTTTGGCATTTTTGTCCTTAAATTTCTCTGCAAATTTCAATGAATTATAATCAGTGTATACGATTATCTCAGATGCATTGCTGATAATAGAAACACTGAAACATTGTAGTGCCAACACCAAGCTTAAAGTCTCTTTCTCAACTGGTGAATATTTCTGCTGCTGAGCATTCAATTTCCTGGAGAAATACCTAATAGATCTGTCTATCTTCTCACCATCTTCCTGTAGGACACCCACATCACTGGCATCGGTAGCCACCTTGAAAGGTTTTGTGTAATCAGATGTGGCCAGTATCAGGGCAGAGGTTAACACAGTTTTTAGCCTTTTGACAGTCGGCTGTCCACTGAAACGTCTTGCTTTTCTTTAGTAATTCAGCTGCCACATGCCTAAAATCGGCACAAACTTTCGGTAAAATCCCAGGAACCGTAGTGCAGCTCATCTTGTTGATGGAGTGGGAAATTCCTCAATAACTTTCATTTGCGCATCCCATGGGGCCATTTGTCCATGTCCAATAACATGGCCCAGGAAGGTGACTTGGTCTTTGGCAAATTCACTTTTAGCTCGGTTTATCACCAAGTCTGCCTTCCAAATTTGATAAAACAAGTCCGATAGATGTTGTAAATGTTCCTTTCATGAGTGACTAAAAATCACCAGGTCATCAATGTACACCACACAGTTGGGTAATCTGGCAATTACCTTATTAGTTAATCTCTGAAATGTGGCTGGAGCATTTTTCACACCAAATGGCATGACTTTAAACTGATATGTCCATTTGGCGTTATGAAAACCGAAATGGTCTTTGCCAGTAGCCTCGAGCAAGTCCTACTTAGAAATGTAAGTTGCTTGTCCCACCTATTCAACACAGTCTTCCAAAAGCAGAACTGGATATGCATCAGGTGTAACTGCATTGATTTAGTCCACGCATAACTGTTGGGTACCATCTGGCTTTGACACCATGATTATGGCTGAACTCCAATCACTGTAACTCACTTTGATTATGCCATCTTGGAGCATGCACTCTTTCTCCTGCTGAGCCTGTGCCAATTTTAGAGGGTTATGGCTATTGTTATGACACAGGGTAAACCCTCCTGTTTAATTTAAACCAGCAACAGAGATTTATCCTGTGCAGTAATCTGTGAAAATTCGAGAGGGCAAAAACTACTTAAAGTACAAATTAACAACTTCATTTCTGAAATTATAACAGAGAATAATTAACTAAAAGCAATTTACAACACCTTCCTCTAACCCACCTTTTACTTTCCCCTCTACAATACCGGTCCGATAAAACCCCCAATTAAAATTTACTGAAAAATTAAAATTTCAAAACCAGCCAGCTACAGAATCTTTTCTTTGCAGATTTGCTCTATCGCTCAGAGTCAATGTGTTTTTCTCTATGCAAACTCCTTCTCTAGACAGGTACCTCTGAGACAGTTCTGACTCGCAGTCTACATCTGTTGGTCTTTTGGCAGTTCTCCCTCAACTGTTCAACTTTTCCCAGTCTTCTTCGCCCAAAGCATTGGATTGTGTCATTGGCTTTTAATGTTGTCAATGTACTCAATTCAAAGTTGGTTTGAGTTTGGTATTTTTGGGGGGTATAATTTGAACTGTTTGGCTTAATTAAAATTTGTTTTTGTCTCCAAGCAATCAGCTACCCTAGCTGCTGGACCAAAAGGTTACATTATATCTTGTTCAGAACACTTGGTGCTGTGTCAGGTAGTTCTGCTAGCTTTTAACTCTCAAAGGTACAGTACCCTTTACACACTCATAACACGATAAGAATATTGCTTAATCGGAACAGCATCTGCTTTATCTACATCATGTACAATTAGGTTAGTACTTACAGCTTATTTCCACACACCTCCCCATGTGATAGTAATAACTCTTTCAGGTCATTTCGATTTTTCTCAAGAAGGTAACCCAATAATTTATCCCAATTTTTGACAACTTCCTCATTGTCCAATTTAATTTGAGGAATAGCCAACTCTGAATCCCCTGAACTTGGTTCTTCCTTCTGTGCTGTAATCATTAACACCTTCTCCTCTTGCTTTCCTTCCTTATCAAAATACATTTTGACTATATTCACATGACACACTCTGTGAGGTTTCTTCCTGTCTGGAGTCCTTATCAAGTAGTTTACCTCACTCAATTTCCTTTTGATTTGATAATGTCCATGAAAACTTGCTTTTAAAGGTTCAACTATTACTGGAAGTAACACTAATACCTTATCCCCGATAGCAAAATTGTGAATTTGTGATTTCTTATCCGCTTCCAGTTTCATTGCATGCTATGATACTTTTAAATGCTGTCTAGCCAACTCCCTGGCTCTATTTATTTAATCATTCCCTAAAATTTGACACATAATCCAAATGTGTGGTCTTTGAATTCTGGCTTATTAATTTCTCATCAATCAATTTTAGCGGTCCTCACATTTCATGCTCAGAAACTAATTCAAATGGCCTGAATTTGGTCAATTCATTTGGAGCATCTCTGAATGCAAAAAGCACAAATGGAATTCCCATACCCCAATCATCGGGATAATCCTGATAAAAGCCCTTAGCATAGCATTTTGTGCTTGATGCCAACTTTCTAGTGCTCCCTGTAATTCTGGATGGTACAGAGTAGACTTGAATTGTTTTATGCCTAAGCTGTACATAACATCCTTGAATAGTGTGGATGTGAAGTTTGACCCTTGATCTGACTGTATCTCCATTGGTAGTCCATATCTCATAAAAAATCTGAGTAATTTCTCCACAATCCTTTTAGTTGTGATATTGCTGAATGGAACACCCTCTGGAAATCTAGTCAATACATCCATTATTGTTGACAAATACTAATCCTACTTTTTATTTGAGGCAGGATCAATTAAGACTCTGGTAAAAGGTTCCTCAAATGTTGGAATCAGTATTAAAGATTTTAATACCAATTACGGTTTTCCAATTAGCTGACATGTATGACACATCTGGCAAAATTCAGCTAAATCCTTGTGCAGTCCAGGCCAGTAACAATGTCTTTGTATTTCAGTCTGTAGTTTCCTCACTCCAAAATGACCTCCAAGTGCTAGCTCATGTACCACTCACAATATTTCCTTTCTATATCCCACTGGCAATACAATTTATGAATCCCTGCCTATTTCTCATCTGCTTGAATATGCAATGGTTTCCATTTCCTCATTATGACATTATTTCCAGGTAATAACACACATCGATACATTCAGACGTTTTCTCTGTAAATGCCTTTTGATACAACTGCTTTAAATTTTCATCCATCTGCTCCAACTCAATGAACTTTACAGAGGTAAAGCTATTTGCATGATTATTTATTTGCTCCTGTTTTATCTCAACCAACTGATCAAACACAGTCTCTGCTAATGCTACATCAGCTTTCTTATCTATACCCATTGATCTCTCCTCCTTCAACTGGTGACTCTGTGACCTCATTGCTACACAATCAGGCAAGATTCCCAAATAAGAATCCTGCATTGCTTCAGTTGCTTGAGTCTCTGTTGGCTTTTCAACTAGAGTGGGCAGCATGCCTAGTGGTGAATCAGCTATATCACTCGCACAGGCAAATTGTATTCCTGGAGCTGAGAGTTTGTCCAGTACTCCTACCACAATCTCTCCACATTTTTCTGGACTATCTAGCCTCACTTTACATAACTGACCTGCTTTTTGCCTTGCTGTGAATTCCTGTTATCAGTATCATTTCTGGAAAAATCCTTTACAACTACATATCTCCTCATCCTTCAGCATCACAGACTAATAGGATCCTGTGTCCCTTAGTATTGTACCCTCTTTACCTGCTACTCCTGGCCTATGTGAATAAACTTTAGCTTTGCAGATATATTTTTTAAGCAAATCCAGCACTTTCTCCTTAACCCGATCTGCTTGTGCATTCTGAAAAAGCTTCTACTGTGCTTTGTTACCACTCCAACAAAACTTCCACTCTTCTCCTGCCTTCACATGTCTGGCTGTCCTGTGCTTTTCCTAGCCCACCAATCCTGTGATTTCATGTGGCTTATGTTATTACAAGGAAAACACTGGAGCTTTTCAACTTCTTTGCCCCCCTGAAGAGTTTCCCTTTTATCTTGTGGTAAGATCTCCTCATGATCTTCACTGAGATCTACCTTTCCCTTTCCACGTGAGGATTTCTCTTTTCCCCAACTTCTATCCTTCATGGACTTCAATTGATTTTGTAAGCCAAACTGTTTTTCATGGGACAGTTCACAATCTTCAGTCATTTCAGCTGCTCACCTTGCCATTTTAACTCTCTGCTCTTCCACATGAGTTCACACTATGTCAGACAGTGAATTTTTGACCTCCTCCAAAGTAATTGTCTCTCTAAGGGCCTTATTTTTAAAGCTTTTACTCACCTTTCAAAATTACTTTGTTTGATCCTTTCACACTCAGTATAAGTTTGACCCAGGGTTCCTCCTTAGATTCCTGAAACATTGTCTATAGGCTTCTGTACAAGCTCATATGCACTTAAGATACTTTTTTTAACCTCTTCACCCCCCCTCAGGTACCTCCTCTGATAGTGATCCTAACAACTCACTAGCTCTACCTACAAGTTTGGTTTGGACCAACACAGCCCACATGCTCATTGGCCACTCCATGTGTTAACCACTTTTTCAAATGAGATATAAAAGGCTTCCACATCCTTCTCATCAAATTTAGGCAATGCTTGAACATACTTAAACAGTTTCTTATCAAGCTTTTGACTACCAGGGGCTTGCCCATCCTCACTTTATTCCTCTCTAAGCCTAGCCTCAGCCTTTATCTTCAGCCTTTTATGCTGACTGCCCTTTCTAAGTGTCAATTTCTGAAGTTCAAACTCTCTCTTTTTCTCTTTTCTTCTGCTGAAGCCCTTCATTCGTTTTCTTCTAATTTTAGTCATAACTCAAACTGTTTCATTTCTGCTGCCCTTTTCTTTTCTCTCACCTCTGACTCAAGCTGCCTCATTTGCAATTGAAGTCTTGCTGTCTCTACAGATCCTGATAGTGTTTCCAGAAAATTTAAATACTGAGCTACTGCTGAAATCATCACATCCTTCCTCACATTAGGAGATAAATTCAAATCCAGCTTGTCTATTAATTCCCACTGCTTGATCTTATTTGTCTTTTGTAAAACCCCCAAAATTACTTCTTCCAACTCTAGAAACTCCTTGGTCACTGAAAAAGTCATTGCTATCCCAACTAAATCAACACCCAAAATAAACAACACGAACACCTACCACTTGGGCTTTAAATCCCAGACGAGCCCCCACTCTGTTGTGGACTAGGCCAGACCCCTCAAAACAGTTTTAAGAAGGTAGCCCAAACTGTAACTTTGCTATTTGTTTAGATAGGTGTAAAGTGGATATTCCTGGAGTAAATTAGCTGGTTTGACTACCACATTGTAAATAAACAAAATTTATTTACAAAATTAATACAAAGAACCAAATACAGAATGACTTATCCTATCCAAAACCAAATGAATAATTCTTTTCCAAAAATATGTGCAACAGTCCCAATACATGCATCCCTTGGCACAAAAGGTAAAATCAAACAAAGGCTAACAGTT
The DNA here is from genome assembly GCF_020745735.1 of Hemiscyllium ocellatum. Classification (NCBI taxonomy): domain Eukaryota; kingdom Metazoa; phylum Chordata; class Chondrichthyes; order Orectolobiformes; family Hemiscylliidae; genus Hemiscyllium; species Hemiscyllium ocellatum. The sequence goes on along the minus strand of NC_083429.1, from coordinate 41,161,158 downwards.
TGCAAGGTGAGGGACAAGTCAGCAGCCTGTTTCACACATTCTCTGTTGCAACTGAACTAAAAAAACTCAGCTGCCAGGACTGGCCATTCCCCTTTCAAAATATAAGCTATTTCTAAAACATGAAAGCCTTTGGCCTGAGATATAATCTGTTTAGGGGTAAGCAAAAAGAGCCCTAATAAACCATTCATCTCTGAACCAACTCAGCCATTTGGGAGACTGGGCTGTTTCATGATCCCCCTGAAAACATCAAGGATACAGTAACTTTGAGAAAAAGGACCAGCTTTGTGACACATTTCCTCTAGGATGGGGATAATCCAGAACAGCGAATGAGGAAGGTGTTAAGGGGACCTTAAAATTAGAGCTAAGCTGTCAAACATTGATATCAGGAAACATTTCTTCACATGAATGGTAAGGAAAATCTGGAACTTTTTCCCCAAAAAGACTGTTAAATTTAGGTCAATGGAAAATTTCAAAATTGAGAGTCTTAGAATTTAGGTCAGCAAGATCATAGAACCAAGACAGTAAAAAAGAATAAAAATACAGGCCAGCCGTGTTCCAAGTGAATACTGAAGCCACCTCAAGGGAATGAATGATTTACTCCTTTTTCTATTTGAAAGAGCAACAGCTTTCATAGGTTAATGACATCATACTGACAGATTGAAATGTTTTGTTGCTTGAGACCAATAAAGTGTTAATAATCATAAAATGTTCAAAAATGTGTTCAGTGTTTGATGAATAATTTTCGAGCACATTTATAAATAGGCATATGGAATCTAAATGAGGGGGAAAGAAACCTCTTCTTAATCTCATTAATAAAAAAAATGAAATATCCCTTGATGCTTGAAACTTTGTGAATGCACGTGTAGATGGAAAAAGACCAGGATTTTAAATTGCAGATATATGAAGGAAGCGAATACTCTGAAATTCTACTTTCAGATTTATGAAAAATAGTACTTATAAAATATGTTACAATTCAAGTAAGGGAATTGCATTTGATACATAAATGATGCACCTGAAAATAAGGAGTCAGCCTATAAAAACTACAACAAAGGATTATATCTCTTCAAGACAGGGAATACAGCAAGTGAACTCATACCAATTATTAAGGTCAAAGCTCTGCAGTTCTGTCACATTTGTTGGCAACGGTAGTGGATAGTTAAGCAATTGACATGTTGAGGAGGTTTCATGAACATTCCCATTCTCAACAAGCTCAAACCCAGCCCAGCATGTCTCCAAAGGACAGGGGTAAAGTTCTTGCAACAGTCGCCCACCTGAAATGAATGATCCAACCTGAACTCTTATTGAGCTATCACTATCGCAGATGCTAGTCTATAGTCAGTTTGTCTCAATACAATTCACATCACATCACCAAACATCTGAGTGCAATGGACTCAGCAACATCCCAGCGATTGTGCTGAAGAGCTATGCTCAAGAACTGTTCCAGTAAAACTACAGTCATGTTAATGATAATTGGTTAATAATCAACTGCTCAGCAAGGATTGATTAACTCTGTGGGTTAGTTTTTTTTTAAAAAAAACAGTAGAACATAACAGGTTTTGAGCCAAACTGGTGTGCAATTTTTGGACCCATAGCAGACTAACTACTCAGAAGAGTTGCAGCATTGTACACACACAACACGTGGAGTCTCTGACATTGAAATTTCTTGAAGGCAAGCAAACAAAGTTATAACTTCAGCCAAATGTTGTGATCGATCCCCAGCATGGTTCTCCAATTTACTATCGTTCCAGACATGATACCCAAAATTGGTATGCTCCTAGATGAGAGATGAACTGGGTCTCCTTCTTTATGCACCCACACTCTCTGATTGGTGGCAACAAGATGAATTTAAGAAAAAGATTCCTTCCAATGTAGATACCTTGCTCACAGACAAAAAGGAGCCAATTTAACCAGGTTATCTGGAATTAAAAACAGGGATTCTTTGTTATTACATGTAAGGAGAAGTGACAGTGCAATGCACACACACACACAGCTTATAAATGAGAGAGGAGTTTTTAAAAAGTGAATGCTAATGGGTGTACAGATCATCCTTTAGGTTCTTCATGGAAAGGTGAAGCTATTAGCAATGACATTGGTAGTTAAGCAGTCTATTTTGAGCTTGTTGGCTTTGCAGATTAGCTGCAATTCTTTTGTCCTTTTTCCTTATCCATGATGACAGGTTTGCTCACTGGCTTACAGTGCCCAGTGCAAAAGGTATATTTATCAGCTATAGCACAGCGGTGCCTAATGGCTGACCTGAAGCTGCAACTTTCACAGCACACTAGTCTACACACACATCAGGCCATGGCACATGTAGATTATGGGTTATAGTTGTTTTCTTTTTAACCAATTTTCTGCATATTCCTGGAACAGAAAACATAAACATATCTATTAATATATATCCACATTCTGGAACATAATCAACAGGAGATGTTTTCCTACCAATAAAATCGAATTAGATTATTTTTCACCTCTGCCTTTTGAAGTTTCTCTCTTTGAAGTTTCCTTGGCATCCTATCAATGCAATATTCTGAATGTTCACCTGAGGAATCTTTCAGCAGTTAGTGAATTGAATTCTTATAAGTATGTATTCAGCCAGGCTTGGCTTGCACACTTTATTTAAAAAAATAAAAATACATATTTTCCAAAGTTCAATATGCCCATAAATAATTTGAGGCTCTGATCCATTGTTAAGAAATCAACAAAATGATGGAAGAAGTTTTCCACAGAGACGTCAAGTAGCTCTCAGTCACAAATAACCTGCTTATGATGCTAAGTTTGAGTTCCACCAAAACTATTCAGCTCCAGGCAACATTAAAACATTGTAGAGGAGCTGACTTCCAGAAGTAGGGTGAAAATGAGTGCCTTTGATATCGAGGCAACATTTTATTGGATGAAACATTGAAGAGCCTTAGAGAAACCAAATTGTAATTGTGTGATGGGAGTTGGGGTTGGAGAAGGATTGGGTGCTCTCCTGTAGTTATACTCATAACTGCTATAATGTGTGATATTTTTAGATATCATGATGCTAGCATGTGACATTTTATTTTGAGTGGTGACTGCCACAAATCCTCCTTTCTGTAAACTTCATCTCTTCCCTGTCCAACTCATGATACCACAGATGAGTCTGAACAGATGAGACAATTGTCTTACAAAACAAGGTCGGATACTGCATGACAGAAGCAGGTATAATTTTCAAGAACTTGTTGGAAATTTATTAAAGATTCTCATCAAGTGTGCAGAATATGTTTGCTCCCTTCAGATACTTGTGCAAACTTCAATGATCTCCACCCAAAGATTATTAGCATCATCAGATTGGATGAAGCACAATTTAAACATTGTAACTCCTTCAGGAACATTACCTACAACAACGTAGTTAAAAATCACACAACACCAGGTTATAGTCCAACAGGTTTAATTGGAAACACAGTAGCTTTCAGAGCGACGCTCCTTCATCAGGTGATTGTGGAGGGCTCGATCGTAACACAGAATTTATAGCAAAAATTTGCGATGTGATGTAACTGAAATTATACATTTAAAAATTGATTGCCTGTTAAGCCTTTCACCTGTTAGAATACAGTGATAGTTTCATTTCTTTCATGTATAAATCACAAAACCCTTTTTTTTAAAAGTTGCATTCTCGGGTTAACTGTTAACAATGGTGATAGCTAGACAATGTGTTGATACAACATCATAAAAAGACATGTTTGTGGCTATTGGAAGTAAATCCTCTTATTTGCTTGAATTCCTCAAGACATGTTCTTGTACCCAAATATACAAAACCTAAGGTCAATTGTGGGATTTTTGCTGATGATTGCTCCATTCAAAATTCCTCAAATCATTTCCATCACGTTAATAGAGCCATAGAGTCATAGAATCATACAGCACGGAAACAGATCCTTCAGTCTAACACGTCCATGCTGACTAGATATACTAAACTAATCAAGTCCCATTTGCCAGCACTTGGCCCATATCCCTATAAACCTTTCTTACTCATATACCTATCCAGATGTCTCTTGAATATTATAATTGTCCCAGCCTCCACCCACTTCTTCTGCAGCTCATTCTAATCATGCAACACCCTCTGCGTGAAAAGGTTACCCTTTAGATCCCTTTTAAATCTTTCCCCTCTCACCCTAAAACTGTGCCCTCTCATTTTAGACCCCCACCCCCACCCCAGGGAAAAGGCTTTGTCTATTTATCATATCCATGCCCCTCATGATCTCGTAAGCCTCTGTAAGATCACCCCTGAGCCTAATGCCCTACAATCAATTCCTCCTCAAGCATGTTACCGTTCATGAGTTAGCTTAGAATTTAGTATTTTTAGAATTTTATAATTAACTTTATTGTCATGTACTCAAAAGTTTACAAGTTGCCACTTAACAGCGCCATCTTTGGGACAAAGACACCAAGATACAGATCCTTAATTATAATTCTTAGGGGGAAAACTGAGAAAAATAAAGAAATAAAAGTTCAGAATAACAGTCCTTCCAACCCAGTCCAGACCAGTATCCAGTGGGCGGCACGGTGGCACAGTGGTTAGCACTGCTGCCTCACAGCACCTGAGACCCGGGTTCAATTCCCGACTCAGGTGACTGACTGTGTGGAGTTTGCACGTTCTCCCCGTGTCTGCGTGGGTTTCCTCCGGGTGCTCCGGTTTCCTCCCACAGTCCAAAGATGTGCGGGTCAGGTGAATTGGCCATGCTAAATTGCCCGTAGTGTTAGGTAAGGGGTAAATGTAGGGGTATGGGTGGGTTTCGCTTCGGCGGGTCGGTGTGGACTTGTTGGGCCGAAGGGCCTGTTTCCACACTGTAAGTCTAATCTAATCAGTTTATTTAAACCAGTCAAAATATTATAAGTTATGAACCAGCCATTATGGTAAACCAATTGATTTCTGTGTGTGTGTGGCTTGAAGACCAACAGCAGACTAATAGTATGGCAAAATTATGATATTGTATGCATCCAGTACATGGTGGCACAAATGATCTTAAAGGCAAGGTACACATACATGAATGACTATCTCTAACAGGAATGAGCTGTGACAATAAACGGCATTAGTTTCACATAATCAGCATCCTGATGGTCATCACTGGCAAGAAACTGAACTGTATTAGCCAAATAACTAGCTCACTTCAGAGAATTCTCTGGTGAATGGCTCATTTTCTGACTACTCATTAGATCTCTACAAAACACACTTCAGAAGTGTAATGAAATGATCTCCACTTGCCTGCATAAGTACAACTCAACAATATTCCAAAAATCTTAACAGTAGTCCAACAAAAGCAGCCTATTTGATCAACACTCCATCCATTATCCTTATCAGAGCATTCACACCTTCTCCTTTCTCTTCAGTGGCTGGGGAATGTATTATCCACAGGACATCAAGGTTTCTTTAGCAGTACAGCTCAATCCTGCAACTTCCATTTTCCTAAAATTGACACGGGTACTAAAATACACACGGACACTATCGCTTCCAAGTTTTCTAATTCTAAGTCACGTAAGATCCTGCTGTTGTTAATTCCCTGAGCCTTCAATGTCACTTGCTCAAAATCTTGGAACATCCTAATTAAGAACAGTGTGAGCAGAAATTCACGGTGGCTCAGTGGTTAGCGCTGCTGCCTCACAGCACCAGCGACCTGGGTTTGACTCCTCCCTTGGGTGATACCGTCTCCCTGTATCTGCGTGGGTTTTGCTTTCCTCCCCCAGTACAAAGATGTGCAGGCTAGGAGGATTGGCCATGGGAAATTAAGGGTTACAGGGTGAGGGTCGGAGAATGGGTCTGGGTGGGATTCTGTTCAGAGGGTTAGTGCAAAACTGATGTCCTTCCACACCTTAAGGATTCTGTATTATATTTTAGACATTTAAAAATTAGAGAGAGGGTGTCTCCCTTTTAAAGAACCTTCGCCATCCATTATATTTCAGGCCCCTGTTTCTTTCAAGATTGGCCCTCCAGATTTGAGAGTTTGGTTGCCATCATAATGTGATGATCGTTCATTAATCAGCTATTTCCCACTCAGTGACATCCTCTAAAACATGATTGAGCCTGATTGCAGGGGTCAGCAGACAGCAGCAATGTCTAGCCCAATGTCATAGCAGACGTAGTTTGTCTCCTATTAATCAACACTGAACAACATAAAAGGAATGACGTTAGCAACAGAGTAAGAAGAAGCAAAGAACAAGAGTGTGGAGAATATATATAAGCATGACCTTCTCTAAATGCTTTTAAAGCAGCACTGTATGTGCTCTTCAACATTTTGATAGGCTTTTGAAACTGAGCAGCTGATCATGGAAGGAAGAGTTTGCCTGAAATCCACAACATCACTCTGCTTCTGTGGGAACGCTCTTTAAAAACACCTAACCTTCAACCTCACAAACACATTATTTTCATTTATTTACAACTGATCTGGAATGTACCTGGTGGTTTGAAATAAAAGGTTCATGTCCAAGTAAAAGTAAAACATTTACCTTGTAAAATCTTAAAAACATCAGGTTTTGCTCAAACTTTGGAGGGAAATTTCAGGTCTTAGTTTGAGTCTGGCTATTGTTCGCCTAAATTTAATCCAGTGACACAAAAATAAAACAACATCAACAAAGATCATCTAAAACAATGGCTAAAACATCTATGACATTGTTGTCACTCTTTAGTTTGGATGCAGTGTGTCCCATACACTGTCAACAAACATCAACAGCCAAAGTTCACTCAAATTTAAGCAACAAACATTAGCTCAATTGTCACTACCTTCAAGCCCCTGCAGCAGTTAAGTGGTTTGGACTCTTCTAAATACTTCCATGGATGAGGGTATTGCACTAGTCTTTGTTATCCTTAGCTAATTGTCCTTTAACTAGAGTTACCAGAAGGCAGTCAGAAGTCATACACATTGCTGTGAGTCTGGAGTCACATGTAGGCCGGAACAGGGTTTAGGAAGCCTGAAGAATTCCCTAAAGAATCCAGATGGGTTTTCACAGCAATTGGTAATACTCTCACAGTCACCATTACTGAGACTAGTTTTACTTTCTAGATTTTGACTGCTGAAGATCATGTTTATCTGAACACAGCCTGCTCAGTGTCATGATGCAATAACTTTATGGACTCCAAGTTGCACATGAAATGACCTGTTTCAAGCCCAGGCCCGATCTTCACTTCTTTTTTTTTGCTTTCACCAACATGGAAAGTATTTTCTTGCCCAATTTTCAACAATAAAATATCCACCTTAACCAATCTTTAGGCCATCACATTCTGGCAAGTCACATATCAATTAAGTTTTGAGGCTTTACATTGTACTTATTTCCCTTTTCCGCTCATAGTTAACAATTGAGTTCAGATTTTTTTAAGGTGAGAGGAGAGAGATTTAAAAAAGACATGGGGGCAAATCTCTTACACAGAGTGTGGTTCACGTGTGGAATGAACTTCCTGAGGAAGTGATGGATGTGGGTACAATTACAACATTTAAAAGATATTTGGATATGTACATGAATAGGAAAGATTTGGAGGGATATGGGCCAGGAGCAGACAAATGGAACTAGTTTAGTTTGGGATTATGTTTGGCATGGACTGGTTGGACTGAACACATCTGTTTTCATGCTGTATGACTCTATGACTTTTATTTTCATAGAATCCTTACAGTGTGGAAACAGGCCATTTGGTCCAGCAAGTCCACACCGAACTCCCGAAGAGTATCACACCCAGACCCATTCTCCTACTCTGCTACTCTACATTTCCCCCAACTAATGCGCCGGACCTATCATCCATGAGCACGATGGGCAATTTAGCATGGCTAATTCACCTGACCTGCACATCTTTGGACTGTCGAAGGAAACTGGAGCACCTGGAGGAAACCCACGCAGACATGGGGAGAATGTGCAAATTCCACACAGACAGTCACCTGAGGCTAGAGTCAAACCCAGGTCCCAGGCAAAGGGAAATTAACATAATCCATCTACAGAGCTGACTGACAACCCTACTGGGTAGGAGTTTTGAAATGACAACAACTTGATCATATTGTTGGCAAGATTATCCTTGTTATTTTCAAATATGGCATAATTAGGTAAATGCGACCACTCACATTTTTTGGGTGGGTCAACATTACGTTTCTCCCACTTTTCCTATCCCCCAAGATATAAAAAAGTGTACCCAACATCATGACTGAAAGGCTGCATCATTTTCAGAATCTTGTGCTAATCAGAATAGTAGCAGTTGTGGATGGCATGAATTCTAAGAGTCATCAGGCTGAATATTGGGTTTTGAGAATATCAGATCGAGCTGCTGTGCTGCAGTCAGTGGCAACCTTATCCTGAGCACCTCAATGCAAACAAGCCTCTAGTTATGAACAACATTGCTTGGAGGATACAAGCACACAAGCGACAGATAATACAAGCCTTAAAGCAGGGTTTTCTCATTCCCAGAACCAAAACCATCACAGAGAAATCAAATTGTGTTGACAATATGACCAGGCCCTTCTTTGTTTTAAAATACTCATGCACAATTTTAAGATTCCCAATATGCTGTGTGATGAAATTACTCCTGTCAAACTCCCAACTGTCCTCAGGCAATGACTCTGATTCTAGACTTTCCAGTTAGTGGAAGTAACCTTCCAAGATTGATCCATGTTACAATTTCACATGTTTCAATGACCACCTGTCATTCCTCAGACCTGCAAAAATATGGGACAATTTTTCTAAGTTTTGCCCAATAAAACAGTCCTCTTTGTTGCACCCACTCTAAGATAATTAAATTCCTACTTAGGATCAAAACCCAAAACTGATCACAGGGTTGTACATGGAGGTAGACAATGTGCAGCTCATCTTGTGGTAGGTTTGCAGCCGATCCACGTTAAATACAGATGAGGCTCAGTTTCGAGCAACAAGTCATTTAATACAAGGTAGCAACTGGTTACAGGTTACATTGATGTGATAGATATTGCTACATCAAAACTGAGGAGGACCTGGGTGATAGGTCTTATTCCTCCAAGATCCAAAGCTGTTCAAATCACATGCATATGGCATCATCTAAGTAGATGGTGCTTACGGCAGTCCTTAATATTAAACCTTCAGGCGGATATATACCACACACAGTTTTCCAGGAATGGTCTCACCAAAGCCCAATGAACTTGTACTAATCTGTACTACCCATGCTCACAACTCTTCCAATTGTACTCAAAGCCACAGCCTCTTTAGACAAGAGAAGCCACATGATGGATGAAGCTGTCATGATAAATTTCCAAACTCATTCTCTCAGTGTCCCCATTCCCACATAAACTTACTACGCGTTTTCATTGAAAGCACTTGTCCCTCTCTGCACAACAGTTCATTTTTTTTTTGCAATTCTAAACATGTTTAAAAATTGAGAATTTCTCAATATTTTGAATAATTTTTAACAAATGAAACTTCTATACATTAGATGTTCAACGTTGCTGTACCATCTTTCATCAGGCTATTACATGGACAATAATTCTCAAGTACACAAAGAAAAGAGAGGACAATTTGAATTCATGACAAAATTTTCATAAAAGCATTGGTGTAACAATATATTGGTAGTTTGAATATTTTTGACTGTAATTTTGCAAATTGATCTTCCTGCATACCAACATAAAAATTGTTTCGACTTGCCACGTTTGAATTGCAATATAAACTTGAGGAATATTGCAATTTAGTTAGACAATGATCAGCTATCCTTTGTTAGTTTTTCATTACTTGCTCACATCAATGTACTCCAATGACATTTCACCATGCATTAAAGGGAAAAGAATTTATAATACTTTAAGTGATTCCAATATAGTGCTCTGATTATAGAAATGATATAAGCAGCATTGCACGTTCATTTTATGGGGCAGTAATTCAGTCAATTTTCAGCAATTCATTCTGGAAAAATACAGACACATTATTGACAGAAATCATCTTTCTCTTTTATCTCTTCTAAAACATTATTAATACAATTTTTTTTAAGATGCTGAGAGATATCCTCCCAGAGAACTCCTGTTTTATATATTCACATACACAGCAAGAACTCAGCAGCAGTCAAAGACATTCAAAGCACCCTTGCAGTCAAGCAGCAGAAAACAAATTACTCGTTTCATGCAATTTTCACACAACATCAGATGTGTAAGCTGTAAACGATAAGCAAGTTGCCATCCAAGATAAATCCAACAGTATGTGTGTGTGTTTTTAAGGCGTGGACCTGCGATATTGCTCATTTAAAAAGAAGAGGCAACATTGGAACCCTAACAAACAATGAATTGAACTAACTAGCAACCCACAGGTTTCCTCCAGCAAACCTTCATTTCTTGCCTCCCCTTTCTTCATTGTCGGTGATGGAGTTGGGTGCAGGAAGTGTTTCAGGGTGAGAAGACGTTGCAGAGAATCTTGTTGTGTGAGGCTTCTCTCCCCAAAACATTACCTCCCAAGCCACCTCTGCAAGTCTCAGAAAGTTCATCCCGATAGTTTGGGCCATTCTTCCCATCAGACAGGGATGTTTTAATGTCACAGTGAGGGGTTTTTTTTAATTTATTCCTTCACAGGATTTGATATCTCTGACAAAGACCACCTTCCAGAACTTTCACAGTTTGTGTGGAATACAGTTTCACCGGCTTAATTTGATTCAGCTGAGTGGCTTGCTAAACCATTTCAGAAGGCAAGTAAGAGACAAACATTTGCTCAGAGTCTGGAGTAACATGTAGCCGGACCACATAAGAGCAACAAAGAAACAAAGAGAATGCTGGAGAAACTCAGAAGATGTGATGGCATCTGTAGAGAGAAATAGAGTTCATATTTTGAGACTGGTATATCTGTTCATCAGCAGAGCAGCAATTTATTTTTCCTTAAGGAATGAACCTAATGGATTTTTACAACAATCCCATAGTTTCACAGCCATCAATAATGATACTGACTTTATTTGCAGGCTCAGTCAACTGAATTTAAATGAAATTAAATCAATTAAGTGCAAAATATATTTTATGTTGCTTAGTTTATAGCCTAGATTTTACTCTTTCTTCAAAGAACTGATGCTGATTGTGCACCCGACTGATAGCTGTGATTTCTTTTCTAGGTTTGATAATAGAGGTTCCCTCAATTTCAAAATCATGTTTGCATAGAACCCTCACTGAGTTATACAGAGTTTAGAACCAAGAAGCGCAAAGCAATTAATTTAAATTGAATTAAATGTTGTCCAGAAAGTGAAATAAATATTGGGAAACTGTGATGGGATTAGAAAAGGATTTTTTAAAAATTCACTTTTATGGGACAAGAACATCATTGACAAAGCCAACATTCATTTTCCATCCTTAACTGCATCGAATTTAGTGAATTATGAGACCATTCTAAGAGTCAACCACATTGCTGTGGGTGTGGAGTCACATGTAAACAACATCAGGTATACTAGGACAAGAGGGCATGGCCTCAAGAATAGAGGAAGCAGGTTTATAACTGAACTGAGAAGAAACTTCTTCACCCAGAGAGTTGTTAATCTATGGAATTTCTTGCCCAGGGAAGTAGTTGACACTATTGCAGTAATCGCTTTTAAAGCTAAGACAGATACTTTTTTTGAAAAATAAAGGAATTACGGGATATGGCGAAAACATGGGTAAGTGGAGCTGAGTCCATGACAAAATGGTGGCTCAGTGGTTAGCACTGCTGCCTCACAGCACCAGGGACCCAGGTTCAATTCCAGTCTTGAGCAAGTGTCTGTGTGAGTTTCCGCTGGGTGCTCTGGTTTCCTCCCACTGTCCAAAGATGTGCAGGTCAGGTGAATTGGCCATTCTAAGTTGCCCATAGCGTTAGGTGCATTAGTCAGAGGGAAATGTGTCTGGGTGGTTTATTCTTCAGAGGATCGGTGTGGACTTGTTTGGCCAAAAGGCCTGTTTCCACATGTAGGGAATCTAATCTGATTGAGTGGCGGAGCAGGCTCAAAGGGGCGAATGGCCTACTCCTACTCCTAGTTCATATGTGCTTATGTAAATTCAGCAGATTTCCTTCCCAAATGGACATTAGTGAACTACATGGATTTTTACAACTGTCAAACATTTATTCAGAGTCTCAGTGATGATTTTATAACAGACACTGAGGAATTCCAGATATGCTAATTGAATTTAAATTCCACCAGGATTTGAATACATGGGTGCAGAGCATTAGTTTTGATTGGTAGTCCAGGGACATTACCACTATGGCACAATGTTTCCTAATGGTTAATGACACTGATCAAAATGTTCTTTTAAAACTCCAAGACAAAATCTCTTCAAAAGAATCAAACTGCACATTTATAAATATAATGTTTCATGGAGATATTTCATTAGTAATCATCATTTATCACATGAGTATTCCCAAATGCAACAACTATAAAATTTAAACCATTTGGGTATAGTATAATTGGGTGAGCACAGTAGGTTCATAGAACCATAGAATCCCTGCAGTCTGGAAGCAGGCAATTCAGCCCATCAAGTTCACACTGACCCTTAAGTGGAAAGATTAGATTGGATTACTAACAGTGTGGAAACAGGCCCTTCAGCCCAACAAGTCCACACCGACCCACCACCCACCCATACACCTTACCTAACACTACGGGCAATTTAGCATGGCCGATTCACCTGGCCCGCACATCTTTGGACTGTGGGAGGAAACCGGAGCACCCAGAGGAAACCCACGCAGACATGGGGAGAACGTGCAAACTCCACACAGTCAGTCGCCTGAGGGGGGAATTGAACCCGGAACCCGAACCCTCTGAAGAGCATTCCACCCAAACCTGCAACCCTGCACTTCCCATGGCTAACCCATCTAGCCTACACATCCTTGGACATTATGGGCAATTTAGCATGGCCAATCCACCTAGTCTGCACATCTTTGGCCTGTGGGAGGAAACCCACACAGGCACGGGGAGAATGTGCAAACTCCACACAGGCAATTGAGCGAGGCTGGAATCAAACCTGGATCCCTGGTTCTGTGAGGCAGCAATGCTAACCACTGAGCCACCATGCCATTTCCGACAGCAAACTTTGAATTTCCACATTTACCTATATTCCAAAACTTATTGTCACATTTCTTCAATAAGATCAATGAATACTGATAGCTTCACCATCATTCTCAAATGTTTTTGGATAATGCATATTGTTTCCAAAATTGTTTGAAACTCTGAATGTTACAAGTAACATGAAGGTTGTGTTTGCAGGACCTTCTGCAAAGTCCTCTCATCAGATATGGATTTAGATTTATTGTTACAAGTGTTTAAAAAATACAGTGAAAAGAGCTTTTTCGCATGTTATATGCAAAGTATCACTACACTTTGGGACTATTTTGAAACACTGAATAGAGTGTAAGATTTTACTTCAATAGAGTTCATCTTGTTATCTTCTCCTTATTCCTCCGCTGCTCCTCCAGATGCTGCTTGACATAGGGCAGAGTCTCTGTAATGGGTTCTGGGTTCTCAGTTATGGGCCTGTGCCACTGTCACTCTTGTGATGCAAGCTGGATGTGTGGGCCTGGGATACTTGTGTTCCCTACCTCCTGTTCCCCACTTGACACTCCTCCAGACACTGCCTCGGGTCATCAGCAATCAGGGGCCTCTGCCATCCCTTTCTCCAACGTTACAGTTCCTTCAGATGCCCAGGCCTAATTGTAGGCCTGGAGCCTCGGCTTAGCCTGAGAGTCCAGGTAGAGGAAGTCAATCTAGGATCTGCTTCTGCTCGCCGGGAGATCCTGGGCTAGGGTGGAGTTGTATCCGGGTCATCCTGCCATTGCTGCCACCAAAGACCTCCTGCTCTTCACCCTCCACTCTCCAGGTTTTAAAGTAAATTTTTAAAAAAGGAAAAAGAGCAAAAAACAGAAAAATAAAAGAGAAAGAAAACATAGAGGTGGCATGGTGGAACGGTGTCTCAGTGGCTAGCACTGCTGTCTCACAGCACCAGGGAGCTGGGTTCAATTCCCACCTCAGGCAACTGACTGCATGGAGTTTGCACATGCTCCCCGTGTCTGCATGGGTTTCCTCCGGGTGCTCCAGTTTCCTCCCACAGTCCAAAGATGTGCATGTTAGGTGAATTGGCCAAGCCAAATTGCCCATAGTGTTAAGTGCATTAATCAGGGTAAATGTAGGGGAATGAGTCTGGGTGGGTTGCTCTTCAGAGGGTCGATGTGGACTTGTTGGGCCTAAGGTCCTGTTTCCACACTGTAGAGAATCTAATCTAATCTAACAAAGCAGAGGACGAGCCTAGGGCGCAGCCCTACTACTCTGCAGCCATCTTGAACACTTTGAGTGCTCTACAGTTAGGAAAGTATATTGTCTCCATCAGAATAAGGCAGTGGTAGAATTTCAGTCATATGTGGATAGAAGAATTCAGATACCACTCCTCTTTCATGTCTGGTTTTAAGAAGTGACTTGGTTTACAATGGTGTAGGAATAGCCACTAGTGAATCTTAAGAAGAAGTTCTTAAAAGGATGTAATTTATTACGTGGTAGCAATTGGTAGCAATGTCTAACTACTCACTGTACTGAAGATAATTGGAAGACACAAATGATGCAGAGCTATTCTCCCGATTTCTTTGTTTTGCAAGGTCCTATTTGATTATGGCATTTTCGATATTTGTTCAGTTGCTTCATAATTACACTGTTATTTCAATGTTTTGCTGAAAATTTATTCATTGATTCTTATGGGAAATAAATCCCTGTTTTTCATTATTTTACTATTCATCGTTTTTCTGAAATGCCCCTATACCAGGAGATCGTCTAAAAGAGTTTACTTTGAAATTATGTCTAGTTCAAACACATCATGATTTGTCTCAGAGATATATAAGGCTCCAACAATTTTACTTGTTAATTCCTGCCTTACAATGTTGGAATGCAAGTTGTATTTTGGTGTAATGGAAGATCATTAGAGTGAATTTAATACATAGTGAAAAGGGCACCAAACTAACCTTGCACTGTATTACAATACAGGATGCAGTTTGGGATTTTAAAGTCTCAATTTAAGATATGATTGAGATGAAAATTTTCAGCACCTTAAACGTAAAATGGAACAAAACGATTGTATTATAACGTACTTTAACAGCCCATCAAATTCACATGAACAGGAAGTGTGATTCTATAATTTTGGACTTCCAAGGAAGTATGTAGAAAATAGTCTTAGAAACCTAAATATTCATTGTAATGTCTCTCAAGCATCTTCAATGCTGCATATGATGCATTCTCATATATCTGTAACCTTGTGCTATAGAAAATGGTGCTGGAGAAGATCTCTGTAGAAAATCACTATACCCATTCAGTAGATATTTTGCGTTATCCAAATAATGTCCACAACCCATCAATCATGTTATAGCCAATTCACATTGATGAAACATGCGTTATACCAGTATGCACTGTACTGGTAAATTACTTCTGGTGCATATGGCTCCCTACGATGAGTACAAAGAATGTCTAGTGATTACGTGGAGTCAGAGCAAATAAAAATTCAATACTAAAAGGTCCTTTCTGCCGCTTTAGGGGCAGCATGTTACCAATATCAACTTGACTTAAATATGTGACTCTCACATCTGAGCTAGAGAGTTGTAATAATATTCTAACAATATTTAATTAGGAAATGAAGGAACTGGCACAAGATAAAATATAAGTGAATTTTACTATAGACTCTGGAGCTGAGTGAGCTCAAATGCTTTAGTGAAATCACAGACTTTCTAGGCCAGCTATCAGTTAATTTCTATTCTCTCAAACACAGTTTTAGTTATTGCTGTAAAATGATAGCATGTTAAATGATAGAGTTGCTTCAGAAATACTATTTTAATCCTGAATATCACCTCAACCAGATAAACACACTCCAGTTTCCTGCACCAATGTATCCCACTTATTCCAAGCAGAGAGAGGGTTTATTGTTTGGATATTCCAAGGCCAAGATCACAGTATCTCTGCATTAACACCAGCTGGCATGCATGGACAATGCACAATAGTGCATTGCCCGATCAGTTGTCTTACCTACTTCCAGGTAGATCTGAATCAGGATTGAATGCTTGCTCCATTAGGAAAACATAAGGCTGGAATATGAAATTCAAGTCTCATTAGATTGGATTTTCAACATTAGCTTTGCTGCAAAGGTTCATTTCAGCTTCTTAATTTAAAAATACACTTAATAATGTACATATTTTCAATCTTAACAAGCTGTGAAACTAAATCTCATTTGATTTGATTGCTTTTTGCGCCATTTTGATTCTCCAAATAGAACTTAACGAAGCCACTGAATCCTTTCCATCATAAGCTTACACTTTACAATGTCTTGGAGCTACCTATATTTTTGGCATAAGATGATTTCCTTAGTTGCCCCGGTTCAATACCGAAGAGCGACCTTTCTGAAATTGTATAAATTCCAATTTTAGACTGGGGCTGCAACCCAGAAAGGAATATGTGGAAAGCAAAGAACACTTAATGAAAGTAGTTGCAAAGAGGTTAATGATGTGGCCTGAAGTGATTTGCTGAACTGATTACAATTATGATAATTATGATACTGTATAACACACATTTTTTATTCTAAAAATAGCTCAGTTCAGCACAGATCTTCCAACTTCGACAAAGTGATGAGTGCAAGTACAATGAATGATTATTGTGGACAATATATTATTTCCAAAAAATTAACTTGGAATTCTATATGTTATAAGGCACATGAAAGTTGCATATGTGGGGTCTTCTACAATTTATAAATCCTCTCATCATACAGTTGCTGAGCATTTTGAAAAGGATATTGTCACCATCAGAAAAAGGCTGTGGTAGGAAACATAAAACCAAATACAGAACTCTTCTCGTGTTATTAATTTATTCATACAAATGTTTCAAACAACTAAATTAAGTTTATTACTATTCCATCTCCCCACAAATCTCTGACCTTATCAATCCAGTCAATCAATGAGCTTGACAAACCATTTTGAATATCTATGTTTTGGACTGGAATAATCAATGTTTCTGTCATTTGCACAGAAATAATTTAGCAATTGATCTTGCGTTGGAGCTGATTGTGCTTGATCTGGCTCTGGGCATTGATCATCAGGTCCATCCCATTGCTGGAGTAAAGGGTTATTGTTCTTCAATGAGACAAAGTGTCTGCAATTCTGGCACACCATTTCTTCTAATGTTTAAAAAACGTACAAACATTGATGATTTGGTATGTGTTACTGTGAGCTGATGTTCATGTTGGGATTCATCTTGGAAATCTGAAATAAAGAACAGAAAGTGCTGGAGAAGCTCAGCAGGTCTGGCAACATCTGTGGAGAAAGAAACAGAATTAAAGCTGTCAGCACAATGACTCAAAGTTCCAAAGACGAGTCATTGAACTCAAAACATTAATCTCTTCACAGATGTTAGTCATCTATTTATTTT
Source organism: Hemiscyllium ocellatum (assembly GCF_020745735.1). Lineage (NCBI taxonomy): Eukaryota > Metazoa > Chordata > Chondrichthyes > Orectolobiformes > Hemiscylliidae > Hemiscyllium > Hemiscyllium ocellatum. The sequence goes on along the minus strand of NC_083429.1, from coordinate 41,143,826 downwards.
ACTCATTCCGTTAAAGAGTAAGAATTCAGCAAAAGTGTATATTTAGCACTGTGGTTTAGCATCTTTTTTTGTTGTGATGCTATATTCTATGTTAAGCTGACCTAAATCAATGAATATTTTAGGGTATTCAGTCTCAAAACCAATCTTCTCTCTGCTTAGTACTCAACAGGAGAGATTCAGAAGGAAACATGTTTTCTTGCTCAACAATTGGATCTGCTGATTATGGATGATGTGTGCCTTCCCCATACAGCCATTTTCTTTCTGCCCCAAAGGTACTCTTAACGTCCCTTTAATTTTGGAGTTGTTTCAGCTGCCTCGTGAAGTATTAAATCACAGGGTTGCCACTTTCTTTTCTTCAATAAAGTGCCTTTTGTCAGTTAATACAGGAGCATTCACCCTGGTGTCAAGTTCAAACTTAGCGAAATTACCCTTTACTTACACAATTTCTGTCACATGTGGTTCCAATGAGTTATCTATTACCCCCAAGAAATGTTGATTTGTATTTTCCATAAGTGACATATCATCATATTATGACATATATTTTAAATAAGTTAAGTCTTGGCATTCTTGGTTTTCTAACCAAGAAGTTAACAGTAAGGTATTAACCTCTTTGTGCACATTAGCACTATTAATTCTATAAATCAACTGCTGTTTTTTTTCTCTTATACATTGGAAAATGTCATACTTTCTGATAAATGTGGCACTGGTGTGAGAAAGTTGAAAATCATCGCTTAAACAATAAAATATTTTTCCTTTCCAAACATTGTTTTTAATTGTCCACCACCATAGCAGGACAGACAGCAGTTTAGATCTAATCCATTGGCTGTGGGATCACTAAGCTCTATCTATCGCTTATTGTTTATGCTGTTTGGCACACAAATAGTCCTGTCTTGTAGCTTCACCAGATTAATAACTCATTTTTAGATATGCTTGTCATGCCCTCCTGCGTTCGCCATGAAACCAGGGTTGATCCTCTATGGTGTTGAACTGGGGTGGACAAGTTTAGAAGTCAACCAACATCAGGTTATTGTCCAACAGGTTTATGTGAAATCACAAGCTTTTGGAGCATTGCTCTTTCATCAGGTGAAATTTAGTATGCACATAACCGCCCTGTACCCCAGTATGCACCCTATACCCCAGTATGTACACACACACACACACACACACACACACACACACACACACACACACACACACACACACACACACACACACACACACACACACACACACACCCTGCCCTGTACCTCAGTGTACACACACACACTGCCCTGTACCCAAGTGTACATATGCACTCTCCTGTACCCCAGTGTACACACACACATGCCACACCGTACCCCAATGTACACCAGACGTAGGGGCAACACTCCAAAAGCTTGTGATTTCAATTAAACCTGTTGGATGATAACCTAGTGTCCTCTAATGATTGTGCTGGAGTACAATTCTGCTGCTGTCGAAGGCCCACAGTGCCTTAAGATAGTCAGTCTTGAGTTGCTAGATCTGTTCAAAATCTGTTCCATTTACCACAGTGATAGTGCCACACACAGAGATTATTCTCAATGTGAAAGTGGGACTTTGTCTCCACAAGGACTGTACAGTTGTCATTCTTAATGATACTGTAATGGTCAGATGCATTTGCAGCCAGCAGATTGGTAAGAATGAGGTCAAGTATGCTTGACCTCTTGTTGGTTCCCTCACCACCTGCTGCAGACCCAGTCTGTCAGCTATGTCCTTTAGGACCCAACCAGCTTGGTCAGAACTGAGGGAAGGCTAATTACAATAATATTAGGCACAAACTATAGAAAGTAGATTGGAAATTACTGTGTGAGGATCAATCCACATCTGATGTGTAGGTGTCTTTTTAAGATCAATTGATCAGAGTTCAGGACCAGCATGTTCCTGGGAGAATGAAAGATAGAGATGGCAAGATTCAGGAATCCAGGATGACAAGTTATATTGGAAGTTTCATCAAAAGGGAAAAGGAAGCATATGTAAGGTTCAGGAATCTGAAATCAAACAAGGAACTTGAGGAATAAAAGGGAATCAGGAAAGAACTTAAACAAGGATTTAGGATGGCAAAAGGGGGCCATGAAGTTTCCTTACCAAATAGGATTAGGAGAATCTCAATGTGTATTGAGAGCAACAGAAAAGGGAAGCTCAGAAAAATGGTGGGCCCACTCAAGGACAAAGGAGGGAACTTATGAATGACGCAGGAGGAAGGGAGTGATTACTTCTCATCATTATTCACCAAAGAGAAGGTAACGGATGATCCTAAGTTAGGGAATGGTAAGTTGATATTTTGCAGCATGGTCAATATTAAGAAGGAGGAGATGTCTGTATCTTGAAAAATATTCATGTAAATAAGTCCCCAGAGCCTGATGGGATCTACCCGAGGATACTAAGGGAGGCAAGGGAGGAGGTTGCTCGGGCCTTGTCAGGGATTTTTACATCTTCTTTAGCCACAGATGAGGTCCCAGAAGACTGGAGAATAACCAGTGTTGTTTGGCAACAGGGATAACGCAGGAGATTATAGGTCAGTAAGCCTCTCATCAGTGAGAGGGAAATTATTGGAAAAGGTTCTTAGAGACAGGATTTATTTGTGTTTGGAAAAGAATGGACTTGTTAGGAACAGTCAGCATGGCTTTGCATGAAGAGGTCTTGATTCACAAATTTGTTTGAGTTGTTTCAGAAGTCAGAAAGATAATTGATGAAGGCAGAGTAGTAGATGTTCTCTGCATGGACTTCACTAAAGCATTTGACAAGGATCAGGTTAGCTGATCCATAAGATTAAGTCATATGGATTAGATTAGATTACTTACAGTGTGGAAACAGGCCCTTCGGCCCAACAAGTCCACACCGACCCGCCGAAGCGACAACCCACCCATACCCCTACATATACCCCTTACCTAACACTACAGGCAATTTAGCATGGCCAATTCACCTGACCCGCACATCTTTGGACTGTGGGAGGAAACCGGAACACCCGGAGGAAACCCACGCAGACACGGGGAGAACATGCAAACTCCACACAGTCAGTCGCCTGAGGCGGGAATTGAACCCAGGTCCCTGGCGCTGTGAGGCAGCAGTGCTAACCACTATGCCACCGTGCCACCCTAATCCACAGTGAGATGGGAAGTTGAGTACAAAATTGACTTGGTCATAGACAACAGAGCGTAGTTGCGGTAGGGTGTTTTTCTGAATGGAGATCTGTGATCAGTGGTGTTTTGCAAGGATCAGTGCTGGGACCTCTGTTGTTTGTAATATCTGTAAATGATTTGGGTGAAAATGTAGGTGATCTGATACATAAATTTGTTAATGACATGAAAATTGGTGGACAGTGAGAAAGGTTGCCAAAGAATACAATAGGATATACAGCGGTTGGAAAGTTCAGTGGAGAAATGATAGCTGGAGTTCAATCTGGGCAAATGTGAGATGATGCATTTTGAGAGGTGAAATGCAAAAGGAAAGTACACAATAAATGGCAGAAACCTTAGAAGCATTAATATACAGAGGGATCTTGGGATGCCAGTCAATATGTCCCTGAAAGTGGTAATACAAGTGGATTAAGTGGTAAAGGAAGCAAACAGTATGCGTGCCTTCATTGGTCAGGCTGTACCAATGTTGCAGCTATACAAGATTTTAGTTAGGCCTCATTTGGAATATTGTGTCCTCATTTCAGGAAGGATGTGGAGGATTGGGCAGGATGGATAGTCAGAATCCTTTTTCCAAGGGTAGAAATATTCAATGCATGGCTGGTGTAGGTTTAAGGTGAGAGGGTGAAAGTTTAAAGGAGATGTGCAAGGCAGATTTTTTCACACAGATGGTGGGTAGGTGTCTGGAATGCACTGCTGTGGAGGTGGTAGAAGCAGATATGACAGCAATATTTAAGAAGCATATAGACAGACACATGAACAGGCAGGGAATAGAGGTATATGGACTATGTGCAGGCAGATGGGATTAGTTTAAAATTGGAACATGGTCAGTACAGGCATGATGGGCTGAACAACCTGTTTCTGTGCTATACCAGTCTGTGTTCTATGTGTTTGATGGTGGTATCCTGCTGGAGATGGCAGAAATGGTGGAAGATGACTGTTTGAATTCAGAGACTGGTGATAGTATAGTAAGGACAAGTGAACCCTATCATTGTTCTGGGAGGGAGGGAAAGAGATGAAGGCAGAAATCTAAGAAGTGGGTCAGATATGGTTGAAGGCCCTGTCAATCCTGGGGGGAGTCCTAAGTTGAGGACAAAAATCAAATATGTTGAATGCAACCTGTGGAAGGTACTATAGTCAGATAGGTGGGACAGAGATGGAGGAACTGGGAGAATGGAAAGGAGTTCCTGCAGGAAACAGGATCTGAGAAAGTGCAATGTCTCTAGGCAGTAGGCTTACATAGACACAAATACAATGGCCCTGCTTTTTCCTGAGTACAGGTAACCTTCACCCGCCCTTTCAAATCAACCTCTCCAAATTGTTAAGAAAAAGCTCAAAATCTTTATAGATACCCAGTCACTTCCTGACTGATTCATTATGGCATGACAAGTGTTATTGCAAATAAGATCTCCAGAAAACAAAGTTTCATCAGAAGACCATCCACCTATTTACTATCCTGTTTAACCTACTTTTTTTCTTCAGACTCCCTTGACTATTGTCAATTGGCCACAAAAGTTAAACACAAGCACAAATCATACATACTGCCTAACAGCAGAGCTGAATAGCACAGCTATCTAAATTATACTCTGACATATTAAAGCTTCAAACACCATCGAAATCAACAACTTGATCCATTTCATTACTTTGAACTGTCGTACAAATCCACAAGTCATTTATAAGTAAAAAGTAACAACCTTAATGATATGAGATTTAATTTTTATTCACTGATGGTGCATAGGCTGCATTTATTGCCCATTTCTGCTTGCCAGAGGATAGTTAGAAGTCTTCCACATTGTTGTGGATCTGAAATCAAATGTAGGCCAGACCAGGTAAGGATAGCAGATTTCCTTCCCTAAATAACATGAGTGAATGAGATGGGTTTTGATTAAACCAAGTCCTAACTTTCCATATAAATATATTGTACAAGATGGTGAACTTTCAACTTAAGGAATAAGCTGCTGTGAAAAATAATGATAAGGGATTATTTGCAACATATCGGGAGAAATAACAGCAAATTTAAAACAGAAAATCATTAAATAAAAGGGAAACATTTTGGTATAGAACCTAGGTGCATTGTATGTAAGGCTCTTCATTTTACCTTCACACTTGATACAGACCCTGGGTGCAGGATGGTAAATCATTCCATTACTCCAATCTAATAGCTATGTCAGAACATTAACATATCATCCACGTATTCTCAGTCTCACCTGACTCTGCATTTTTTTTTTCAATTTAATGTGGATCCTTTGAAATCATTATGTTTGATTGTGGTTTAATCCTCTTCCTAATATAGTGGGAAATGTAACTGCATTTGAAGAACCTATTTTGTCATTTATTAACAGCAAAAAAAATTTGGTTAACATGAACAATCAGCTAAAAATCAAGCCTGGCTAAATTACATTATTCCAGAGCAATTCAAGTCTGCACTCCCTTCTCTTCTGAGTTTGACAGGTTGAAAGAAATTATACTATCTCTTACCAGGCACAGCAGGACATTACTGTCACAAAGCAATTGCATATGTCCTTGAGAGTAGGCCTGATTGCTCGCTTACAGCACTTTCTCACAAAGTTAAAAAATCTACATGTTGTATTAAATCCAGGCGAAATGAAACTGATTTAAATGCATAATCTTACTCTCCAAATCAAAGAAAGCCTGAACAGAGAACTCCTTCTAGAATCAATTAAAGCTACATCAGTTTGATGAGACTGACAGATGCTCCACTGAAATGACTATGTGCCTTGTTTTCATTTTCCCTATTATGGAACAATTGTACCTTGATTATAATTGCTGATGAGATAAAAGATCACTTTCTATCACAGCTTCAGTCTTCTTCTATTCTCTTGTCTATGTCCAGCCGAGAGAACCTGCCAGTTTCAGAAATGGGAAGAGACTTTATTGGTTTTCAAAGATTAATATTTCTTGCCTTGCAATTCATCCTGATCCAAAAAAAAACCTAGGCTTTCAAGGTGGGAAGAAAAAGTGAGGTGTAGAAAGTCAGATTTTTATTTATACAGTACCTTTCATAAACTCAGGAAGCTATAAAGTTCTCTGCAGCTAATGAAATAGTTTAGATTTGTGTAAATGTGGTGGTTACATATTAAGCTCCAGTGCCTCTGAAGAAGTGCTGCACTGTTGAAGGTGCTGTCTTTCAAGTGAAATGTTAAACTGAGGTCTTGATAGTTTGAATGCATGTTAAAGTAGCCAAAGAATTACTTTGGAAATTTTTCTGGTATTGTGGCTGATGCTTATCCTTCAATTAACAGGACAAAAGCAAAACAAATTAACTGGTCGCTATGATATTATTGTTTGTGGAAATTTGCTGTATGCAGATTTGCTATTACTTCAAAAGTATTTTGTTAGCTGTAGACCACTTTGTGTCTGATGGTCATGAAAGAGACTAAACAAACATAAGCCTTTCTGTTCCTGGAAATTAAACTAACTCTACATCTTTGACACCCGTAAATGATACAATATTTCAAAGAGAAGAGAGCGGATTACTCTTTACTCTGCACTGGAATGCCAGATTGGATGGTGCATGCACATCTGTAAAGTACAACTTGATGCTTCCAAATTCAGAGAAATCCCAAAGGAAGAGACAGTCTTAACTCTAATGAGAAGCATGACTCAGGGCTGGAAGGGAAGAACTAAAAAAGATCAGAGAAGATGAAAAAGTGATTAAGTTAGTTTTGGATTGACATGGCAAACAGCCCACACACTATCAATGGACAAAGTGGCACCATTCTAAACAGCTACATTTGTCACAATGTAGCTTAGGTCAACAAAACATTCTCTGAAAAGGCCCTGGTTTCTACATTCCATTCCATGTATCTGAAGATAAGCAAATATTATGCAGCGAATAAAGTAAGCCAAGATACCCGTTACCTGTATTTTATGTTTTCCTTCCGTGTTTGTCAAATTATTGTTTTTTTTATATACTCATGAGAAATTATTTTGTGTAAATGTTCTGGCTTCCTTTAATGCTTTTGTACAGGTAAATCTTAGAACTGTATCATTATATATGCATAACTCCAACAACATGACTCTGATAACCATTCATACACAAGATCATGCTTCCTGGAATATTTAGGAATATGGGACTATCCAAATAAATCCTTACTCAATATGTTTCTCTTGCTTTCTTCTGTTGAAGAGTTTACAAAAGAGTATAATAATGAGGATCATAAATTTTCAAGTGAAGACTTTTTCCACTCTGCAACCACCCCTTCACCCAGTGAAAATGTAAACGTAACTGTCCTGCTAATTTCCAAACCTAAATATCAGATTGTTTTCCACACATACCGATCTACATGTCATTTTGCACAAGAATTAACACATTACCACAGCAGCTGCTATACAATTGGTCACCAATGGTGACTTTTTTCTCAGTGCCCAAGGGCAAAGGTAAATCCCAGAAAGAAGTGGGCAATAGTGGTGGGGAAACAATTGAGATGAATATAGCGGTAAACAATGTCACTGCTATTCCTGAAACCAGAGAAAAGAATTTGTTTTCAAAGAATTTAAATAATATTCCGTCAGTTTGTGACTGTGGGAACAACTGAATCACCCCAAGTGGGGAAGGTCTGATCATGGTGTTCTTTGAAAGTAAAAGTTCTTTCAAGGCTTCTCTTATACTCATAACTTGCATAGTTAAGGGGCTCTATGCCTGTTATAACCAGCCAATCAGGGATCCCAAAAAAAAAGCCCAACATATTAAACAGTGGTGCAAGAGGCATCATAGACTGTCACCATAACAAAATTGTGAGTGTTGTGCCAACTTTAGCTGATGCAAAGTACATAAATATTAGCTGTTAAGCTGTAAGTTTTGGACATATGGTCTATTGTACTTAGATTTCAGGCTTTATAACTTTATAACCATTACATAACATCATGATATGTGACAATTTGAGACAGAAGATACATACTTTGCCTTAATGTCATGGAGTCAAAATACTACGCCATTTAGGTGTTTGTAATGTAACATTTGTAAGCACAGAACTCAGACAATGTGCATGTCTGTGATATCAAAGCTGTGTAAATAGTGTTGTAAATATACTTCAAGGCATCTGACTCAACAAGAACCTGAATTGTTATGGCACATGTGACACAGATTAACTGATAGGGAACCAGAAACCGTATCATGGTCCTCATCTATGATCACACTTGAGAAGCATCGTAATTCTGTCAACTCATTGTGTGCAATCATAATATACAGGATGTTCTGCTATAATGTAAATTTGCTCTAACATAACTGACAAATTGGGGACACTGTTTTTAAAGCTCAAACTTTTAAAATATGTGTTCGCTGTAATGTGATTACATTGCCAACACTTTAAGCGTCGTTTCAAAAGCATAATGTTTCTATAATGGGGGATTGCACAAGAATACAACCATCGCATTATAGGAAAACTACCTGCACTCCCATACTTACTTCCAATAAGATGTGCACAGTCAAGAAGGAGTGATTACATGCAGAGTAAGACACTACCTGAGTGAGGATACAGTTCAGGGAATTTGGAGACAATGTGGGATTAGAACTGAATAAACTGACGCCCAGCTCAGCAACTCAGTGCAAAAAAGTGACACCACTGGTAAACCACAAGTTCATTGGTTGGTGATAGCTACTAATTTGACTCTCTATTATAATTTTCTTTTAGATTGAAGATAAATAGAGGAAATATTCATAGGTCAGAAACTGAAAGCCCAGAATATTTTTAAAACTCTATTTAAGAACTAAGTAAATAAAATAGTGATGCTGTGCAAGGTGATGTGATGTACCTGCATGGTGTGGAAGCTAGTGGGCTCCATTGTGGTTCCTAGTGACCAGATGTGAAGACATGTTAGTTGCTTGAGGAGCTCCAGCTCAGAGTTGATGAGCTGGAGTCTGAGCTTCGAATACTACAACACATCAGGGAGGGGGAAGAGTTTCCTGCAAAAGAAGCCTGGAGAAAAATGCAATAGTTTCTGTTGTGGTTCATCCTGAGCAATTCTATGACACAGGAGTCGAAGTCCAATATTCTAGATGTTTCCTTGATATGCAACTGTACAGAAACAAACTGCATTCGTGACTATGTACATATACAAAGAGGTTTTTTTTCATAAATACAATTTATTCAGAAAAAAAATAAGAGTTACCTGGATGCAGTCACACTCCTTAGATTAACAACCTCAAATTCAGTAGGTGATCAGGGACAGGAGGGTGTGGCTGTGAGTGGGGAAGGTAGAGGGATCTAGGAGGTCGTGCTAAAGGAATCTCAGCCGTTGAGCTTGTCTAACAGGCTTGAGATTCTTGCTCCCTGCGTGGATGAAGACAGGTAGGTGATATTGAGGATGAGCAAAGTGACCGTAGTACCGTGGTACCATTCAAGACAGGGGAGAAAAGAAAAATATTGTAATCAGGGATAGTACAATCAGGGGATAAAGACTGTCCTCTGTGACCAGGATTGAGAGTACTAAAGTCTGTGTTGCCTGCCCAAGTTCAGAGTATCTCATCTGGGCTGCAGGGGAACATGGAATGGGAGGGGAAAGATCCAGTTGTCAAAATCCACCAATGATACAGGAAGAAAGAGGGTCTGCTGAGGCAGTAGAAGCAGAACCAATAAGGTAATGATCTCAGAATTACTACCTGAACCATAGGCAAATTGACACAGGGTCAACAGGATTATTGAAGAGGGAAACCCATATCTCAAAAGTTGGTGTCAGGGAAACAGGTCTCTATTCATAGGACTTTGGCACTGGTACTGACAATAGAGGAAGCTGTTCCAATGGAACGGGCTCCATCCCAACCTTGCTAGGATCAGATTCCTGGCAAAGTACATAGCTAAGACCATGGATAGCACTTTTAACTAAATAGTGAGGGTGTGTGGAGGATTGGGTTCTGATGCATAGAAAATTAAAGAAAAAGTTAAACGGGAGATTGTTCATCAGAGGTTATTAAAGTTTCCAGGACAAGTAATAGAACAGAATGCATGGAAAGGATCAGGAATCTAACTTCAGGTACAGTAGGTGAGAGGACAATGATGAGAAAGGGGGCAGTCAATGCAGTGCTAAAGGTGTTGTCCTTAAATATTTGCAGTATATGAAACAAGGCAAACGAGCTTGTGATGCAGATTGAAATTGGCAGACTTGATGTGAGTATCACAGAGACATGGCTGCAAGGGGCACAGGGCTTGGAACTAAATATCCAAGGGTATGTTTCCTATTGAGAGGACAGGAAATTGGCAGAGGGTTGAGAAACCACAAAACAAAAACTACTCAATGGGAGTTTGTGTACATGCGTCCTGGCAGTAGTCAGGACATTGGGGGGGGTGGGAAGAGGAGATTGAAAAGGCATGTAAGAAAGGCAGTATTACAATAATCATGTGGGACCTAAATATGCAGGTGCACTGGGAAAATCAGGTTAGGAGTACATCTCAAGAAAAGGAATTCAAGGAATATCTACAAAATGTTTTTTTTTAAGAGCAGCCTGTGGTACATCCCACTGAGAGCAAGCAATTCTGTATTTGGTGATGTGTAATGAGGCAGACTTGATTCAGGTGTAGGAACCTCTCGAGGATTATGATAATAATATGGTAGAATTCACCCAGCAATTTGAAAAGGAGAAGCTGGTCTCAGATGCAACTGTATTACGATTGAGTAATGTAGCTACAAAGACATGTGGGAGGAACTGACCAGAGTTGATTAGGGGAGTGCGACCCTAACAGGAAAGACAGTAGAACAGCAATAGAAGGTATATCTTGGAGTACTTTTGGAAGCAAAGCAGAAATTCATCCCAAGGAAGAAGAAATATACGTATTGGAGGACGAGACAACCATGGCTGACAAGGGAAGCCAGGGACAGTATAAAAGCAAAAGAATAGGCATACAATGTAGTGAAAGTTAGTGGGAAGTCAAAGGATTGGAAAGTCATAGAAAATCAGCAGAAGGTAACTAAAAATGCACTAAGATGGAAGAAGGTGAAATATGACACTAAGCTGGCTAGTGTTATAGAAGAAAATTGCAAGAGTTCTTTCAGATATATAAAAGATAAGAGAAAGGCAAGAGAGGACATTGAACTGCTGCAAAATGGAGCAAGGGAAGTCATATTGGGGAACAAAGAAATGGCAGAAGAACTGATCATGTCCTTTTCATCAGTTTTCATTATAGAAGACATCCGCAGCACATCAAAAACTTTAAGGTGACTTCACCTCATGAAGGAGCAGCACTCTGGAAGCTTGTGATTTCAAATAAACCTGGTGAACTATAACCTGGTGTTGTGTGACTTCTGACATTCAAGAGAGGGAACAGAGTAAGTGAAGTGGTTATCACTATGGAGAAGGTATTGGGAAAGCTGAAAGGTGTAAAGGTGGATAAATCAGTTAAACCATCAGACTACATACCAGAATTCTGAAGGAGGTATCTGAGGCGATTGTAGAGGCATGGGTGGTGATCTTTCAGGAATCACTAGAGTCAGGGAGGGTGCCAGACAATTAGAAAACATTGAATGTAAAACACTTGTTTAAGAAGGGGCAGAGACAAAAGACAGGAATCTATTGGCTGGTTAGGTTGACCTCAGTCATTGATAAAAATTTTAGAGTTCATTATTGAGGATGAAATTGCAGAATTCTTGAAAATTCTTGGTAAAATAGGGTTGTGTCAGTATGGTTTCGCTGAGGTAAGTCATGCCGAACAAATCTGTTAAAATTCATTGAGGTACTAATGAGCAAGTTAGACAAAGGAGAGCCAGTGTAGTGATTATTTGGATTTTCAGTAAGCATGTGACAAAGTGCTGCTTTGGAGGCTGCAAAATAAGGCAAGGGCACATGGTGTTTGGGGCAAAGTACTGCCATGAATAGAAGGTTGGCTGGTGAGCAGAAGGCAGAGAGTGGGAGTAAAGGGGTCTTTTTCAAGATGGCAGCTGGTGATTAATGATGTTCAACAAGAATCAACATTGGTATCACAACAATCCATGTTATAAATTAACGATCTGGGAGAGGGAACTGAGGGCATTGTTGCTAAGTTCTCAGGTAACACAAAGATAGATGGAGGGTCAGGTAGTTTTGAAGAGGTGAGATAGCTGCAGAAGAAATTGGACAGGCTAGAAGAGTGGATAAAGAAGTGACAGATGGAGTACAATGTGAGAAAATGTGAGGTTATACACTTTAGTAAGAATTGAGACATAAACTATTTTCTCAATGAGGAAAGGCTTCAGAGATCCTAAGCACAAAGGGACCTGGGCATCCTAGTTCAGGATTCCCTTCAGGTTAACATGCAGGTTCAGTTGTCAGTTAAGAAGGCAAATGCAACATTAGCATTCATTTCAAAACAGCTCGAATATAAAAGCAGAGATGTACTGCTGTGACTGCACAAGGCTCTGGTCACACCGCACTTGGAATATCGTGAGTAGTTTTGGGTCATGTATCGAGGAGAGGATGTGCAAGAATTAGAGTGTGTCCAGAGGATGTTTCCAAGAATGATCCTGTGGATGCAGAGCTTGTCATATGAGAAGTGGTTGAGGATTCTGGGTCTGTATTTGATGGTGTTTTGAAGAATAAGGGGAAAATAGAAGAAACTTAAGAACACTGAGATGTCTGGATAGAGTGGACATGGGGAAGATGTCTCCACTAGTAGGAGAGACTAGGACCCAAAGGCACAGCCTCGGAGTGAAGAGACAACCCTTTAGACCTGAGATGAGGAGTAAGTTCTTCAGCCAGACGGTGGTGAATATGTGGAACTCATTGCCACAGAAGCCTGTGGAGGCCAAGTTATTGAGTGCATTTTCAGATAGAGGTAGATAGGTGCTTGATTAGTAAGGGGAGAAGGCAGGAGAATGGGGTTGAGAAACATATCAGTCATGATCAAATGACAGAGAAGATTTAATGGGCCAAATGGCCTAATTCTGCTCTTATATCGTGTGGTCTTATGGTCATATCTAAATTTTGAATGAGCCTAAATGTCATGTTTCTTCATATCTGAAAACCACTTATTATTTAATCATCTACAAGTAGAAACATATGTCAGACATGTGCCATAACTTTAGGTTCACAATTTGCGTACCATGTGAAATTGTAATGGATCTTATGCAAACCCCAGAATGCATTGAGGAATTAAACACAAAACTCAATTTTTATGGTTATACACCAACTCCATTTAATCAGTATTTGCCCATTCTTTTTCAAATTAAGTTACAGATTTAACAGACATACATTTAAATTCTTTAATGCACAATGAGTAATTTCACACTTACTGGTCTTATTGGGTTGGGAAACTAAAAATGGTTATTTACGTAGAAATGCAAACATGTTTTGTTAAATGGTGAAGCAGGACACAAACGGGACTTGCATTGTATTCAGTCAACTTTAACAATGCTGCTAAATCTTTTGTCATCTAGTTGGATACCACACTTCAAGCCTGTTCAAACTAGACTGGATGAGGAGAACCCAAAGTCAAAACCTATCTTCTGGCTTAGATTTCATAATAATACTATTTATTTTACATTATTACTAAATAATCATAGGTATATCAGGCTCTGATTACATCATTATATTACATCATACATTCAAGTCCACATTGTGGTCTGATCTGGTGTAGAGTTTAAGAATATTCTAAACCAGCTTACACTGTCCTATTTACGTTCAGTGATGTGCAGCTCCATGACATCACCTTAAGGTTGCTCCACAACCCTGAATCCCCCACACAATATTAATTGATGGCATTGAGTGATTCCTATGAAACTTGAGACAAAAAGAAGATTTCTTGCCATAATGCTAGAATTTCAATAAAATCACTTGTTTCTGTTCAGTCATCACACTATCACCATTTGTCATAATGCCTCCTTTATAACCACATGTTTGCAATACAATGACAGCATTCATCATGTTAATAGGGAAAATACTTTGAAACTTGGTTGCATTTTATGCAAGACAATAGATAGCTGAGAATCATCAAAAATAGTGACAAGAATAAAGTTCTTGGATCTGTGTAGGTAGTAGTTTCTTACACAGCCATTAATGCTCTGTCAATTTTTCAATATAAAACTGAACGTGCAAGAGTTTGGAGCACTAAACACATGACAAAATATGAAGCAAAGTCAGGTCATTCTTCAGCCATGAGCTTGTTGCACAGGCTTAAGGGGCTGAATGGCCTAATCCTGTTCCTGTGTTTCAAAGTTATATTAGAGATGACTGCATCTCACAGGGAATGCAACTCTTGAAAACACATCATTTTCCCCTCAAGTAAAACTAACAATGTGAAAGCCAAAAGTTTATGAATTCTAACTCTATAATCTCTACTCGTACTGAACTTTCCGGGCAACCTGTAGAAAGGCCCCCATTCACTCAATAGGAACTGACAACAGAAATCACTTACCCTTCAGTTTCCTCAGAATAATGTATACAACCAAAGACCTAAATAGCCCCTCAAGCAATCAATTACTTCCACTTATGAAAATCTAAAGCATTAACTACACTAGGATACTTGAAATAGTTTAGGTAAACAAACAATGTTTCAATTTTATACATGGAATATAATTTTGTCAATGAACCTGAGTGTAATTGGGGGTTGCTTTTTAATAGAAATGTATTATACATACAGACAAGTCAACCATCACTCAACTTGATAGGCAGGCACTCAAATCACCTTTCTGAAGCCAGTTGAGTGACTGAGTGACAGTTGTCAGCATACATTGTGAAGTATGGATATGGAAACTGGAGCTGAAGTCTGACCTCATTTTGTTACCATGCACAGATATACACAAAACTGTAACGCTATGAGTAGATTTATTTGGGGATGCACAAGTCTTTACTGAGCACTCATAAGTAACATTGTAGATGGGCAACAAAGCCACACTTCACAAAGCACTGAACTACCTCTCTAGAAAACAGAAAAGTCCTTCAAAGCTGTCTCAAATGCCACTCAACTAAATTGTTCAAGGTTGGTGTGTCTGCAGCTATAAATTCATTGGTTTTACTAATCATTCAAAATTCTCAGCCTTGTCACTTGACCTTTAATTGCAGATGCTTTAGAGCATGGGAGCTGAGTGACAGTGTGAAAGTACATAGTCTTTCTGAATCCAGAGTCTGGATTTGAATTAAAATCAGCTGAAAGAATATGACAATATTCTTTCTTAGGAGGCTGTTAAAAGATGCAAGTTAATATATCATAGCAGTTTATTTCATATCATAATAGATGCACTTTCACAATTCTCTACTAATTGATGTTAATTCATGAATCTTGCTGTGAAAAGTTAATATTCATTTAAGAAAAGAAAATGTCACTGATGAAATGATGTGCACTTCACAATCAGCAATTGAGATCATTGAAACTGTTTAGGAAGTCTGTGTTTACAATTCACTCCTGCTTATCTCTTTTGATATAATTTGGGATCATCATTGGCAATAGCTGCATTCCTCTCGCCTTCCGAGCTGCTAAGAGTATCAAAGATCGGAGATATTAGGTTGAATTTTATCACTCCAGGAGAGTGCACTTTGAGGCAGGGCAGCTGGGTGCATTCGCACCACTGGGGTGACTTGGGGAAGAAGCTCAACTTCATTCCCATAGAGACAGGCAATAAATTGACACAGTTATAGCCCCAGTCAGGGAGGATTTCACAGCCTTGTTGGCATTTGAGTAGTATTATAATTCCTCTTTTTTCTATTCTGCATCTAGGGCCAGTCTAAATACACCACTGGTGAGTCTAAACAGAAGAAACACTTCCCTTATATAACAAGGTCGATTCTTACATGACAGCAATAAATACAGTTTAGAGATCATCATTTGGTCATACAGAAATTGAATATTGCTGAAAAAAGACACAGAAGGTCTCAGCTTTTGATCTTGCACCACCAGAACATTGCCATGCATTGCAATTAATGCTGGTTGAAGACAGAAAAGTACATATACTTGCATTGTATCTGTTCTAACTCAAAACATAGGTGAAAGCCATTCACTGACTATTTTTTTCAGAGCAATCTCCTGATCAATCAAAGTCAACCTGCCTAGTTTAAAACTAAACAAAGCCTGTTTTTTTAACTGTCAATCACTACAAATGGGTTCACTTCTGTGGCAACACCCTTAACCAATCTGAGTTCACTCGCCAACCAATCAACACTTTCCTCTTGTGCAGTATAAATAGTTTTCCCCTTAAATTGGTATTCCTGAAAAATTCCCCAATGAATGCACGTTGTAAAACTTCAGCAAAATAGGTTTCTTTCAGCAATACTCAGTTTTAGTTTATTTTAACTTGCTAAGCATAATTACTGGGGACATCATAAACTCAACATGTTCCATTCAGGTACTCACGTGCTTATCTATCTTCACTTAAAGACTTATGACATTATCAGATGAAGTGGAGTTCAATGTGACATGAACATTAACTCTTTCAAAACCATTACCTTCTACAGTCTGGATACCTTACTTAGATTTCCCCAATGATATCAGTGAGGAAAATCAACATTCAGAATGGAGTCTTATGCCCAATAAATCAAAATAAGCCTTCATATGCAAATTGAGGTGCTACCACTTAAATGAAATTTTCCCTCAGTTTGTTTATTTATTTAGTGAAAGCAACTTCCCAAACAGAAGTAATAACCACCACTTTGTGGAGCTCAAGGTGGGATAGTTGAATGTAGGATTATTCCTTCTCTGATGTGCAAAAGGTGTGGGGTTTGTCTGCGCAAAATCCTTGGCCTGAACCTGTGTTTAGCAAATAGTTCAAAGTCTGCTATTTGACAGACAATGTTTCCCATGAGCACTGTTTCTCTCACCACCCATTCTGCTTGTTCTTCTCAATATCTCTGAAATAAATGAACACTAATTTCTAAATAGTCAAGGCTTAGTGTAAATGAAGCACAGGAACCATTGCTGTAATGTCCAAAATCTGATCCATGAAGGCTTCCCTTGGCTTCAGGGAAGCAGAGGCTGATTTCTGACCAACAGTTGAAGGTACCCTTGATCCAATTAGAGTTCCCATCCAAATCAAACATTGCACGAAGTTGTATGGAATAGGGGCCTTAAAACTCTACTGAAAGCACATGGTTGCTATAGTCCTTTTTTTTCCATATTGAAGACCATGTTACAAAGTTATATATGGAGGTAGTTAATTCTGCAGGTGATACAATAAGTCATTTGTTTATCTTTTGCCTAAAGGTGAAGTTGAAACAAGCACCGCAATGACCTGAAAGAGAGATAAAGCACAATGACAACAGTCTTATGAATAAATAATTTCTGTGTAAGATTTACTCACATGTAGTTCCATACAAATTTCTCTGCAAAAGGACTTTTTCAATTCTTATATTTTGTTTCCTCAATAGACTTTAAAAATGCTCATGGTAATTCATTAGCAAATAACTGCACCAGATTCAAGAACTAACCTTCGCACTTCACCATGTATTGCAGAGCTTTGACTGAGCATTTCAAGGAGAGATTAATATGACGCGTACAACTTATTCCAAAGGTTCTTTGTTGTGTAACACAATCAGAGATCTTTAATATTTTTGAAAAGACTCTAACTATGAAATAAACTAACTGCAATGTGCTGCCCTTGATATTCCACATGTGTTGCTCTCAGTTACAGTGAATGATTCCTCAACAGTTTACAGCTATGGCCAGACATCTTGCTTCATTTAGCTTACCCATTGTCAGTAAGGCAGCCTTTAATTGTTAGCAGAAATAAGTCTCAGACATGACCTATCCAAGACTGGCACTTTAACTCACTTGAACATCTATTCTAAACCATGTTTGAATGTTACAGAGATCATTTTTGCTTTTATACTTGCATACTACTTCTCATTATTTGTTAGGAGCTAATACTTTTTGTTTCCCAATGATACAACATTTTTTTAAATTATAGAAAGGACCTTTAAAAATAAATCAGATTATTTCCATATAATCCACTGTCATCATGCAATGTGAAACAAAACCAGTTTCATTGTTCACAATTCTGTAAGATGGTCTGAAATCACTCAGAATCCCAAAATAATGGTATATCCTGTCAGTTCACAAGTGTACCTCTGCAGATTTCACCATTATAATGTTATTATTTTAAAAGTGTTTAATGTTAATTTGATTGGTAAGTATGACTATGTGCTGCCATGGTATTTAGCTCGAAAGCAACATCAAATCATGAGGGGAATGGATAGGGTGAATAGCCAAGATCTTTTTCGCAGCATAGGAGAGTCCAAAACTAGAGGATAACGGTTTAAAATGAGAATGGAAAGATTTAACAGGGAGCTAAGGGGCAATGTTTTCACTGAGTGAGCATCTATGGAATGAGCTGCCAGACGGGGTGGTGGAGGCTGGCACAACATTTTAAAGACATCTGGATGGGCATATAAATAGGAAGGGTTTAGGGGGATGTGGGCCAATTGCTAGCAGATGGATTAGGTTAGTATATCTAGTAGGCATGGACGAGTTGGACCAAAGGGTCTGTTTCCGGGCTGTAGATCTCTATGACTCAATAACACAGATTCTGTGGCAAATTCCTGTTGAATTAGGGAATGCCTGACAACTTTGGGATATCACATCCACCTTCCTATCTTCTTGGCACAATGAAAAAAGTGCATTTGAAAAGTGCGCATACAACACTTTGTTTCTATGTTTCACTCAAGGTGCAGAGAGACAACATAGGCAGATGATTTCCTCTAGTACTCCGTATTTGAAATCTCCGAACTCTTGTGTCAGGCTAGTACACATCCTCTGCTGGTCAAACTTAATGGCAACATTTTCAATTAGGTTTTCCGAGATCTGTAGCAAACTTCTGTAGACCGACAGATTGCAGCTCTTAAGGGAAAGGATGATAGGTTACCTATAAGACAGTTAATCCATTTTTTTTTAATCAGTTTGACTACACAGAAAGTTATCAGCTTTTGTAAAGGCAATTATTCCACCTTACCCAATTTTCCTCTATGATTGTGCGTAGACAATTTCATATTCCCAAGTACAAGATCTGGAAATTCTGTAACTACAACTGAGCCCTTGTTTAGTCCGCTATAACTCTCCATTGTTCATTATACTATTAAATATACTATTCGCCTCGTCGTTCCTCATAGAACTGACCTTTCAAGTATGCATTAATACTTCACCCAAACAGTATAGCCCAAATTTTATAAAGGCAATAAAGATGAGCACACGCTTGGTGATGGTTCAAGAATTGTCTACAATGAACTTTAAGATAGGAGTTCTTCCTTTTTTATGTGAATTGGCTACAGGCACAGTTAAGGTTTGTTTGGAAAACTTAGCATGTAACCTGTTGTCTGCAGGTCATTCTGTTGTCAACAACACAGCTCTGATGTCAGTGGGAATGAAAAACAGTCAAGGTATATATACAACAGGGAGCTGAATCGCTCCCACCTTTCATTCTGTCACCTAAAGTCAAGATTGCACTGCAAACCATTTAAAATACCTTAGAACCAATAGAATCACCAAAATGAATACCGATTTATTTTGCATAACCTGTTCTAAATTCATACACAAATCTTGATTTGACTACAGAGAGAAATGATGCAGAGGTAATAGAAATTTACTAGCAAATCCTTCATGAAATGAAACATGGAAAAGTCAACAAAATAAAATTACCCTTTATCTGAGGCACATATTTTATTTTGTATCTATTGGGAATACATGTTACTTGGGAAAGCTTTACTATATAAATTAATTATGTTACAAGACACAAATTAGATTTAATGAGTAACAGTCAGAAAATTCTGTGAAAGAATAAGTTTTAAAAACACACAATTCTAAAGTGAATGGCGAAAAAGCTACAAAACAGAGGAAAAGACAGTCTGGGTGGGTAGTGGCTCAAACTAGCAAAGGGTAGGGTCAGTCCTGGTACACCTGTTATTCATCATTCATGTAAACAATTTAAGCTCAAGAATTGGAAGAACAACTTCAAAATCTGTAGGCAGCATCAAATTGAGGAATATAATTAATAGTGATGGGGTTTAAGACAAAGTAAAATAAGGCATTAATAAATTTACAATAAATGCATGTAAGTGTTAATTGAGCTTCAATATATAAATGTAAGATGATGCATTTTGGTCAGAAGCATGAGGCCACATAATCTTCACAAAATAAGTGTTTCAAATCGAATAGAGACCAGATGCATCTGAGGTATAAATATAATGAGGCTGTGTTCTTTTTCTTGGAAAGATACAAATGTAGGGCTACATTTTCAGTGATGTTTAATATCATGAAGGCATTTGACTAGACCAAAACAAGAGGGAATAAATAAAAGGTAGTCATTAAAACAAATCCAAATGGGAATTCAGGAGAAACTTGTTTACCCAGACTGGTTAGAATGTAAGAAATGTTACAATTAGTTGAGGTGTCCAAAATGTATACATTGAAGAGGCCAGATAAGCACATAAGGAAGAAAGGAATAGAAGGAAATCTTAATGGAATAAGGTGAAACAGTGGTGAGAGTCAAGTGGAGCATAAACACCAGTCATGACCATTTGGCCCAAAAGGCATATTTATGCATGGTAAAGATTGGGTAACATGGAATTGTGGACATACTATATTTAGATGCTTTAGTAAAATGGCAGTCATTAATTATGATATCTATTTTTATGAAACCAGTCTATTATGAAGCAATTTTCTTGAGAATGGGATAAAAATAGTCTGTAATTTCCCACTGAGTAGCCTTTATTTAAATAATATTGAAACAAGGCAATCTTCGTAATAGAGTATTTTTAATAGTACAATAAATATCTTTTCTTAATAGTGTCTATCCTTTATATGAATTCTAAACATTGAAGTAACACTGCACAAACAATCGCAAGCAAATTAGACAAGCAGACAGGAAAATTCAGACATTTAGAACGATATGCATCATAAAAAGAAATTATTCAGGTTTTCTTCCCAGCAGTATGCCTTTTAAGACCAGCTGCTATGGCAACAGGGCGGGTTTAAGGGCCACTCAGAAACATATGAACCATTTGCAGTGAGTGTCTATCCATAATATTTATCATCGCCAAAACATTTTAATATTTATTATGAAACTGCCACTTTTGTAAATGATTTATCCAAAGATATGACAGAAATAGAGGAGAGCATTGCTGACTTTGTCAGATTGATTTCAAAGCTGACAAATCCATCCAACATGAAACACAATACACTTTTCATTTCATTTGCTTGTCTGTGTACTGGGGCCCGTTATCATTTCTTCATGGGGTGCTATAATAGAAATTCAACTAGAATCGCAGAATGTCATTACTATTATAAGTGAACAAATACATTAGTTATTAATCTTCTCCCGCTCACAGTGTTTTTAATTTTTACTTGTCACAAGAGGATGAGCAGAAAGCAGGAATCAATGAAGTGATGCCTTTGTAGTCATTGATATAAAATGGGCGAGTGTAAAGTGATTTTAACTCTTCCGTAACTGCAAGACTACATGTCATTATCGTGCTATGTTGGAATAGTTCATAGACCAATTGCTTCAAAAGCATTATTAAATCTTTGTTCACAACAGCAGCAAATTATAATTTTAGAAAACTTACAGTGGATTCAGATGCATGCTGATTAAATATGAAATGACTTTCAAAATGAATGAAGCCCAAAATATATTCTCCTGTTTGTTTTAAATGTACACTGAAATGTTTCTGAAATGTACACTGACCTTTTAAATACAAACAAGTCATAGAATTGTAGAAAAATGCAACACTGAAGGAGGTAACTGGCCTATCATGCCCCTGTTACCCCTTTGAAAGAATATTGAACTAGTCCTTGACGTTTCCCAATAGCCCTTCATGTTATTGTCCATCTCCTTTTTCTAAGTCATCATTCAATTGCTCCTTTCACCTTTTCAAGATGCTGTACACCAGTGAATTCTTGGTTACAACAACTCAGTGCATTAAAAACACTCTTATCTCCTGACTTGCATTTTTAGCACTTACCTTAAATCTGAGTCTTCAGGTTATGGATCCTTCCACCTGGACTATCATGGGAATTAACATGTTAATAATGATATAACTTTGACATCAACAGTCATATAATATTGAAATTCTGTGCAGAAAGCACTGGAGGAATTGCAGTACAGAGCTATAATTAGTATTCTGTAACTTAGAATGTGAATGAAGAGTTTACTGTACCTATAGAGAATCAGTCTTGAATCAGTCTTAGATAATATAAAGTAGACAAGCAGGATGCTGGAAGAACACAGTAAGCCAGGCAGCATCAGGAGCTCCTCCTCCTAATACTGCCTGGCTTGTTGTGGTCTGCCAAGCCTCCTGCTTGTCTACTTTGGACTCCAGCATTTGCAATTTTTTACCTTTGGAAAAGATAAAGACAGAGAGGCACCTTACTTAGAGCAGGGACAACCTCGCTAAGTAGAGTAGCCTCAAGAGTGCAGTACAGACATACAATACCCAGAGATCCATGAAAGGCCAAATAACACAGTCCATGGAAGTAACACAATCCCTGGAGACAGGAACTATGGTGAAAGCCAAAAGGAAATAATCTTTCACTGCCAGTAATTTTGAACAAATTGTAAGGAAACACTTTAGTGCAACAAATTCAGAGATTTAAGATTCTTTTGCAGAGCATCAGATGGGCTGCCTTTGAATTTGAAAGTGGAGGTAATTGTGAAATGTGTGATTTCTGAGAAAATGATTATGCTTGTTGGATTTCATTGAATAGAATAAAAGAATGGCAATATTTCTTAAACATACATTTTCTTTGCTCCTAAATCCACAAAAGCAATGAGATGGATAAATGTCAGCTTTAAAAAATTTGGTTAAACCAAATGAAATTTTATAAAGCAGTCACAACTGTTTAGGCATGAACTGGCAAATTTTAGGAAAACTATTTTAAAGGTTCCTGTTTTTAAAAAAAACGTCCCTTAGAGAAGATTGTTTCCAAATGCCTCCGTGTCCAAACAGGATTCAAATGAAGTGTCCAATCAGACAGGACAAAAGACAATGTTCAATTTAATGATATCTTACTGTGGTCTCTTCCATGAGATAAATGATCTGGATTTCCTAATTATTAGTTGTTATTCCTATGTAGATTCTGAGTAACTATTCAACTAACCCCATACTTACTTCACACATCTCCAAGTACACCTCTTACATTTATCAGATCCTGACCTCCAGGAAACTGACCAACCTTCACCTGCTCCACATTCACATTGCCATAGCCTCCACCAGTGGACCTGACACTCATTCCACTGCTATGTACCTGACTCCCCCCTTCCCCCGCTGTTGGATAGGTTTCCCGACTCCCCATTCTGCTGCCAGCCACCCTTCTCCCACCGCTGGACACACGCTCATTTCCCCTATTACACATCTGACACCTCCTCCCCCTGCCATTGGGCATGTTCCCTCTACTTGCCCTGCTCCACACTTGGCACCTCCTCTCCTTGCCTTATGATCTGACTCTTTCCCCATTAACCTGATAGCCATCCTCTCTGCCACCTGCCAGATATGATTTCTCCTGCCCATCACAACTTACTCTAAACTTTGCAACTCCTGCCTGGTCCCCTTGCAAATTAGCAGCATATCAACTTGGCACACTACCCCCTCCCCACTTGGCATCTTACCCACCTGGCACCCTATGCAGCTGGCATCATGTCCCTTAGCCATCTTGCATTACACTTCTTAGCACATTCTTAAATGCAATCAAGCGAGATGGAGAGAGAACTGGTTGGGCAACAGGAAACAGAGAATAGTAGTGGAAGGGAGTTTCTCAAAATTGAGACCTGTGAGTGGTGTTCCACAGGGATCCATGCTGGGACCACTATTGTTTGTGATACATATGTAAATGATTTGAAGGAAGGTATCAATTACCTAATTAGCAAGTTTGCAGATGACGCCAAGTTTGATGGAGTAGCAAATAGTGAAAGGGACTGTCAGAGAATACAGCAGAATGTAGATAGATTGGAGAGATGGGCAGAGAAATGGCAGATGGAGCTCAATTCGGGCAAATGTGAGGTGATGCATTTTCGAAGATCCAATTCAAGAATGAACTATACAGTAAATGGAAAAGTCCTGGGGAAAATTAAAGTACAGAGAAATCTGGGTGTTCAGGTACATTGTTCCCTGAAGGTGGCAAGTTGAGTGGTCAAGACAGCATACGGCATGCTTTCCTTCATTGGACAGGGTATTGAGTACAAGAGTTGGCAGATCATGTTACAGTTGTATAGGACTTTGGTTCGACTGCATTTGGAATACTGTGTACAGTTTTGGTTGCCATACTACCAAAAGGAGGAGGATGTTTTGGAGACGATGCAGAGGAGGTTCATCAGGATGTTGCCTGGTATGGAGGGCACCAACTATGAAGAGAAGTTGAATAGATTAGGATTATTTTCATTAGAAAGACAGAGGTTATGGGGGACCTGATTGAGGTCTACAAAATCATGAGAGGTATAGACAAGGTGGAAAGCAAAAGGTTTTTTTCCCCATGGTGCGGAACTCAATTATTAGGGGTCATGAGTTCAAAGTGAGAGGGGAAAGATTTAGGGGAAATGTGCATGGAAAGTTCTTTACACAGAGGGTGGTGAGTCCTCAATTGCATTGCCAGCGGAGGTGGTAGAGGTAGGAACAATAGCATCATTTAAGATGAATCTAAACAGATGCATGAATGGGCAGGGAGCAAAGGGCTACAGATCTTTAGAAAGTAGGTGGTAGTTTAGATAGAGGGTCTAGATCGGCGCAAGCTTGGAGGTCCAAAAGGCCTGTTCCTGTGCTGTAATTTTCATTGTTCTTTGTTCAATGTTGTCTTTCTTCAGTAATGTGGAGTTGGAGCTGGAAGGAGAAGCTCTAATTCATGCTTTTATTCATCCCGCCACAATTACCATCTCGTAATCTGTGTCTGCCAAACATTTGTGTAGCGTCTATCTGAACCAGGTCTACGATGTAAAAGATCCATACACAGGCATCACACTGTTCTTGTCAGAGGCCTCAATGTCCCAGTGTTTGAATGGCACTGTTTATATGTCATTGGCGTATGCTGCAATTGCTGACTGATCACATTGCCAAGAGTTGGTTTGTTTCTGAATTGCCCCACAAGATCTCATTGACACTGTCATTGATAAATTCATGCACTGGGGCATTGTGTTGTCTGTGTCTGCTACACTGCAAGGGTGCCCAGAAATTGCTGAAGAATACCGGCGTTGAGAAGCTCAGGACCAATATCACGTATTCCTTATCTGCTTCAAACCAATTCCCTTTGTCAACCATAGCTGCAAGTCAACTTTTTGCAATAGCATTTGTAAACTTACCCCTTGTGCTGCAGCTTAATCACCCAATTTTCAATATACTCCACAAGAGATAAGGATTAGAACACTAAGTTATAAAAACCCAGCTTTTATACAAGACAAAACTATCTTCCACTGGATCTGGAATGGAGCTAACAACAGCCATAAGAACTGGAAGTAAATAAAGTTATGAGAGGCACAGATGGGGTGGATAGTCAGAGTCTTTTTCCGAGAGTGAAAATATCAAATACTGGGGGCATAGGTTTGAGGTGGGAGGAGAAATGTGTAAAGGAGATGTACAAGGATTTTTGTTTTACACAGAAGGTAGTAAGTGCTTGAAACAAGTTGCCAGCAGAGGTGGTAGAAGCACCAAATGGTGGCAATGTTTAAGTAGCATGTAGACAGACACATGAAAGGCAGGAAATAGAGATATACAAACCATGTGCAGGCAGATGGGATTAGTTCAGAATGAGATGATGGTCAGCACAGACCGAAAGGCCTGTTCCTATGCAGTCCTGTTCTATATTCTATCCGTCTCCTTAACACATGGTTCTCAGGTTTGTTGCAGTCCAGTGCAGATTCTACTTCACCTTTTATGCTTTGATCTGGTGAATACAATGACAATGACGATCTGTGAGAGCATTTGTCTGAGAAAGAAAATCAAGATGTTCCTCAAAGGAACCATCATTTTCACCATCCTACAGAATAGTATCATTGGCTACAACAACCAGACACGATTTGCTTGGCAACAGATTTCAATGGAACTGGGTTGGGGTAACTCAACAACCAATGACAGTAAATGTATTGAAGCTGTGGAGCTCAAGCTTCCCCTGTTTAATCCCAAACATAAATGCTGCTTAACATTTGATCATTTTATGGTTTTCCCATTGATTAATAAAAGTTAGGCTTGCAAATTGATTGAAGCCTTCAAAACATCAGATGTTCCCTCATTCAGTCATGAGAAAGCTTCATGAGAGTATTGGATGGATTCTACAGAAAGAATAGCTATCCTTTAAATAGGGTTACAACATCACGTGATACTAAGGATGGCTAGCCTCTCTACTTCAGCCTTTAACTGCAACTAAAACAACAGTCAATCACACAAGTGATTATGAATAGTGAACATACATATTTACAAATGTGTTATCCTACTCAAAATGAAAATTCATCTGTGTCATGTCTGTGCCCTTGGAAGGTCCTCTTTTCCCTTTCCCTCCCATGATGTCTTGGTGCAGTGCTGAGGTCCATAGCTGAGGGTGGAAGGAGCTGCCCTCTAGTGCAACATTTTGCCCCTTCCGTTTTGGTCCGGTAACCCCAGGGGATAGGGACATTTATTGACAGATAGCCCAGACACACTGTGAGTGTCCCGGCCAGACATAGGTTACCGTTCTTAGCTAAAGCTTCCCCGGGACTGAGGGTCACAGGAAGAGTCATGTGGAGGGGCTAAGCACCTCTGGTGTCCAAAGAGGAAACCCTCCAGAGAGGGGCTACATGTGGTTCCTCATCCAGATGGCTGTCTACTGTCACTACCATGTCTCCTTGTGAGGAATGAGCACCTGAATTGAGCTTAAGTCCCTTGAACTGTGTAAAGTTGCACAAGAAAACTCACTGGAGCTCATAGAGAGACATTTTCATGCAACATCCCACGTGATGAAACAAACGAACTAATTTTGGGAAAATTCAGCCCTTAGGAGCTATTGACTGCTGATATAACTTTAAATTTTGGTGAGTGAATGAGGAATCTCATGTTCAAAATTTGTTTGTCATTTTTATAAATGACTTGGATGAGAATCTAGAAGCCCTGGTTAGTAAGTTGCAGATGGCACTAAAATTGGTGGTATAGTAGACAGGTTATCTAAGATTACAAAGGGATCTTGATCAAATGTGCCGATAGCCGAGGAGGAGCAGATGAAGTTTAATTTGAATAAACAGGAGGTGTTGCATTTTGATAAAACAAACAAGGGAAGGATTTATATAGTTCGGCATAGGGCCTTGATTAGTGTTATCAAACATGGAGACCTAGGGGGTCAAGATACATAGTTCTTTGTAAGTTGTGTCGACAGTAGACAGGGTGGTTAAGAAGGCAATTAGCACACTTGCCTTCATAGCTCAGAACATTGAGTAAAGAAGTTGGGACACCATGTTGTTCATGATGTTGGTGTGGCCACTTTTGAAATACAGTATACAGTTCTGGTTGTCCTGCCAGAGGAAGTATATTATTAAATTGCCGTGGGTCCAGAATATTACCAAGACTGGAGGGTTTTAAAAGGAGAGGCTGGATAGGCTGTTTTCCTTTCCATTGGAGCATAGGAGGTTGAAGGGTGACCTTACAGAGATTTATAAAATCATGAGATGTGTAGATAAGTTGAAGAGCAAAGATCTTTTTCGTAGAATGGATGAGTTCGAAACAAGGGAGGATAATTTTAAGGTGTGAGGAGAAAGATTTAAAAGGAATCTGAGAAGCAATGTTTTCAAAGAGAGGGTAGTTCATAAGTGGAATTAAGTGCCAGCGGAAGTGGTAGATGAGGGTGTTGTTACAACATTTAAAAGATATTAAGACAACTACATGAATAGGAAAGGCTTACAGGGATATAAGCCAAACACAGACAAGTGCAACCAGTTCAGATTGCAAAACCTGGATGGCATAGACAAGTTGCCCTGAAGAGTCTGTTTCCACGCTGTATGGCTCCATGACTCTACAATAGGTTTTTACGTGTACTCATAATAGAAATCTCTCCTCCAACCAGTGAATGGAATGGACTTCCAGACAGAGAACTGGAAGCAAATACTTTGGAATCACTATAAAAATAACTGAACGTTACAAAGGAGGGATTATAAAAATGTGGGCTAAATGGTCTTCTCCACTATAATTGATTTTTCATTTATTCTTTCATGGCACTTGGGTG
The DNA here is from genome assembly GCF_020745735.1 of Hemiscyllium ocellatum. NCBI lineage: Eukaryota > Metazoa > Chordata > Chondrichthyes > Orectolobiformes > Hemiscylliidae > Hemiscyllium > Hemiscyllium ocellatum. The sequence goes on along the minus strand of NC_083429.1, from coordinate 41,115,601 downwards.
TCACTGGTATGACCAGCCCATCCCTAATTGCCCCTTCAAAGATGAGCTCCCATTTTGAACTATTGTTGTCAATGTAGTGCATGTACACTTACCTGCGCTGTAATAGAAGCAATCTTGCAACTACTGTCACACTAGTATATGACTTGAAGATTGAATGGAATAAATATTATTCCATTGCTCTCCTTCAGATAAGTTCATCGCCTTTTAGGACAGAACAGCAAATTGAATGCAAGCTGAGGTTTAGCGTTGAGAGTATTTGAGATTCTGATTAGGAAAAAGAATCAATACAAAGTTATATGAACCAAGGACTGACTTATTGCAGATTGGCAGAGTGTATTGGAGCAGAACTCCATTAGAGATTTGATCTTCTATCGTTAAGATCCCTGCTCTCGGCTACACTGCTGCCTGTTTGGTGCTAGATTTATGCTGTTCAAGAGCAACAGCAACAAAAAAGCCCTGGAGTTTTTATAACATTTTTCCTGAAGAACAGGCATCAAAGCTTATGAAAACCGTGAGAGCTTATTATGCACCTAAAGCGCATCATAGTCTTAATTGCAAAAGTGCAATATGAGGCCCCCTGACATATATTTCAAACAAGTGCTAATCTAGATGTAGATCCAAGAAAATTAGGATTTCAATTCCACCGCATTGCTAGATTCCATTGCCTGTCTCCACTGAGGTCCTTCTTGATAATTAGTCCTCACTTTCACCTAGTCACTCCCCACAACCCTCACCTCCCTCCCTCATGAGATTTTCAGTCTGTTTTGATCATGGAGAACTTGGGGGTAGGAGTGTTAGAGGCAGTTGTATTGGAATGAAAGACGTCTTCAGGGAGTGAGTGAGTAGATTGCTCAGAGGCCATGCAGGGCTGGTAGGTGAGGGCAATTGGTGAGAGGACGTGAGTGAAGATGTTGCATACAATAATGAGATGAGCCTTGGTGGGAGGTGTGTGCAATTGTAGACATAGAGCAAGTGTGACAAAGTAGAGAGAAGAAGGTGGGACTTCGCCTCATAGAATGCGGAAGGTCATTAATCTTCTTCCAGCATTGCTGTGCATTCCTCTAGACTGTGAATCCCACACTGACCTGGGTAGTAATCTCAGACAAAGTTGGTATGTAATGTTGGTTAGGTCTCCTCTGCCAGTCCTGAGGGAGGATAACAGTCTTTCTCTGCAACAGATCAATGCCCGGGACCTCCCAGAACCTGTGTTCAAACTAGGCATCAGTTTCTGTCTGACCAACATCTGTGGAGCAATTTGTATGAACCGAACAGGACAGATCATGACAGGCTCTTGACCTCCTGCGCTACTGCATAATGAATACGACACCAGCAACAGGAATTCCAGGAGGTCCTACTGGTAGTGAGTACTTCTGCCTGTGACAAGAGGAAAGATGCGCAGGATGGGGTGCCATAGAGTCATGAAACAGAGGTCATGAGGCAAATTTTGTAAAATATCTTTGGAGAAATCTGTCTAAGTCCCAAGGAGAGTACCCCTCGCAAAAAATACTGCATAGCCCAATTTCTTGGAAAATTCAACCCCAGAACGCAATTTTTCTTCTTACCCTCAATTAGTCCTTCAATTATTGCCAGGACAGGGTTGTTGAGTCTTTGTTTCCCCAACAACATTCAGGAGGCTCATACTTCAACGCCCGTTTGAACAACATCACATCCACCACCTTAATTATTCTCGACTCTATATTAGCATGTAGGAGCATTAAATTGAAACATCTACAAGAGGCAGTGGCTCATGGAGGCACCATTTCCATTGGTGTAAGCTCTGCCACCTAAAAAGCAGCAGATACATTCGAACACCTACCATACCCTTCCTAAACATACTGATTCAGGAAAAGCATCACAGTTCCTTCATTATTGTCTGGTCTAAAACCTGGAACTCTCTAGCAACAGACACTATAGCAGTTCAAAAAGGGAGCTCACAACTCGGGATAGGGCAGCAAGTACATGCCTTGCCAATGACGCTCAAATGAGTGAATAAAAGAAAGGTCACTCAGTATACATCTATCTGACTAAGTGCTAACAGCCAATAATCAGACGTGCTTAAAAGCAATGGAGACACGTACAACAGCAACAGATATAGATTAGATCAAAAACAAGGAATTCTCTAACAAATATTTTGAAGCACTTTCACCATGCAGTCTACAGCAGTTCAAGTCAGCAGATCACCACCACTTTGTCAAAGGCATCCAGGGGTGAAACATATTATCCAGGTTTGGCAGTGATGCCCATATTGAGAAAGAATTTCTAGACATGTGAATTAATCAGCTACAGTCGCTCTTTGTACGGTAACTCAGGCGGACATTTTACCAGGGATCAAATTATATCGCCTGAGTTCCAAATGTGCGGTGTGGAGTCAGTTGCCCAGTTACAAAGGTTTTCGTACGTATTCAACTTTGAGATGCTTTCTGCTTATGTAATTTCCTGTTGAATAGGAATAATAATCACATGGTAGATTTCTCTCAAGCTAAGTACACAGTTTGTGAACTGATTCTGTATTGTGCTCGTCCTCAGTTGGATATTCCAGTGAATCTACACAGTTTGAATGACAGTTGTAATGGATAGTTTCAAAAGTTATCATTAGCATCATTGTTACTGGGGTATCATGAACCTTTATGTAATCATGGAATACCTACTGTCTGCGAGATATATTTTGAGTTCCTTCTCAGTTCTCAATTGCTGCATTTGCAGACTTGCTTTCCCAACAGATACACTGCAAAAAACAGTAAGGTGCAAATTATTGCATAGCTATTGCTTAAAATACAATTCACTATGAGGAAGAGGTAGAGCTTGATTGTGGTGATAAATTAATATCTGTTACTGTCCCCTGTGGAGATGGAATATATAATCTCTGCAGAATAATACAAAGCAGATGTACTTAAATGGAAGGAAGCTAGCTTTATGAATTCATAGACAAGTTTCTTGGCTTTAGCAAAGGTACTTTTCAAAAGTTGCATGCACTCAATAAAACAAGAACATCTAGCCAGACCAAAGCTTCTGCATAAATATCATTTTGTCATAACAAAACCCAAGAAAGAGAAAGATATGGAAATGTTTTGTCTAAGTTATAAGTAAAAGGCTTGGAAGAAGTTTTATTTTTAAACTGAGTTAATTTTTTGTTGCTTATGGTACATTTAGAGACAGATGTAACAGAATTAAATACAGAGCAACAGATGTTTGGAAGCAGCTTTGGGATTTATGAGGACTATAATATTTGCCAATTTGGTCCAAAAGCAGTATCAGTATGGGCAAGTTGCAATTACTTAAAAATGCTTGGAGAATCTACAAATGTTTTAGAATGGTTTGAAATGGAACCTCTTTATAAATGGATCAATAGTATCATTATTTTTTGATTATTTTTTGGTGACCAGATCCAGACTTAATCTGGAAGCAGACCAACAGAAAGGATGGTAAGAAGACAGAGGCAGAAAGAGAATCATAGAATTCATACAAGGTGAAGCTATTAAAGCTTTCTGTTTGATAATAAGAAGGAAATTAAATTCAATGGGATGTGATGTATGCAAATTAAGAGCGATTGATTCCTAAAAGCAGTGTGAATCATTCAAAAAAAATGAAAGGACTGAGAGTTAGTACCAAAGGCCCAGGTTATGAATTGGATATTGATGATTGGTCAATTAAAAAGGAATTCTGAAAAAGTATGTCATCAGTAAACAAATGAGCTAGATGATTTCAGGTTTATAGATTTGCTGGTGTTAATTGTATCCAGGGACCTCAGGTGGAATATGATTTATTGTGACTGCATACTGAGGACCAAATCAATTGAGTGGGTAAAGAAAAAATCCCAACCTCTGGACATTGATTCTGACACCTTTAAAGATGCACATGATGTCACATGTATGCAAGAAGTCATTCAAGTTCTCTGTGCAAGAGGTACCTTTGTCAGATCAACTCCTTAAAGCAAAAATTACATTATTAATATGAGTATATATCAGTTGCCTGTTAATTCAACCTTAATCTATGTTGCTTCTGATGCATGCAAATTAAAAGTTACAAAAAATGAAATCATGGTGCCAAATCCTTTATTTTGAGGTCATTTGTAAATGTGTGAAGTTTATTTGGTCCTGGTTTCCCCATGAGAATCATAGCATATTTAGATGACATCATTAACCATAAGAGTGAATTGCTGGTGGCTTATTAAAGTCTATTTGGAACCTGATGATAAACCAATTATCCTTTTTCCAGTTCTCACTGTGTCCCCATTATGTCTCAGCTATTACATATTTCTTTGGTCAGAGCATACAGTGATTACATATTTAGTAATTAGGTTGCTATGACATCTTTCTCCGCCTGCAAATTATGGTGTGATTGCGGATGCAAAGCTCCTGTCGAACTTGATTGTCCTGGACCCACTTCATTATCTACAGCATCATTCTTTAAATAAGGAAGGCTTAAGATGGAAGAGAGAGGTCGTGGCATAACTTGGCGACAGGTCAACAAGTTCGCATCCAGACAAACCTGGTTGAAGATCATGATCACACAACAATTTTAAAGGGGAGTCGGATTCATATCTTTGAAAAGAAAAAATAGGCAGGGCTATGGGGAAAGTGAAGAGAATTTCAGACTAATTGGATAATGCTTTTAAAGAGCTAGTACAGATATGATAAACCAAAAATTCTTCTGTGTTTCATAGAAATAAGGAACAGCTTTGAAAGATTCCCAGTAAGTCAACAAGAAAGGAGTGAGCAACAGAAGAAGTGAGTTAGGTTTGCTTTCCAATTAACTAAATCTGAATCTCAAACGTGACAAGTTTCCAGCAGACATATGCTGAATCATGAATGTATTATGCAAACGCATGTATAATCTCTTTTAGTACATTAAAAAAAGATTTGTCTGTTTTGTACATGTGCAATGAAAGTAGATTTATTCAATATTCTAAAATTGAAAATATTTTTAAAAGTATTTACAGCTTTTACTTCACACAATGAAATTTTTAAAAAGATTGTAAATATCAATGTTTGAAAACAAAATCCAAATAAATTATTTTGAGAATGCAATCAATTCTGAAAAGTTAAATTTTACTGCTATCAAATGTATGTTCTAATTATTTGAAAGCATTTTCTAACTGTCAAATGAATAGTGAACATGAAGTTTTGTTTTTTTATTCATGATTGTCTGATGAATGGGATGAAGGCTTTGTCCACGTTTGTTTTGAGCTTCTCTCATTGTACAATACAAACAGTACACTGGCACATTTTGATAAGCAATTTAATCCTTGTTTCTAATATTGATTTACCAGTGCAGCATTTATGTTCCATAATAAAGGCACTGCAGCAGTTTCTTAATTACGGTTATCATAGAACAAAGAAAAAAACTTTGGCATTGAAGCAGGAAATGTGCTGCTAGTGACCCCTCAGGCTAACAGGAGTACTGCAACACTGACTGAGGAAAGTGCGTTTTCTTGTATACCCCTAAACATCAATAAATATGATATATTGAAATAGCAATAATTCAGGATCGTTTGAAGGGAAAGAAAGACTTGCATTCAAATTATGCCTTTTTGCAACCTCTGGACATATTGCCATTGAAGTAGGCTATTGAAGATGAAGGGTAAGAGGTAACCACATTGCTGTGCTTTGGAGTCACCTGTAGACAAAATTGGATAAGGATGACAGTTTTCCTTTCCACAAAGGCATAAATGAACCAGATGAGATTTATTTTATTCATTAATATGACCAGTGTCACTGCGTATGCTGGCATTTATTACTCATCTTAATTGTCCAGAAGGTAGAGTTGACAGATTTCCTCCGAGATGGATTAAGTCATTTACATAAGTACCTACAACAATCAACATTAATGACACAATTGTCAGTAGGCCAACTTTTTTTTTGAAAAATGTGGTGCTGGAAAAACACAGCAGGCCAGGCAGCATTCAAGGAGCAGGAGAATCGATGTTACGGGCATAAGCCCTTCTTTCCCAAAGAAGGGGTTATGCCCGAAACGTCGATTCTCCTGCTCCTCAGATGCTGCCTGGCCTGCTGTGTTCTTCCAGCACCACATTTTTCAACTCTGGTCTCCAGCATCTACAGTCCTCATTTTCTCCAACTTTTTTTTGTCCAGTTTGTTACTTAATTCAAATTTCACCATTTGCCCCATGTCGAACCCCCTTCTCCAGGACATTAGCCGTGTTTCTGGAATATTCACCCAGGGATATTCCCCTCCATCTCCCCTAAGGCTAAGCATTAAGGCTAAAGGTTTATACCCATGCTTGTAGTCAAACTAATGCTGTGGAATATTTTATGGGTCTATTTGAGATGATAGATGGGATCTTTGATAAATATCTCTTCTGAAAGACAACATCTCCAACAGTGCAGCACTCTGTGATTACTGCACTGGAATACCAGCCCACAGTTTAGTGCTCAAGTCTTCAGAGTGAGACATGACCTCAAAACACCTCACCCAGGTGAGACAACTCAGCCCAAGCTGATATCATGCAAGGCAACAGGGTTGACAAGAGTTTTATTTTTTGGCTTTGTCAACTTGGAAGTTTTGTATTGTAAAGAAATGACACTTTCCAGTGTCAACACATTGCAATGAGAAGACAACATTTTTGAGTGGTTTGCTATATTTCCAAAACAAATGATACAGGATATCACTGACTGACTTGTAACTACCAATTTCACCTATTCCTACACAAAACACAACATTCCTTCTGAAAAGATGGTTTCCCCTTCAGAGCAAACAATCATTCTCATTTTTTCTCACTCATGGAAGTATGGTAAACAGTTTTATTTTAAGCACGAGTCACATTCATGGTCTAATATGCTTCTCAAATTGAAATTCTGCAGACTCAACAGGAAAACTTCTATTTGTGTATCGATTGGAATAAGCAGACCTTCAAAACTCGAAGGAGACTACCCCCAAGTTGCATGCAGATGAATAAAATCAGAAAATCTTTTACATTTTAGATTGAAGCATTTTCCATGCTGCAGTGCCAATCAGTTGGAGAGGAATTGCAAATAAATGCTAAACATTGAAATGAGGTTCTAAATCTTGACACTGATGACTTGCATCAACTTAGCAACGAAAATGATCCGGGAAGAGAGAACTATAATATGACATCAAATTTCAATATATGAGGAAATTGCCAGTGAGTAAGTGACAACAGTAGAACTGGGAAGTTGAGTAATTGGATATATAATATACAGTCACCCAAAAAGCAATGAAAACTGACAATGCATGTTATCAAATGGCATTCTAATAGACATCACTCTCTGCATATTCCTGCGTAATCTCAGGACCTTTTGCGTTTCTCACTATCTTTCTTTCTCCTGATGCACACACAAAAGTGGAAGTCTCAGAACCATCCAGCATGTTTAACACATCACAGATATTCAGTTAGATCACACTCCACATCAGCCCAAATGGCCCTGCGTCTTGAGGTCACCCCAGTGGGGATGGGAATGAAATCAGTGCATCTTCAATTCTTACTGTCATTGCATATCAACTGATACTGAAAAGCTGATAAAATCAAATCACCAGACTCACTCAAAATGACAGGAAAGGTTCAAATTATATTACAGGAACATTGAGTGACCTCAATACAAATAGAAAGGTTCCAAATACAAATAACGATGTTGGAAGTCTGTACAATTCCAATCTTCATTTACACATCTGCCATTTTTTTTTAGATTAGATTACTTACAGTGTGGAAACAGGCCCTTCGGCCCAACAAGTTCACACCGACCCGCCGAAGCGACAACCCACCCATACCCCAACATATACCCCTTACCTAACACTACGGGCAATTTAGCATGGCCAATTCACCTGACCCGCACATCTTTGGACTGTGGGAGGAAACCGGAGCACCCGGAGGAAACCCACGCAGACACGGGGAGAACGTGCAAACTCCACACAGTCAGTCGCCTGAGGCGGGAATTGAACCCAGGTCCCTGGCACTGTGAGGCAGCAGTGCTAACCACTGTGCCACCGTGCCGCCCCATTGTTGGGACAATAGGAAATCATGCAACTTACTTTATGTGATAGCTATAAAATGTAAGAATTATTCAACTTGGTGTGAAAAGGTAACAAATTTGGATAGAAATGCTTTCATGTTGTGAAAAATGCAGGTGTGAATATTATTATTCAACTGACCCATCTCAGACTCCTCCCCTCTCTTCCTTGACAACTCTGTTTCCATTTCTGAGGATAGGATGACCACTGATACTGATTACATCTCCCTGATTCCTACAGTTACCTTGATTGTGAATTCACACTCCTTGCTTCCTGCAAGGACTCTGTTCCATTCTCCCAGTTTCTCCGTCATATCTGTTCTGATGGCACCACATTCAGTAGGGAGGGCCCTCAGGCATGTCCAACATTTTCCTCAATTGAGGATTTCTCATTTCTGTGATTGCCAGGGTCCTTAGCCAAACCAGACCAATTACCCACTCCTCCGCCCTCATCTCTTATCTTCCCTCCGACAACAACTCTGAATTCCCCATGTCCTCATTTTCCACCCGACCAGCTTCCACAGCCAAAGGATCACAAACATTTCTGCCATCTGTAGGCTGTCACCACCAGACAAATATCCCCCTTTCCTCCCCCTCACCCCCATCAGTATTCTAGTTGGACTATTTCCTCCAGAACTCCCTGAGCTACACCTCCTCCACTCCTACCACATTCTCACACCTCCATGACATCTTCCCATGCAATTGCAAGTGGTGCAATACTTGCCTGTTTACTTTCTTGCTGCTCCCTGTCCATGGCCCCAGGTACACAATCGAGGTGAAGCATTGATTTACCTGCATGGCATTCAATCTAGTCTACTGTACTCACCATTCACAAGGTGGTCTCGTCAACAATAGACGACTTACTCTTACATTATCTCCACTCACCACCCTTGCTGTCATCATCTTAACTACCAGCATTCCCAGCTGTTTTCAGTTCTGATGAAGGGTCACTGGGTTTGAAACATTAACTCTCTTTTTTTCTCTGCACAGGTACTGCTAGATTCGCTGAGCTTCTTCACCACTTCCTGTTTTTGAATGACTGTGAATGTTTCATGGATTATAATATATAACTCATAGTTTTAGGAATTAAAGAACAAATGTGGGAAGCAGGATTAAATGCAATTGAATTAAATGCAATTTTGTGTAACACTCAAAAGATTGTGTTCTCGGTGCCACTCAAAGTTAACAGCGAGAAAGGGAACTTCAGAAACAGCAGTTGGGCTTTCCAAGCTGAGGACATGGTATCTACACTACTTCTCATGGAAGTCCAGAGACACTGTGTTTTGGGTTTTGGTTAAAGAAATGTAGTTTTAAACATTCAGCAAATCAGCAAGGCCATAAAACTTATTTACTTAATCAGATCAAGAGGAAATTGTAAATGAGAGATGTTTAATCTAACTCAGGTTCGGGAGAATGCAGAATTGGCTACATCATTATGTAGATGGGTGGCTTAATAAGGTCCTCTGATTTGTTTTATCTGTCTTTTTTCTGTGCGAGTTAGTTGTAATTTAGAGCTGGAAGAGTGCTGGTGCAGATAAAGCGCTCCTGTTAGTGGAGGTCAAGACAAGTCCTCAGTGGTTGTGATTTCTTGTTCTGGAGAAAAGCTAGGGCTAAAAGGAAGTCCTGAGAGCTGACAGGAAGTGAAACATCTATCTTCATCTATCATATTTATGTTAACTCCAGTAACATATGGATGAGACATGGGTCATACAATATTGATCAATTCAATTAACTCATGTTATAATAATTGATATCTACATGTATACTTTACAGTCATTGACGCTTGCAAGTCTGGATTCAAGTTAAGCAATGGAGATGTGCTGTAGCACAGTTCTTTCAGAATGTCATGCTGCAAGAGGACAAAGCTCAGGAAGATGGATACTGAAACCTTATATCATAAAGTCATATGTCATGATACAGTGACGACATCATAGCATGTGATCTAATTTTCTTTAAAAGTGTAATGCATGTTTTCTGTCAGATATAACTCAACAGGAGCCATTGACAGTTCATGCAGATGGAAGCCTACACACTGTATTTGCTTGGTGCAACCGAGAAAAATTGGAGCTTGATAAAAATTCAATGACAGCTTGGTGAAGTTATTTGTTAAAAAGCTGAAATTGTGCTGATACTGAGGAGCAGCCTTCATAGAAATGGGTAACTTGTTCTCAGAAGAAACGATTGAACTGGATAGAAATCAACAGTTATTTTGAAGCAGTTTGAGTCAGACAGTTTAGAAGTAATTCCAAAGACAGCTATTTAACACTGAAGAATTAGAATCCCATACAAAATTAACAGCTTTACTTAAATTTGGTATCCCACAAGACCAGGATGAGATCTTCTTTGATTGCATCAGTCATTTAAAGTGCTGTCTGTGAAGCATTTGACCACAACTTATCTGTTAACTCATATTTACATCATGCTTATTCAAACAAATAAAGATATGAAATAGGAGGAGCAGTGGGCCATTTGGCTGATCAAGTCTGCACTGAACTTCAATACACTTATGCAGATCTGTTTGTGTTTTTATTTCTGCAATCCCAGTTATCCCTAACCATCTTTGACACCCTTGCCTCACAAGATCTTTCTACTTCTGCCTGAAAAATATTCGATGATCCCACTTTCGATGCCTTCTGAGTCAGAGTTCCAAATTCAAACAAAAAGATTTCTCTTCATCTCTGTCCTAAAATAATGTTAAAGCAATCTCTCCATACAGTCATAGAGCCCTACAGCATGGACACGGCCTTTCAGTCCAAAGTGGTCCATGCCGACCAGTTCTAGACTCACCCACAAGAGGAAATATTCTTTCTATTCCCACCTTGTCATGACCATCCAGGATCTTATACGGTTTGATCAAGTCATCTCTCATTATTCCAATCTCCAGTGGAAACAAACATAGTCTGTCCGAAACATCCTCATAAGACAAATAATCATTCCAGATACTGATCTTGTGAGCCTTCTTTGAACTGTCTCTTACGCATTTACAAATCTAACAAAACAAGCATCATGCATTCAAAGCAATATATTAGAGATTTTTAATACATAAATCAGAAAGTGGGAGCAAAGATTATTTAGGGTGTAGGTTTGCTCGCTGAGCTGTAGATTTGATATCCAGACATTTCATTACCTGGCTAGGTAACATCATCAGTGGCGACCTCCAAGTGAAACGAAGCTGTTATCTCCTGCTTTCTATTTATATGTTTGTCCTGGATGGGGTTCCTAGGGTTTGTGGTGCTGTCATTTCCTGTTCGTTTTCTGAGGGGTTGATAGATGGTATCTAGGTCTATGTGTTTGTTTATGGCATTGTGATTGGAATGCCAGGCCTCTAGGAATTCTCAGGCATGTCTTTGCTTAGCCTGTCTCAGGATAGATGTGTTGTCCCAGTCGAAATGGTGTTTTTTTTCATCCGTGTGTAGGGCTACGAGGGAGAGGGTCGTGTCTTTTTGTGGCTAGCTGGTGTTCGTGTATCCTGGTGGCTAACTTTCTTCCTGTTTGTCCTACGTAGTGTTTGTGGCAGTCTTTGCATGGAATTTTGTAAACGACATTGGTTTTGTCCATGGGTTGTACTGGGTCTTTTAAGTTTGTTAGTTTTTGTTTGAGAGTGTTGGGAGTGCTACTAGGATTCTGAGGGGTCTTGGTAGCCTGGCTGTCATTTCTGTCAACACCAGCTAGCCACAAAAAGACACGATCCTCTCTCCCTCGTAGCCCTACACACGGAGGAAAACAAACCACCATTTCGACTGGGACAACACTTCTATCCTAGGACAGGCTAAGCAAAGACATGCCAGAGAATTCCTAGAGGCCTGGCACTCCAACCACAATGCCATAACCAAACACATAGCTCTAGATACCATCTATCAACCCCTCAGAAAACAAACAGGAAATGACATCACCACAAACCCCACGAACCCCATCCAGGACAAACATATAAATAGAAAGCAGGAGACAATAGCTTCGCTTCACTTAGAGGTCGCCACTGATGATGTTACCTAGCCAGGTAATGAAACGTCTGGATATCAAACCTACACATCAAACCTGGACATCAAACCTGGATATCAGCGAGCAAACCTACACCTTAAACCTCAACCTGAGCTACTAACTTTCACAAACCTTGCAAAAAGATTATTTATTCAGAGTGACAGAAGGTAGACAATTATATTCCACAATGTTTACTGTTGGAAATGCTGCAATTTGCAGTGCAATGTGGGCTACTGAATCAGAAACACAATTTTGCAAATTTGTGGATGTCACCAACTTGATGGAAGATGTAAAAATCAGATGTCAAGGCAAGAGGTCCTCCAGATTTATGCACGAGTCAAACATCAATAGAATTGTTGTTCCAAACATTGCAGTGCAAGAAGTTTGACAATCTTACTCAAGTTGTCAAGATGAATGAGTTCATCTTCAACTGGCATATCCTCACCATTATCTTTAACTACTTTTCAATTATCTCTGCCCTATCACCTACTCACCATCAATCAGTGAAACCAGTATTCCATTTCAACACTTATCCTGACAGTCTTAATATTGTCACAAGTCTCATATTGGCAAAATGTTAGTAGACTTAATATCTCAGTCAACATAGTTTGTTATGAGATATTGCAATGTTAGTATTGATAGACGAGTAATCAATGGCCCAGACTAATGCTCTGGAATATGGGTTCAATTCCCACAATGGCAGCTGGTAGAATTTAAACTCAATTAATTCATAAAAATTGTAGAACTGAAAAGCTAGTGTCAGTCATTATCACCTGGTTTACCAATGCCCTTAAGAAAGGAAATCTGCCCTCCTCACTTCGTATGACCAATGGGTGACTCCAGAACTGTACCAACATGCACCAAATAATTGACCTCTAAAACAAACCATTCCGCTCAAAGGCAAATACAGATGGACAACAGATGCTTGCCTTACCAGGTGTCACCAATTCTAATTTGATTTTACAAAAGCATTATAGAGGGCTTATTCAGCATTTTTACATGATACCTTTTTTTGGCTCAGAAAATATGGCAATTTAAAGATTCATGAGCACTGACATCGTAAATTCTATGAAATGTTTAGACTAGAGTTTTGATCAATTTAATCATCACATATCTTTTTAAACTTTGCCCTGTGTTGCTGTCTTTGAACAACTTTTATTTACACTATACCAACAAAATTTTACATTCAAAACATACAGGGCACGATAGTATTTTTTACTGTCCATGAGATTAACTGGCACATGTTGTTAAATTATCAATCATTCAACGAAGTAAAATTCAATTTGTATCTGAAGTGAATGCTTGCTTTTCTGTTTTTTTAAATCATTTTGTGCCTTACTGGAAGAGTTAGCTGCTGAATAAAGTTAACCTTTTTACTCTAGTTGTTTTTTGATGAGCTCTACAAAATCAACTCCTACAATTTGTTCCAAGTTCAATGAAGTGCCAGAAACAGCAGGCAATGAACAACTGGAAACTAGTCTTTAGCTGTAATGAAAGAGTAGCTTCAGTCATTCTTTCAAAAGTGAGTTCTCTGCAAATAATGTCCAAATTGCATATGGAAGACAAGAGAAAATGCAATGATAACTAAGGATGGTGTTGAGAAAAATTGTGAATAATGGTATCTTGGATGTGTGTTATAGCTTTACAAACTTATTATCCTTGTTTTCTATCCCAGAGTTGTCAGTTATTCAGAGTGGTAGCCGTCTATACCATGGCTTTGTGCATGGGAAATCATGTCTCACAAACCTGATTGAGTTTTTGAAGAAGTAACAAAGAAGATTGATGAGGGCAGAGCAGTAGATGTGATCTATACAGACTTCAGTAAGACGTTCGACAAGGTTCCCCATGGGAGACTGATTAGCAAGGTTAGATCTCATGGACTACAGGGAGAACTAGCCATTTGGATACAGAACTGGCTCAAAGGTAGAAGGCAGAGGGTGGTGGTGGAGGGTTGTTTTTCAGACTGGAGGCCTGTGACCAATGGAGTGCCACAAGGATCGGTGCTGGGCCCTCTACTTTTTGTCATTTACATAAATGATTTGGATGCGAGTATAAGAGGTACAGTTCGTAAGTTTGCAGGTGACACCAAAATTGGAGGTATAGTGGACAGCAAAGAGGGTTACCTGAGATTACAACAGGAGTTGGACCAGATGGGCCAATAGGCTGAGAAGTGGCAGATGAAGTTTAATTCAGATAAATGCGAGGTGCTGCATTTTTGGAAAGCAAATCTTAGCAGGACTTATTCACTTAACAGTAAAGTCCTAGGAAGTGTTGTTGAACAAAGAGACCTTGGAGTGCAGGTTCATAGCTCCTTGAAAGTGGAGTCGCAGGTAAATAGGATAGTGAAGAAGGTGTTTGATATGCTTTCCTTTATTGGTCAGAGTATTGAGTACAGGAGTTGGGAGGTCATATTGCAGCTGTACAGGACATTGGTTACGCCACTGTTGGAATATTGTATGCAATTCTGATCTCCTTCCTATTGTAAATATGTTGTGAAACTTGAAAGGGTTCAGAAAAGATTTACAGGGATGTTGTCAGGGTTGGAGGATCTGAGCTACAGGGAGGGGCTGAACAGGCTGGGGATGTTTTCCCTGGAGCGTCGGAGGCTGAGGGGTGACCTTATGGAGGTTTACAAAATTATGAGGGGCATGGATAGGATAAATAGACAAAGTCTTTTCCCTGGGGTGGGGTAGTCCAGAACTAGAGGGCACAGGTTTAGGATGAGAGGGACAAAATATAAAAGGGACCTAAGAGGCAACATTTTCACACAAAGGGTGGTCCGAGTATAGAATGAGCTGCCAGAAGTTGTGGTGGAGGCTGGTACAATTGCAATATTTAAGAGGCATTTGGATGGGTATATGAATAGGAAGGATTTGGAGGGGTATGGGCCGGGTGCTGGTAGGTGGGACTAGATTGGGTGGGATATCTGGTCGGAATGGACAGGTTGGACCAAAGGGTCTGTTTCCATGCTGTACATCTCTATGACTCTATGACTCTATAATTAGGACACTTTTTGCCAGTTCATAAACAGCCCATTGAGAATAAGTGGTAGGTGTCAAAAGCAGACCTCGGAGAAGAATTTTTTAATGACGTCCACGAAGTTATCAATTCTCATTATTATTAAGGAATGCATCAGCCTGCAATTGCCAACATCTGCTGGTACTATAAAGCACAAAACCTCAGAACTGTCAGCTTCTCCATTAGCTGCACTGTACAGGTATCTCGCAGGGTGGATCAGCGTTCAAACACAGACAAGGTTGTGAAGTTGCAATGCACACCTATTAATTGTTACGAAATACACTAGAAAAGCTTACACTGTTAACTGAATATTTAACAGCGTGACAAATCTTAATTATTGTTAAGCAACAAGTCTGTTGCTGAAAATTTGCTTCTGCAAGTGTAAAGTCTCATTTCCTCAGATTTTTAATTATTGCTGATGATTTTGTTAAAATAGTAATATAATTTGTTACCATTTTTGTTTTTGTAATCTTTCTCTCAATCTCATCTTCCTTTCCTTTTATTTTGCTTTCTGGATGTTTTTACATTGATTGTATTTTTTGTCCTTTTATGGATTATAGTTGTTGTTGACAAGGCCATTCTTAATTGACTTTGACTAAATGGCAGTAAGTCCCCTTCTTGAACCAATGCATGCTATGTGGTGTAGGTACAGCCACAGTACCACTGTGAAGGGAATTCCAAGATTTTGACTCAATGATAGGGAAGGAATAGTGCTGCAATTCTGAGTCAGGATGGTGTACGGCTTTGGAGGAAACTTGCAGATGGTAGTGTCCTTATGCATTGTGTAATAAAGTTTTATACTACATTAGGATTATTTCAAGAGCTTGTTTTCTCAAAGTTGAGGTACATGGGTTTTTGGTTTTCACTTCTCTGAAGAAATTTTTTTTTTAAAAGCTGCAAGTGAAACCTAACAAATCATGTAACTGAAACTAAATGATGAAATAAGCTACCTATAAGATAATTGCTAATTTGTCTACTCATTTAAGATTTGCAAAAGAGAGATAAAAAGAGATAGTGACCACCTGCAGGTCTAACTTGGAGGGAAATGATCCAAACCAGCTGTAAGGCAATTTAGTTTAGCAGATGCAGGACATCAGAACTGGAAAGCAATCTTAAACTGTTTCAGCAGTCTAGGTAGACAGGGATGGGAAAAAGGTCTGAGTTGTTCACAGTTCAATGAGTTAGTTTGTGTTTGTATGTCTTATGGAAAGTAGGAACAGAAAGAATTACATCTGGTGAATGTGTCGAAATTCACCAAAATCAAACGCTTGTGACCTTGTCAGTTATATAAGAAACTAAATTGAATTTATAAATGTTATTTTATAGGTGTTGAGTATTTGTAAAGGATGGTGTTGGGATAGAAGATCTTTCCAAATTTCTTGGCTCGATTTTTCATTTATTTTGTGTGGTAAACTTATGTCCTTCTGTCAATTTGATTTGACTTATCCAGTACTATCATCATCTCAATTATTGCAATTGTCTTCACTTGTCCTTCCAGGTGTTCGAGATTGTGGTTAGAATGTGCTGTTGAAGGAACCTTGATGAGTTGTTGCAGTGCTTCTTGCACATAGTACACTATACTGCCACTCTGAACCAGTGATGGAGGGAGTGAATGTCTAACTGGTGAATGGAGTCCTTGTTGCCTGACTGGAATCCAAGCCTGCTAATCAAGTTAGCTTCTAGTAGAGTTCATTTCTGATGGACAAAAGACAGGCTGGAATTCGCCTATGATATAAATTGAGTACCTCTCTCCACAGATACGCACTGTTCTGTTGAATATTTTCCAAAGACTAATAATCATGTAGATTAGACTGCAATTGTTTATATTACTTTTAATTCCATGAATCAGGAAGATGAAGATTCTGAAACAAGTACAGAAAGTAAAATGTGTTTCTTCTTTTCCTTTCAAATATGCTGGAGTAAGAAAAAAAAACAAGCTCTTGTGGAACAGACATTTCAAACAGAGATTTCAGAGCAACAGAATGAGCAATTGGTCAGTATCAGTCAATGTGACAGTGAAAATTAAGTTGGGTTGGAAATCCTTTGTTTGAGTTAAAGGCAACTGCCGAGTCAAATGTGGAAATGAAAATTGCAGTCGAACAAATAACAAAAGAAAATAAAAAATGAGGCTGACAAGATACCGTTCTCTGCAATATACCAACTTGACAGAATTGACCAGATACAAATTGTGTGTATTAGCCAAGGACAGATGGCAATGAGAGAACCCACTATAACATTTACACATTTAAGAGAATTAAGATTGTTCCTTATTTGTAGAGCTAGAAGAGATTTCAAAATGAGCCCTATTAATTTAAGCTGTTCTTCAGAGTTGAAGCAACCCCAGCATTTAATTTTGAAAGCTGTACAGTTCATTCATGTGAATAGTTCTGTTTATAGTTTATGCTTCTTTGACAGCATACACTTCAGCGAAGTAAATGTAATCAGGCGAATGATACTCCCTGGAGTTAAAGAGTTATTAGCACCAGTAGTGTGTGCTAACAGGTTTATTTCAGTCATTTCTTATTTCTTGTCATGATGTGGAGGTGCCTGTGTTGGTCTGTGGTGGACAAAGTCAGAAGTCATAGAGTCATAGATATACATAGCATGGAAACAGACCCTTCAGTCCAACTCGTCCATGCCAACCAGATTTCCCAACCTAATCTAGTCCCATTTGCCAGCACTTGGTCCACATCCATTTAAACCCTTCCTGTTCATAGACCCATCCAGATGCCTTCTAAATGTTGCAATTGTACTCGCCTCCACCTCTTCCTCCAGCAGCTCATTCCATACATGCACCACCCTCTGTGTGAAAAAGTTGCCCCTTAGGTCTCTTTTATATCTTTCCCCTCTCACCCTAAACCTATGTCCTCTAATTCTGGACTCCCCCACCCCAGGGAAAAAACTTTGTCTATTTATCCTATCCACGCCCCTCATGATTTTATAAACCTCTCTGATGTCACCCTCTCAGCCTTTGACACTCAGGGAAAACAGCCTGAGCCTCTTCAGCCTCTCCCTCCAGCTCAAACCCTCCACTCTGGCAGCATCTATGTCAATTTTTTATGAACCCTTTCAAAGTTTCACAACATCCTTACAATAGGAAGGAAACCAGAATTGCAATATTACAAAAGTGGCCTCACATGACACCAGGTTATAGTCCAACGGGTTATTTGAAATCACAAGCTTTCGGAGCATAGATCCTTCATCAGGTAAAGGTCAGGGGCTATGCTCCAAATACTTGTGATTTCAAATAAACCTGTTGGACCATAACCTAGTGTTGTGTGACTTATGATTTATTTCATTGCAATTTGGAATGGTTAAAACAGGGCAATGCAAGAGTAGGTCAAAGGCCTAAGGTTTCCTTTTTGGGGATTATATTTGCTCAATGAAGGTAAAATTCATCAAGAAAGAAGGAGCATGAACTCCAAGCATTATTGTGTATGGATAGTTAGAAGGTCAACTAAAACACAGACAACAGGTCCAAGGATATTTAGCTGGAAGAAGAGCAGATTAAATATAACAAATACCATGACTATTTGCTAGCTATTGTATTAGTGATAACGTTCAGTGATAGATCAGCATTCCTTTAGCTTCTATTCTGATGCCTCTATGTAGTATTCTGTGAACAGAAATGATCTTGGAAGGAAAAGTCAAGCAGCACAGAGCTTCACTCCCAGGTGCGGTATTGGGAGTACTGTATAGTGCAATACCAGAGGCGCCATTTCTCAGGTAAGAAATTAACCCGAGTTTTGGTCTGTCATGTCTAATGATATAAATATTCCATTCTACTATTTGAACTAGAGGAGCAGGTGAGTTAAATCTCTTAGTGATCTGCTCAGATTTACCCCTCACAACGTCATTAGATTAGATTTTTGGATCATTATTACATGACTCTGGTGGAAAATTGCTGTGAGCAAGTTAACTGATGCATTTTCTCTGTTAGAAAAGTGACTGCATTCCAAAAGTACCTAAATAGATTAGATTACTTACAGTGTGGAAACAGGTCCTGCAGCCCAACAAGTCCACACTGACACACAACCCACTCCCCTTTACCTAACACTACGGCAATTTAGCATGGCTAATTCACCTGACCTGCACATTTGTTTGGATTGTGGGAGGAAACCGGAGCACACCCACACACACACAGGGAGAATGTGCAAACTCCACGCAGTCACCCGAGGCTTGGAATCAAACCTGGGACCCTGCAGCTGTGAGGCTGCAGTGCTAACCACTGAGCCACCTAAGAAATACTTTGTGCATTCTCACATTGTGGCAGGGTCAATACATATTGAGATCTATCTTACCAAGCACTTTGATATGTTTCAGATTGAAATTTAGATATATCTATTTATGTCTTTCTTATCTCTTTTCATTGGTAGAATCTTCCATTTGCTCTGGCAAAGACAAAAAAACCATTCTATGCCAAATTTTCCAGAGTGGCAGTCTGATACACATTGCCAATCTGACCCTTTTCTTGCAAAGAAGAGAGTTACACATTTGAGTGGAGATTCCGAACAGGACAGTCGGAGATGGGGTGGGGATTGGGTCTCTTCCATAAGACCAGAAGATATAGGAGCAGAATTAGGCCATTGAGCCCATCACGTTTGCCCCTATAGAATCATAGAGTCAAGATGTACAGCATGGAAATAGACCCGTCAGTCCAACTCGTCCATGCTCACTAGATATCTCAACCTAGTCTAGTTCCATTTGCCAGCATCCGGACCATATCCCTCTAAACCCTTCCTATTCATGTACTCACCCAAATGCCTTTTAAATGTTGTAATTGTACCAGCCTCCACCACTTCCTCTGGCAGCTCATTCTATACTCAGACCACCCTTTGTGTGAAAATGTTGCCTCTTAGGTCCCTTTTATATCTTGCCCCTCTCATCCTAAACCTGTGCCCTCTAGTTCTGGACTACCCTACCCCAGGGAACTAACCTGTCTAGTTACCCTATCCATGCCCCTCAAGATTTTATAAACCTCCTTGAAGTCACCCCTTAGCCTCCATGGAAAACAGCCCAAGCCTCTTCAGCCTCTCCCTATAGCTCAAACTCTCCAACCCTGGCAACATCCTTGTAAATCTTTTCTGAACCATTTATGGCTGACGTGTTTCTCAACCCCATTTTCCTGCTTTCTCCCTACAAACCTTAATCCCCTTACTCACCAAGAATCTATCTATCTATCTATCTTTATCTTAAATACATTCAATGACTTGGCCTCCACAGCCCTCTGCAGCAATAAGTTCCATAGATTCACAACTCTCTGGCTGCAGAAATTCCTCCTTATTTCAGTTCTAAAGGACCATCCTATCACTGAGTCTGTGCCCTACTAATGGAAACACCTCCTCCACATCCACTCTAATCCGACCTCTCAGTTTTCTGTAATTTTCAACAAGATCCCTCGCCCCCATTGTTCTAAATTCTTTCGAGTCCTTAACCACTCCTCTTTAACAGTGGTGGAGATGAGTCAGGTTTTGAGTAAGATTTGATGGTGGTGCCAGCGAGTTGGTCTTGCAAGTGGTGGAAGAATCTGATGGCAGTGGGGCTCTGGCTGGGCCTGAGTCACTATTTTACATTTTAAAAAAGTCTTTCTCAGTGTGAGGGCATTGCTGCCTAGGCCAGTATTCATTGCCCATTCCAAATTGCCCAGAGGGCAGTTAAGATTCAACCACATTGCTGTGCTTCTAGAGTCACATGTAGACCACACCAGGGAAAGGTGACAAATTCCTTCACTAAAAGGATACAAGTGAACTCAATAGATTTTTCTAACAATTGACAATGGATTCGTGGTCATCTTTATTTTTAATTCAATAAATGAATTGTTTAAATTCATTTTTTATTATTCAAATGCCACCATGAGCCATGGCAGTCATTCAACCTGGGTGTCCAGAACATTACCTGAGCTTCTGCATTAATAGGCCATTGATACTATCACTCGGCTATTGCCTCACCTTTTGTTGGAACCGTTTGAATTCTCTAGTTTAAATAAATGCTTTCAAAGGATTCCAAGCATGGAGGAGTGGCCAAGTAAAATCATCAATTTGTCAGTCAATTTCTTTAGTATCAGCGACTGTCACAACTCCAATCTACACTGAAATAACAACTCTTTGGCCACTGGAAAATCCCTGTTGTGAGGTGGATTTTGAAAATCACCTTCTATTCATGTGCTTTGAGATTAATGGTAACAGACTTATGTCAAAGTTGGTTGGGATTCAAGCCCCTAGCACCTGGCTACAAGAAGCTCAAAGTTCTCACAGGAACAGTCAAGACCAGTGCAGGCATCTTCAAAGGCCGTACCTCCCTAACTATACCACTCGCCTCAGACTCAAATCACTATGCCCTTATTTAGCAACAATTATTATCAATCAGAACTCAGCCCTGATAGTCATATGCTTCATTGCACACTCACACCCACATCTCACAGCTTCCGTGCACTGTCAACTCTTCAATGATACAATCACATCAGTCAGATTGCAGTGCACTCACTGGCACACTCTTAAATGGTAAAGTGACACACAAAAAGAAGCATAAGGAACTAAACAGAAAGGAATTAGATTTATTGTCACGTACTCACATGAGTACAGTGAGAAGTTTACAAGTTGCCACTTACATCACCATCAAAGGTACTTAGCTACAGAACCCTAGGTACAAAGCAGAAAAAAGAAGAAAAACAAAGTTTAAAATG
Source organism: Hemiscyllium ocellatum (assembly GCF_020745735.1). Classification (NCBI taxonomy): domain Eukaryota; kingdom Metazoa; phylum Chordata; class Chondrichthyes; order Orectolobiformes; family Hemiscylliidae; genus Hemiscyllium; species Hemiscyllium ocellatum. The sequence goes on along the minus strand of NC_083429.1, from coordinate 41,093,941 downwards.
TTAAGTATTACAGTTCTCTCACTAAAAGATGGAAAAACAAACAAGCGGTGAAAACAGTTCAACACCACATTCCCTAAGTGCCTGGCCGTGCTGGGCTCACACTCCGTACAAGAGTTCAACCTTGGCCCTGCCACCACAGGCTGCTAGCACTCTGCAGTCTGTTCCTGCAACTACCACCACAGGAAGGCTATTCCAGCTCCTGCTGTCACTGCCCCCCAACTGCCCCAGGCTGCCTGCTCCCACTCTCGCCGCCAGCAATGTTGCCTTCTTTCGTCATCATCGCCTAAAAGAAGAGAAAGAAATGAAGGTGAAAGAGAAAAGGAGAAGGAAGGATACAGCTGGCCTGGTGTTGGGGAGCATTTGGGCTCAGGATTTCCAGAACGCTGCCCAACCAGCGCTGCCCCCTGCCGTCTTGTAGGATTAGATCCATACTCACGAGAAACAAGTGGTGCTCACTATTACTGGCATGACCATGGTCAGCCACAGTGGGGTTGAAATTATTTAAGACATTGTTTTGTTCACACTTAATTCTTCATTTCACATCCCATATTCGCCCCAATCAAAAAATCTTGTCCATTTTATGAACAAAAAATCTAACATATACCAATAGGCATAGCCAACATCTCAGATATCAACACTGCACATGATTTAGAAGATTGGATGGAAGTGGGATTTGCATGTGGTGAGACCCCAGGTGCGGATGAGCTACAGCCAGAACAGGGGTCAAGGAAGCACAGATACCAGCTCAACAGAGGGGTTGGCAGAGGGCTGAGATGAGGTCACTTTTCTGTGGACAATGTTGATTTTCACACAGTGATTTGACAGTGTGTGTATTCGTAGGGATGTAAGCTATCATTTTGTATAGATTTCAATCAGTGCATCTAATAAAATGAGAGTGCCACAATCACAAGTATAAACGCGTCACGAGCAAACAAGCATTGTTGCATTTGCAAGGTGAATTATGCAGAAGTATCACTTTGAAAACAAGACTGTATTGTCAGTGGAATAAAAACAGTTTCAAGCTTGTCCGTTAAGGTTCGTCTTTACGTTACATTTCTTTCAGATTGCAAATTTTTGTACTGGGGATGATATGCATTTGGTACCAATTTCATGCTGCTCTATAAGTCATGATATAATTGGAGTAAAGTACTGAATCAGTTCAGAATGATTCCTAGTTTAAAGGTTAGATTATGTCTGTTAACTGTGGCAATTACAACAGGGAAGCGAGTTTTACACTGTGCTTACCAGAGTATGACTGTGCTTTGGTTGGTTTGTTGCAAGATCAGCTAAGAGAGAGAGAGAGAGAGAGAGAGAGACCAGTAACAGATTGCCTCTCACTTCGAAGCAACATGTCCAACACTGGCAGAATGCATAATAATGAATGTCTACACTAGTATCTCTGCCTAGGGGTGACTTTTGGTAATCTATTAATGCCAGCATAATAATTGCCAGTAATACTGCCAGATTACATTCACAAACAGGGAGAACGATAATGAGAAAGCATGTATCTTATTTTTCTTTCCTTCAACTAGATTTGAAAAGTGTGATTATCTGATTCGCAGGTCCAGAAATAGACTATGAACGACCCGACATGTAGTAAGGCACAATGATTTGTCTGGTTAGATGTCTTGCGTCAACTTACTATTCATGACTTGCATTTCCCTGCTTCCCCTCCATCCCACACACCTACAAAGCTTTATACATTGTCATGAAACTGTAATATAGGCATTATTAGTCTTTAATTTCATTGACTGATTTAATATTTGAGACATTTGTTTGCATGAAAATAACTTTGTATGAGTCAGGAAACTATATTTTAAAATGGATGCACAAGCTTTATAACCATGACAATCCAAGCTCCATATGGAATTACAAAATAGGTGCCTCAATAACATTGCCACGGAACTGATTTTAATGAAAATGGCATAGGTGCTGTCTACAGTACTCTATGTAGACAATAGCCTGTTCAAGATATGGGCACCTTCTTCTTATCTGCTGGAGGATTGATCATTTAGGAGCCATGGAATAGAATAGAATATCCATTATTACCATGTGTAATCCAGCATAGATGTACAGGAATACAGTGAAAAGGTTTTACAATAGTTGCCTCTAATGGCACCATCTAGATACAAGTACCTAGGTACAAATCTTGGATACAAAGAGGAATAAAGGGAAAAGTTGTAGCATTACTTAGAATATCTCAAAAATAAGATAGTTATAACATAGTTAAAGGATTGACATGACAGTCCAGTAAAGAGATTCAAATAGCAGCAAATCAGCACGTAGTCTGACTGCCCACACCAAGCCCGAGTCCAAGAACTGTCCTGCTCCACTCCAAGCTCCAGCCCACTCCTCACCGGCACTCAGCTACACCAAGGTATGTGCGTGTACTGGGACTCGCTTCCCGTCCTGAGGCTTCCAGTACCTCTCACACTGCTCCAAGACTCGCTTCCCCTCCTGGTGCTCCAAGTCTTGTTTCCCTTGCTCTTTTTCATAGTTGATATATTAATATTCATCCACCTTTGCCTACCATAATGGCTGACTGCATATAATTGATTGACTGTCTTTGTTGGACACCACCTTTCATGTATAAATTTTCTAACTGCTGCTTGATGAGACCATGAAGTTTAAAAGTCAGTCACGTGACAGCAACCATCTTTCTGGCATGAAGGAGGTGAGAATTCTTTTTTTTTAAACAACAACTCAGAAAAGGATGAAAACAGCCATTTTAATTACATAAAAGGCCTTCAGAATGGAATAACATCATCTCTCTATCAATAATTGTTTTGAAGCTTAGACTCTTTAAGTTGGAATACCTCATACATCAAGAATTTGAACATAAAAGGAATTTTTAAGTCCCAGAGCACTAACTCGGGGAAAAGGGGTGATTGCACTATAAAAGAGACTATGGCCAAATGAACGACCAATTCAAACACAACCCACACCAGAACTTCAAAATCAACATCGGAATAAATATTTCTTTCACCTCCAAACTTAATTTTTAATTCCATCTCCACTGACCCTGTTACTTGTTCTTAACTCTTGCAGTTTAGTCTGTGTACATGTATGCATGCATGTGTATATGTTGCAGAATATTCAGAACATTTGTTAATAAGTTTTATACTTTGCTTGGGTGAGATTACAATGAAACAAACTCCTTCTGTTGATTAACTTAAGATGTAATTATTTAGTTTGTTTATTCAAAGTTTTACACATGATGAAATACTAAGTTGAATTGGAAAAACAGCACATTTTTTAATGAAAATTCAAACTCTGACATGGCAACCTCATGAGAAAAAAGAACAGGCATTTGTTCATTCCTCTGGACTTGGTTGCAACAACATATATACATATATACAAACATTTACACACACCAAACGGAGCCTGCTCTCTTGATATTGTTTTAATGATAGATTCGAATTGAATTTTGAATTAACTAGTAGCCAGCCAAAAATGTTGAGGAAAGAATCCCAAGGAACTATCCAGGCCTGACATTTATTTTTCTTCTTGGCAGGTTCTTTCCAGTGAGGATCTGAAGCATAAAAATCTGAGCAGCACAAGTTCAGGGTTTTCTGAAGCTTGCTTTAATAGTACATACTAAACACACAGGCTGCCTCACATCTCTCGAAAGCACCTGTGCACCTAAATCTCACTGAAAGCTCGAATTACCTGACACCCATTATACATTCAAAAAGGCTTTTTATCTAAAAGCCAAGATATGCCACCATAAAACAATAATCCCCAGTGAGCCAACATGAAAATAGCACAAGTAAATTTGAAAAGCTGAAGACTCTGTAAAATTAAAATAACATTGTCTGTACATGAGTGTGTGTATTTGTGTTTGTGTGTGCATCGATATATACATTTATATATATATATATATATATATGCACACACTCATGGGCAAAATGAGTGATGCTTGATTCTGAAGTAAGGGGATCAAAGGTTATGGGGAGAAGGCAGGAGAATGGGGTTGAGAAACATATCACCCCATGATCGAACAGCAGAGCAAAATCAGTGGGGTGAATGATCTAATTCTGCTCCTATATCTTATGGTCTTCTGATCTATTAGCTCGCTTAAATGGTATTTGGTTTCTAACCTTACATTACTTGCAGCAAAATATGCATCTTGCAAAGTGTTCCTCTTCTAAATCTAGATCCTGGAAGCAATAGTGCATCAGAAGACTATGTTGTATCAGATTCTTGATCACTGAGCCAGCAAAGTTTTATTATGCAGCCTTTTATGAAGTAGTTTTAAACATTATTTGAAATTCTAATGTTATTGAGCAAAACTAGATGAGCATTTACAAACCGTAGATCTCCAGCCCAAAAAGCTGTGGGACCCATGAGCCTTAGTAACTGTTGATCTTCAAAAAGAGCAAGTTTTAGAAGTTCCCACAAATCTTACATCATCCTTGTTCTCTCTCACAGGAAATTGCAAAACAAACAAAAGACACTAGTTTTTTGTCTGGTCTGCCAATTAGAATTGTGAGAGAACATTTTCGAATGCCCCATTGCTATGGTTACTTTTATAAAGTGAAACCATTTTTGGACAGAGTTAGGACAGCTTGGCACCAAAACCAATTAGGATTCATTTGAGTTCCCAATTAATCGTTGCTTATTAAGAAGCATTTCCTCTTAACACAATTAAAGATATAATTCTCTTCCCAAACCTACCTCAAAACCACCAAGGAAGACATGCACAGTCGGCATTTAACAAGCAAAAGGCCTTGCTAAGGACAAACAGAGATGTTGACAAGATACTGGATGCAATAGTAAATAGAAGCTGTGTTGAAAATTCAAGCAGTACTTAAAAGTGAATCGGTTAGCCAGGCTTATTGGCACTCATCCTAATAGGAAAAGAGTGTAGAAATTGTAGAGGTGCAATCCACAATCTTTCAATCCTTAGATACTGAGGTGCAATCTGAACGGCTGAGAAAAGTTAGACTCTTGTTTAAAAAAGAAGAGAGTAAAATGAGGCCACCTGCTTTATGGGGGCAATATCCATGTAAAAGACCAGGGAACCATTAGAATTAATAACCATATGGCCTAAAGTGGAGTTTGCAGACACAAAATACCTTTCCCATATCCCAAACAATCCCCTCCTATTCTGCCTCCAATCAGGGAGGACCTTCCTCTCCATCTTGTGCAGTCTATGACCTTCAGTCCCGGTCTACAGGCACTTCCATAGTTTGAGTCATTCTGGCCTGCTTCAGCAGTGTCCACCTTTTCTGCTGAATGTGTCACGACACTGGAGCTGCTGAGCCTCTGACTGGATGAACAGCAGCAGAAGCTTTCCCAACTTCCGTAAGTGGGGAGCAGACCAGTAGCAGGTTAGTTCAGAACACTCCTGTAGCAAGTTTATGAGCTAAGGGCTCTTGTGCCATAGTGACAATGTCTCTACCACTGAACACGAGACCCTGGTTCAAGTGATGGGGAGGTGATGGCTAACTGGTATTATTGTTAGACAATTAAACCAGAGAGCCAGATGATTTTTGGGGACCTTGGTTTGAACCCCATAATGATAGATGGTAGAATTTGAATTCAGCAAAAATCTGGAATGAAAAGTCTAATGATGACAATGAATCCATTGTAGATTGTTATAAAAAACAGTCTAGTTAACTCATGTCCTTTAGGGAGGAAGACTGCCATCCTTACCCAGTCTGGCCTACATATGACTCCAGACCCATAGTAATGTGGTTGACCCCCAATGGTCCTCTGGGCCATTAGGGATAGGTATTAAATGCTGGCTCAGCTAGTGACATCTACAGCCTGTCTAAGACTTTTTTTAAAAAGTCTGACCTACTCCTGAAGTGTGATAGAACATCTCTGAACAGGGTGACTGAAAAATGTCGAAGGTTGTCAGAACATGTAGGCATAGTCTCGTGTTAGATTTCTGAAGCCAGTGGTGCAATTTAATCCTTTGTATCTCCAATTCTGTTTTGTAGATAGACTGTAAAAGACTCTCTTAACATAACACGGTGGCTTAGTGGTTGGTTCTGCTGCCTCACACCACCAGAGCCCTGGATTCTATTCCAGCCTCAGATGGCTGTCTGTATGAAGTTTGCACATTCTCCCCATATCTGCTTGAGTTCCTTTAGGTGGCCTGGTGTCCTCCCACAGTCCAAAGACATGGAGGTTAGGTGGATTGGCCATGCTAACTTGCCCATAATGGCCAGGAATCTGCACAGTAGGTGGATTAGCCAAGGGTTAATACAAGGTTAAAGGTAGGAAGTATAGCTCAAGGTAGGATGCCTTGCGGAGGGTCGATGTGAACTCGATGAACTAAATGGCCAGCTTCCACACTGTAGGGATTCGATGATTCAATGAACACTTGTAATGTAGAAGTATCCAATCAGAGAATGATGAGACAATGATGAGCTCCTGAATTCTGTCCCTTTGCATTCTCAGGTCTCAGATGCCAGAGGATCAAAGGAAAGAATTCTAGGAGAGACATTTGGGGAGGTCCAACATAGTATCACACGGTCAATATAGAGAAGCACAACAGCTGAAGGTGGGATTGGGTTAAGAGCATTCTTTCTCACATCCAGCCTGGGGGATAAAATAATTTTGGAGGCAAAAAGGGTTGATAAAACCCTACAAATTAGAGAAGGTTATATTAGTTGAGGGGATGAATGCACTTTATCACATTACAAGCCAGTTTTGAATGAGACATTTCACACTAATTATGAGGCGTCCACAATAAGCCAGCTGCACATGCTTTCAATTCATTCAATATTGTCAAAATGTTCACGTCCAACTCTGAGAAATGACCTTTCCTACAAAATCTTTTTATTGCTAATACGTCAGCAAAATAAAAGGAACCTTTTGCACATCTGCCTTTATCTGGAAAGTACATAAAGAAGCTGCCTTCGGGTAGCAGAATCAAGCTGCAGTTGCAACTGAGCTATTCAATTATCTGATCTCTGCAGATGGTTCCCAGAGATCCTAATCCTATAACAGTTTGTCCTGGCTTGCAGTAAATTTTATTTGTGTATTTGATGGAAGGAAATCATGTCTGAGCTATAAGCCAAATGGCTAATTCTTCAGTACACTGCATGCTATAGTCCATACAAGCCAAGGAAACATTATATATTCTTTACAATGTGATAACATATCCACATAGAAGAATGAAATAGTCAATAAATCTCTGCCTCTGTGCATCCTTGACAGTCATTCCTTCTGAAACAAAATGTGAGCAGCCTTTGTTTTCTTTTTACATCCTTTTAGATCTATTTTCCTTACAGATTGTCCCTTCAAATCTACAAAGTGTATGACTCACAATCTGCAACTATGAGTGAGACTCTGTCATCAGGCCTTGAGAACGACCACTCTGTGTCCAATCAACCATGTAATTACGGGCCAGGATAGTTCAGTGCCAAATGACTCAGCACACCCACCTATTATTGAGTTGGCTTGATGAATCACGAGCTAATATGCTTGTTAAGAGCTGACCAGCAAGTTTCTCAGCATGTCACACGTTTTGAAAGCACAGTACCAACTCACCAGGATCTGCTAACCAGTCAGAGATCAAGGCTTAGTCTTCAGAATTAGTAGGCAAGTGGTTCATTTTTGCTTCGCATGGGATGGACATCACATCACGTGGAGAAGCATGTCAGGGGTGGGGAAGGGTGTCAGAGGTAAGGATGAGAGGGCCTTCAGTGACCATCCATGCTTACAATGGCCTGCCCATTTGGAGCAAATGAAGACCACCCTCCCCACAAAATGAGCAGGCTGTTTGTCTTGTTCCCAGTCATTTCACCAGCTAAATGTTATGCCTGCCGGGAAGGCTAGTCATCAGGATAGTAGCCATTGCTACCCATAAACTAACCAAAGATTGACTGGTTGCCAGTCTTAATTGCTGGTGAGTCTAGTCAACTTCCCCATCCAAGAGTAATTAGTGAGGTAGTTAGAATTGGGCAATTCATTCCACCTTGAATCATTTTCCCTTCTTGCCACCTCCCTTGTCTCTCCAGGGAGGGAACATTCAAACCAAGGTCATAATTAGTTGACATGCCTTTGTCAGGTTTCTGCTCTTCTCTGCCTTTCTCTCACCAAATAACAGGAGTGATAATCCGAGCCAAACATGTGGAAATTGCACTAACCTTTAATTTGTAAGTTCACTGAAATCCAAGGCTGATAAGGCAGATCCAAGCAGGACAAAAGAATGAGTAAGTCGGGACATAAGAAGGGGAGAGACTGAAAACAATAGTCTCCTCAGGAAGTGGGGGCAGTTTTTTAATATCTGGATGGTAGATGTCTTACTGATTGAAGGACAGTGGACAGCAGTATGCGTCTGATTCTTTTCTGTAACTCATGTCAAAAAGCTTTGAAGGACAGAGTGTTCTCTGGAATAACAACTGACGGAAGGTCATCTGTCATTACGCGCCGAGTTTGAAAATGGAGAAATCAGAGTAAGAGGTCAAAGTGCAGATTCTGCAGAGCACCAAGGGTTGAATAGGGCAAGGAGGTGAAAATGCATTTTCAACACGTGAACTTTAATAACATGAAATCCAGCCGGGTGAGGAAAAAAATTGACATTGCCAAGATTATTGCAACAGCTGGCAGTGCGATTATTGTTACTTTAATAAAAGGCTTGCTTATTTCAAGCAAAAGTCACAGCTGAACAATTTACTCATCCATTTCAAATTAATGCTTTCCCCCTTTACCCTCCCACCCACCGACAGACAAAATATAACTGTCACAGGTTTATTATTGCTCTTTGGATCAATAGGCTTGCTTTGATAATTCTTCACTGCTCAATTTTTTTATTGAACTCTTTCTAAAAACATACTTTTCAGAAAGGTTAGTGAGTGTCATATTTTCCTCCTCCTGGTTTTCTGAGCAGAACATGGTGATGATTTAAGCAAAAAGAAGAAAATGAATATTCATGCCAACACAATGCAATTATCCAAAGAAAAAACAAAATTTGACAGTTAGATCAATCTGTAAATAGATACAGAATACAAAACCATGCAGTTATGATAAACCTTTTCAAAAAACTACTTCACCCTGAACTTGACTTTCTAGGAGGGCAAATGCAATGTTACCATTGATTTCAAAAGGGGAGAATACAAGAGCAGGGATGTACAACTGAGACTGTATAAGGCTCTGGTCAGACCACATTTGGAATATTATGAGCAGTTTTGGATTGTGTATTTAAGGAAGAATGTGCTGGCTTTGGAGGGAGTCAGAGGAAGTTCACAAGAATGAAGGTCTTGTCATATGAAGTGCGCTTCAGGACTTTGGATCTGAACTCGATGGAGTTCAGAAGGATGAAGCAAGAAGGATCTCATTGAAGCTTACAGAATGTATGGACTGAATGTGGTGAAGATATTTCCACTAGTAGAAGATTCTAGGATTTGACAGCACAGTCTCAGAGTGAACGGACCCTTTACAACTGAGATGAGAAGGAATTTCTTCAGCCAGAGGGTGATGAATCCATAAAACCCATTGTGGAGGCCAAGTCACTAAGTCTATTTAAGACAGAGATAGATAGGTTCTTGATTAATAATGGGATCAAAGGTTCTGGGGAGAATGGGGTAGAGAAACAGATCAGCCATAATCAAATTGTGGAGCAGGTGAAATGGTCTAATTCTGCTCATTGTCTCCAAATCTGGGCACCATTCTTTAGGAAGAATATAGAGGTTTTAGAGAGGTTGCAGAAAAGGTTTGGGCAAATGGTTCAGATGAGGTTGCTCCCAGTTTCATTGTTATGCCCAGTTCCCAGGCAAGTTCTCCTGTTTTTCAAGCTCAAGATGACATACTTCAAACTGTCAATCTCGTGGGTGAGGAGGGATGAACCAGTTCCTCTTTATTTATCCATCCCAATGGGTGGTAGAACAAAGTTAATTCAAAAGGGATCCCTTCCCTTGTGGATGCCTTTCTCCCAAATCAAATTAATTTATATTTCACAAAAGGAGCCAACTTAGCTAGGCTTCCTTGTATTAAACAAAGAATGAGTTACTGAACACAAGAAGAGATCATAATATCACACATACACAAAGATTACACAAAAGAGAAAAATTAATAAAGTACACAGATTTGTCTCTGATTCTCATGAAGAGTAGATTATGTGACATTTTGGACGTTAAGTTCAGTGACACAGATATATCTGATGTTGGTAGAAAGTGGTTGATTTTGAGATGCTTGACATCGCAGGTCAGCTGAAAACCTATTGCACTATTTCTTTTCAATTATGGATTTGCTTGCTTCCTGGCTTTCATGAAGTGTGAGATTTTCTTTCTGTTTACCGACAGCACAAGGATAGGGAGGTGAAGACATAGTGGTATTATCACTGGACTGTTAGTCTAGAAACTCAGATAATGTTGGAGGAATCTAGGGACAAATCATGCCATGGCAGAAAAGGAATTTGAATTCAATTTTTAAGAATCCTAAACAAGAATCTAATTATGACCATGAAACTGTTGTTGGAAAATTCCATTTGGTTCATTCATGTCTTTTAGAAAAGGAAACTACCATCCTCATCTAGTCTGGCCTGCATGCGACTCCAGACCTACAGTAATGTGGTTGACTCTTGACTGCCCTCTGGGATGGGCAATAAATACTGGCCTGAATGAATTTTTAAAAAGGATGATTAGACGTGATGTCAGCTCTGACCCTCACCACCTCACGCACACAGACCAGGGTTAAAACTAACTTTTAATGTCTGCTCTTGTGTATTCTTAAAAGAAGTAAAAATAAGCATGTCTCCCACTCTAACCGTTCCCTTTTCTCCCATCATGTTCACAGTCTGAGATATTTCATGCAAGGTAACAGTTCCGTTTACATGACAATTCTACCCTTTGAAGTCTTCGTAAATTCTTTGACATCCATAAGATTTGACATTCCATAGTCTTCCTCAATTATTATGACCTGTGGTCGTGACAATATAGGTACATTGCAAAAGCTGAATCTGCTGTCCTTAGAGAAGGTTGAGAGGAGATTTGAGTACATAGAGAGTAACGGTGCCCTTTAGCAGAAGGTTCAAGAACCAGAGGACATCAACATAATGCAAAAAAAACCTAGCAACAGTGGAAAAAATGTGAATGTTTATGAATGTACTGCTTGAGATAAGGGAGACAGATTCAATCATTCTTTTCACAAAGGAATTGGATAATCATCCAAAAAGAAAAAGAAAATTGTAGAGCTGCAGAGAAATGGGTGGATAGTGAGATTAGCTGATTTGCTCTTGCAGAGGATTGCTCCTGGCACAATGACCCATATGTGTAGTGTAGCTATTTAATAATTCTGCAATTCTGTGATAAATTACAAAAGACATACACTGGACTGAGTGGGGAATCTAATAATGCCCATGATTCAATACTATGCTCCATCCAAGAGGCACATTTCTGGCTACCAAATGGCCTGGACAATGTTACATTCCACTTCAACATAGCTGCCAGATTAGAGTGCTTTAAACTGGAGTTTATGTGCTAGCTTACCTTATTTTTGAAAAAAAAATCTGGAAAGACTAGTGAATTTGGAAAATATATGTCAACTTCTTAATGAAACTCTTCACTCAATGAAACTCGTCATACAACATAGCATTTCACAACAGCAGCCGGACACTTTGTCAAAGTATCAATTAGAGCAAGTGTGGAATAGCCATAACCTGTCCCAGCTGTGTGCAACGTCTTGAGAAGAAATACCAAGTATCATCAAGGCAGAACCTCCTGCCATCTTGTTCCTAGAACTTTATGTCAGTCACTAGTTGCACTCTCAAATGTATCAAATGTTTAGAAACAATTAGAATGTGTGTTGTTACTTTATTCTCACCATGCACAGAATAAATAAATTGAGCTGAGAAAGTATCACGTTTGAGTCATAAAGTCCATTATCACTAACGAAAGCCAATTTCTGGATCACTGGCATCCACAAAACTAGCGTTTTAATGCTACTGGTGCAAACACTTACAGGAAATGTCAAGTTAAAAGTTGACGTTTTTCACTAATAAAGCTGCATTAAAATCATGGCTTCCCTCTAAATTCAATATATTCTTCAGCTCTTGTCTGACCCAGAGATCACCATCATCTGAATCAGGGTGGAGATATAATCATGATGTTCCGAAGCATTCTCTTAGTGTGCTAACCCTTAAACTGATTGGTTTTAACCTTTTCCATGTAAATTAATGAACAGAACATATTCTGCCAATCACTGTGCCATGACCTCAACAACAGCAAATATTCGAAGAACTCTCCAGCACCATGAATAATAAAGATATAAAGGACTATTATTTGAATTAAAGTAATTTCCATTCACTTGATTCTGAAGGACAAAATGTAAGAAGTATGAAAAGAAATCATAAATGAAACATGCTGTGAACACAATCTGCCTAGACTGCTGCTGCCCTCTCTCGGCAATAATATGTCTATTTTCCAACCAGAAGAGTATAAAGCTTTTCTGTCGTGCCAGTCACAATGACAGAATAACCTCTTTATTTTGTGGAAAAGAATGTGTCTGAAGGCTTTGAGTGATAAAGTACATTCATTCAACAAAGGTTATTATCTTTCAACTTTCTGTGTGTCACTGATGACTAAACCGGTGGCTTGCAATTGTCTTGCAAGAAAATAGACTTCTTAGAATTGCAAAAGTTTTGATTCATTAGCTATTGAATCGCTAGCACCCTGTTCTTTGGTATATTTGTCTCAACAAAGGCAGTGAGATACTGACAAGAAAGCAATGGAAACGCATATTGAGCTCCCAATGAATGATTGCAGGAGTTCAAATTGTATCATAAATCATGAAGTTGATGGTCAATTGATTTATAACTGCCATGTGATCTTCACTACCATCTTAAAGCATTGCACATCCCCCCTGTTATTGAAGATGAACATTTGCTACAGAGGCCTCCATGTATTATTTTGAACATTAGTTTATCATCAATGTCATATAATGGAAGATTCCAGCTGCCATAAAGCTTCATGCTATCGCCCCTCAATATCAATGCGAGATGAATGATTCATACCTAATATCTGCAATTTTGTTGAAACACATTCAACAATAATTGCCAGTAAAAACTTGAAGTTTATATATCACTTAAAATATATCACAGAGGTGACAAAAGGGGGCCAGATGTATTGATCCATGTGAGAGCCAATGGCATCAGAGGATAAAGAGGTGAGTTTTAGAAGCTTGGGGGGAATTTAAAAGAAACACTTCAAAAAGATAGTTGTCTCTGGATTTCTGTTATGAATAGGCATAAAGGATTGAGATAGGTGAAGAAATAGAGCAGGCAGGATAGTTAATAGTTCTTGGCAATTTGACACCGGTTATGAGCGAGGAGTAGTTGTTCAAATTGGATTAGTTTCCATTGTATAGAGCTAAGCTAATTCTCTCAGGGTTAAGCTGATTATTGCAGTGAATTTCATCGAATTTGGCAAGGGATGGGTGCCCCAATGAGACATTACAGGGAAACATTAACAAAAGGCATAGAGAACATGGAGACAATTGGCACAAGAGTAAAAGTTGGTTCAGGACAGTAAGTATGCGAGATCTTCTAAGCTGGTATATTTGAAGTATATTTGTGTCATTATGGTAAATAAAAAGTGTAAGATCAAGAGCAAGTTGTAAGATTGGACGATTATGTCATGGCAAATAACAGAGCCATCTCAATTGAGTTAAGATTAATATTTAAGCAAAACCATAATATTAAAATATTTCTCCTCATTTTCAAGCCCTCCTATGGTATAACTTTGCTTCTCCCTATCTCTGTAATTTTCATTATGAGTACTTACGATAAGATTCAGAAAGTTCAGGTGGCTGTTGATTTTGAGTTCCGACATGAGTGTCACCAAACAGAGGCAGATATCTCTGAGGTCTTTCTAGATGCAGCTTATGACCCAAATGTTAGAGTCATTTTTCAACTTGCCCACATTTGTGAAAATCTGAGTAGTGAGTTGTGATGGAGTAAGAATCAGCAATTTCTCTAACAGGTGGACGGTCTATAAAATCTGTTAAACACCTGCAAGCTGTGTTCTGACTGGAGAGGAGTGCATTGTCCTTCCCCAGTTTCATTCTTGACAGATCACGACATAAATGTCATTGTTTTATTCAGTTCCCAATATGGCCATTCATATGTTTCATCTATATCAGACTCAAAATGAAATGAACCATCTAATGAGTTTCTTTAATAATTTCAAAATTATTGATTTATTATGAAGCAATGGCAAGGGATGTGTGCCCTAATGAAACATTACGTGCAAAACTAGTCAACATGCCTAGTTTTTAAATATGACAATATTCAATTTTACCCCTCTAAATAACTCTAAACTCTCTGAAGCTCAATCCCAGGAAGAAAAACAATAAATGCACTTATTTCTGGAGTGATTCACTTTGAGAGAGAAAAAGAGACCAATAAGTCTCCAGAACCAACGTAAATGGGATAAGGTACAAGGTTTAGATGACTGTTGATTATGTGTTCAAGCATGGGTATCACCAAGCATAAGTAGATATCTCTGGGATCTTTGCAGATGCAGCTCACTCAGGAAACACAGTCTTGAAAAGTTTCCCAATCACCCTTTAAAAGGACAATTTGGTTTCACACTGGACTATCACAAATGTGCAACTGGAACAGGGGTCATAAACTGAATGGCTGTTTCCTATCAGCAAGCTACCCCAACGGAAAATCCAAAACCAACTCCAAACTGCAAAACACCATTTAAACAGAGCACCTAACAAACCCAGTTGTAAAAACAGTCAGGTAGTTTCCCTGAAGTGAGTTCAAGCAATAAACACTAGCAATAACACAGAACCATGCAGTCTCCAAGAAATGCCTTGTTGAGAAATGATTCGGAGATGCCAGTGTTGGACTGGGGTGTACAAAGTTAAAAATCACAACACCAGGTTATAGTCCAACAGGTTTAATTGGAAGCACACTAGCCTTCGGAGCGATGCTCCTTCACCTGATGAAGGAGCATCGCTCCGAAAGCTAGTGTGCTTCTAATTAAACCTGTTGGATTATAATCTGGTGTTGTGTGATTTTTAACCTTGTTGAGAAAAGTTCCATGTGACTTTAAAAAACATCGATCTTCAGTCTTCATAATAGTTGCTTGAAAATCAACCTTGTTAATTCTAGACACATGCAAATTCACCAACACTTATGCCTCTCAAGCAAAATAGTTAAATCTTGAACATAATTGTGACTTTTTTGTTTGGCGTTGTAACTTCTACGAAGAGTCAAATACTCATCGAATCATGCACCACCAACAGTCCATAGTATATGTGGCAGTACTTTTTGAAAGAGCACTTTAATCACACTGAACTGTTCTTTCCTCACACCTCTATAAATATATTTCTTTGAAGTAGGTATTCACTTCCTTTTAGAATGTTACGAGTGAGTCTGCTTCCACAATTCTGTCAGACTGCACATACCAGATTAGCTTACACCACGGAAAATAGCCTAATCCACCCTCTGAACTGCTGGGATGAACTTAATTTATCCTCTGCACCAATTGGTCAAAAATAAGTTAGTTGTATTACAGTGAATCAGCGTGAACACTGTCTTATTTTTCATACATATTTGTCTGGTTCTATGAAGCATTTCCCAGACAGTGTACTATGAAAGAGACTGAAGTATTGCTGTGTCTGCAAAGGAGGTTGCATCATTTTCTGCACAATAGAGACCATACAGCTTTAACATGATCATCTCATCACAAGGGTCTCTGCCAAAGAGTCAGAACAGTCTCAATTCATCAGAGTTACAAAGGAACAATCTTAAATACTTTCAGCATCTGAATGCAATGCCTGCAGATAGAGCCAAGAGTGCAAGACATCAGTTTATAATAGTCATAATGTTTCTTAACTCTGTTGTTTAACGATTTGGAGATGCCGGTGTTGGACTGGGGTGTACAAGTTAAAAAAAATCACACAACACCAGGTTATAGTCCAACAGGTTTAATTGGAAGCACTAGCTTTCGGTGTGCCGCTCCTTCATCAGGTGGTTGTCACCTGGTTCTAATTAAACCTGTTGGCCTATAACCTGGTGTTGCGTGATTTTTAACTGTTGTTTAAAGATAGTTACCACCTGCAATATGTTATTGAGTATCAAGTGCAGCATCAAACAATAGATTTACAGGAATTGTTATAAAGAAAACAAAATCTCCATGTTTCTGTTGGGTATTAGTTTGTTTTTCTAGAAGGCTGTATTCCATTCCAGGGATTGAGAACAAAATCCAAAAGCTAGATTGGCACTTTCCATGGTACTGATTTGAGGAAGAATGGAAGTGTTCTTCCCCACACAAGTGAAAGTTCTTTCTTATGTGAGTGATTAAAGAAAATAATCTATATTTTAATGGATATTAAAACAGGTGTACAGTGATTTACAAATCCAATGACCTTCATTACACAAGAATGCACTCTGTCCAAACCACATACTGGGAAATAGACCACTGTCCTGGCATAAGAGTGTGTGTCTGTTATGCTATTGACATCAATCAGCTGTTTCCATTTACTACATTAACAATGACATCAGTATGTTGCTTACTGTCTCCTTTAGTCATTATTCTATAAATATTTTGTATCAGATATAGAAATTTTCCAGTCAACTAATTCAGGGATTCCCTCACCCATCTCTGGAGCAGGTGGGACTTGAACCTGCATCACGTGGCTCAAATGTAGGGAATCTACCATTGCACCACAAGGCCCCAATTTGTGTCATATATAAAACACAGTCTCTAGAAAACTTTGCTGGAAAGTCTGTCATCATTGCATATCAAGCAGATGAAGGCAGAGCAATTTAAAGTCTGGTTGAAGACCACAGAACGAGGACATGCCACAACCAAAAGCACTAGCCACACTACCATACGTCAGGAGCGTCTCAGAACTGACAGCCAGACTACTGCGACCCTTAGGACTCATAACAGCACACAAGCCAACTTCCACACTCAGACAACAACTCACTAGAACAAAGGACCCAATAGCCAGCACGAGCCAAACTAACGTAGTTTACAAAATACCATGCAAGGACTGCACAAAACACTATACAGGACAAACAGGAAGACAGCTAACAATCCGCATCCATGAACATCAGCTAGCCACAAAACGACACGACCGGCTATCCCTAGTAGCCATACACTCAGACAACCAGGAACATGAATTTGACTGGGAAAACACTACCATCATAGGACAAGCCAGACAGAGAACAGCCAGGGAATTCCTAGAGGCATGGCATTCATCCACAAACTCCATTAACAGACACATGGAACTGGACCCCATATACAAACCACTACAGCTGAAACTGACACCCGGAAGCGGCAAGAACATCCATCAACAGACACATCGACCTGGACCCCACATACAAACTACTACAGCTGAAACTGGCACCGGAAGCGGCAAGAACAAACCACTATAAATACCGGAAGAAACATCAAAGCAGCGCTTCATAGGAGGCTCCAATAGCACTGATGATGTTCCCTAGCCAGGGAACGAAACGTTTGCAGCAAAAACTTCCAGCTCGGCGAACAGAATCACAGAGCAATTGCGCATCACCCAATCTAGTCAGTACATTAGATTACTTATAGTGTGGAAACAGGCCCTTCAGCCCAACAAGTCCACACCGACCCTCCAAAGAGTAACCCACCCATACCTCTACATTTACCCCTTATCCAACACTACGGGCAATTTAGCATGGCCAATTCACCTGACCTGCACATCTTTGGAGAGTGGGAGGAAACCCATGCAGGCACGGGGAGAATGTGCAAACTCCACACAGTCAGTCGCCTGAGTCGGGAATTGAACCCGGGTCTCTGGTACTGTGAGGCAGCAGTGCTAACAACTGTGCCACCATGCCACCCACTTTTGTGGGGATCCCCATTTTGGCCACACAAAACTGAAATGGCAAGCTGTTTGATTTTTTTTTCTTGGTGCAGTCTGCAATGTTCACCTTATGGATCACTGGGTTCACTCTTCAGCATTGGTTACTTCATCTAATTAATGGAAACTCTTACTTTCACTACCTTCCCTTCCGACTGCACTCTCTAAACATTCAGAACGTCAATACTTCCTTGCAGTTATTTCTTGATTGATGTTGTTTTTATTTCCCCTATTCTTTAGTGTCAGTGAGCTTCTGCATCATAGGCTTTCACTTAAGCGTCCTCAGTAAGAGAGAATTCATGAGAATAATTATTATCAAAAAGTGTTAATTTAAGAAGAGCTTGCTTCTATGTGTAAAACTTAAATGATTGACAAGCTGTTTATCAATAGAAGCTTTAACTGGAGAGAAATATTCATTCCATCAAATGAGTTGCTCACATTGGTCAGATGTTATACAATACGCAACTTAGTAGCAGACCATATTTGATGCTTATATTGTGACACTAATTTGACTCGACCAACTGTGTGCATCAACCTTGCAAAGAGCAGAAGCTTTAATTAACTCTAATTTTGAGTTATGTACACTTTTCTTTGTGCTTTTGTTGTGGACAGCACTTTGGTGATTGGTTCTCCTTATCTGACTCACGTACTTAACATGCAATTTCCCTAAACTGAATTGAAAATTTGGACCTAATTACTGTTGGTTTACTTAGAAGCAAACATTTTTAATGCCCTTCTGTGATCATCACGCTGCAGCATTCACAGCAATCACTTTAACTAACAAATTCACAAGGGAATTCTGGAGAAAAGACTAAAGCATCTGTGGATACAAAGTTAGACAATTCATTAATGGCCCTTTTCTTATGAAAACAAATAATAAAAGGAATTATCTAATTCACCAATATTAAGTCACAACACACAAAAGAGGAACAAAGTAATTGTCATTTCTTTAATTCCTGCAATCTTCACGTCCAAACGTAATAGGACTAACAAACTTACATAAAACCAGGATATTACATTTGTAAATAGCATAATCAGCCATGACTGATGATATCACTTAAATTCCTTAATTAAACTGCAGCAGCGCATTCATTCTCAACTACTCATTGTTCAACATAAAAACTAAAATTTAAAATAGAGTAGATCATGGGCCCATGCATTAACATTTAATAGATTTCTTTTTTAAAATTGCATTTTCTCTCCAATCTTTATTCATGTTTCATTCCAACTCCAATCAACGTTCCATAATAGATTGAAAAAAATCAAATAGTTAGAGAAAGTACTTTAACACTAAATTGGAGTTTTTAATATGCAATTCCTTATACTGATATGAAGGTTTAACCTTCCATGTTCATTATCTCTTTCATGTTTAATAAAAGAATTCACAGAATTGTCAATGACATTGACCTACTGTTTCAAGCAGTTCAATTAAGAACACAACCACTTTGATCATGAGTAAAATCCACATTCAATACTTAAAAGTCAACGAAATTTCAATGGAGTACAATAACTGTACTTACACTGCTCAGCATAATTTGGTAACATTGAACATAGAACATATGCATATCAAATTGTGTTAGGGTGGAAATCTTTGATGTGTCTTGGTGTGTAGGATTGCAAAATCCCAGTTATCAAGTCAGTTAAGTTTTTCCTTAGGAGAGATTCAAAGCAAGACTGTAGTTCTGCACAAATAAATAAACTTCAGTAATGCTGCAAGATTTGTTTCAACAAATTGAAATCTGACTTAGTTTGGTGAGATTATTGGAGTTTTTATTAGGTCTGATTGTCCATTGTGAATGGCTGTGGAATAGGCATTTATTTGTCAAAGTACAAATCTGGATGGAATTGGGAAGTGACAGGCCCTTGTGGCAGCTTTTGTCACTCGTTTACCTCCTATATTGAGAAATGCTGACATTGAATCACCCATTGTCAAATAGAGGAACACATGCAATTTATAATGTCATCCAGTCAACAGTATTTCCCAATGGCAGCATAAATGTCCAAGCTGCAAAACTTATATCATTTTTAAAGTAGCTCGGAGGTGCTGAAAATTAGGCTATTTAATTAGTTTCATGGTGATCACATGGCTAAGAATAATAAACAGCAATTGTCAATTTCATCTTGTTGCAGAACACTGTGGAAACCAGCACATGCTGACCACAGACAAGAGTTTGGATCTATGTAGTCTCACACTCCATTGGAACCTGCAATCTAGGCATTTCCCATGAGAATTCCAATGTTAGATTTCAATACTTAGATGCATGTATGTTCCATTAGTACCATCAAGTGGCTTAGAATGGAAATTCCATTATAGCATTTCAGCATTGTACCATGGCACATTGAAAAATGCAATATATCAGGAGAAATTTACCCGAGATCCAAATCGTAAACTCAATGAGACGTTGAGTGCTGCTCCTTAAGACTGGATCCAATATACTTAGTCTTTGCATAGGGAGATTTTATGCATCCTGACCAGCTCTATTGTTAAATAATGATGCTCTGAATCCCTACATGTTCATTTCAAGTCCCATGTTGAGTAATTAATATTTTTGAAACAAGTTAGACTGCAACTTGTTGATCAATATAGCTTCAATATTTGCTGAATTAACAGATGTATGTTTTACAGAGGGATGAGTTTCTGAATGTTAGGTGGACAGAACACAAAGACTTGCAACTGGTTAAGGACTGCATAGATCCATAAATGGATAACTTGGATTTTATTTTCAGTCTGCATCAATACAACTTGTTTGCTTTAACATTGTCAGCTGATGCTCTGACACTGACACCAGGACTGCAGTGGAGCATGTGCAGGAAGTGCTCTCCTACCTTTAGTGTTGGGTGACAAAAAAAAAGACCAAAACACAGAATGGGACCCATTATGACAGATACGTGAATCATCTTGTTAACAATCCAATGGTTCTTCCGTAACCTTAGACTCAGTAAACAGAACATGCAGCACCAAAATCACCAATGGCAGGTGGCTATGGTGTACAGAAAGCACTTTTAGAGCTGAAAGCCAAAGTAATAAGTAGTTAAATAGCTAAGTATTTTAGAGGAAATCTGGGTGAGAAAAGAGGAGGGTTGAGCTTCACATCAAGTGATTCCATTTCCTTCTCGCTTCCCCAGAATCTTTGTTTTTGGTAATGGATAAGGTGCCTCAACATAGGTGGAATCATCATTCATCAAAAACTACTTTGCATCTAGATGCCCCAGTAGGATCCCAACAACATTTTAACTGTGATGTGAGTGAAGAATTAGCAAGAAGGGGGAAAGAGTCTTTCAGAGCGAAAGAAAAATGTGTCCTTTGAGGAGCCAAGAGGATCAGGCGCACCTCCCCAGACCCAAACAGGGGAACCACATCCACTCCACTCATTAATAAACCTTGCTTACACTGGAGAGGACTTCCCAAGATACTTTCCCTGCCAATTACTCTTGAACTAGCTAGTGACAAAACACCAAAATAAAACCAAGAATTGCAGTTGCTGGAGATCAGAAATAAAACGAAAATTGCTGGACAAACTCAGCAAGTCTAGCAGCACCCGTGAGAAGAAAGCAGAGTCAACATTTTGGGTCCGGTGACTTCCTTTCAGAAACACCCTTCATGTAAGCAAGCTTTCAACTAAAATCACCATATCAATAAAATTGAAGACGGGCTCATGCCTGAAACGTCAATTCTCCTGCTCTTTGGATGCTGCCTGACCTGCTGCGCTTTTCCAGCAACACATTTTCAGCTCTGATCTCCAGCATCTGCAGTGCTCACTTTCTCCTATATCAATACAATTGTCCACAATAGAGTTGTGCAAGGGACGGTGGAGGCTTTGGAAGGAAATGAACATCATTAGTCACAGCATAAAACCAGTTTTAGCAGACTGACTTCCCATTATACACTTGTCTTTCTTTTCCTAAATCACTCTTCTACGACCACCTATTTTTCACCTGCACTGAAGGTGCACTTCATGTCTTGTACCCAGTAGTGAACAATTATTATGATATAGCTGACATTGAATAGCCTCACAAATGCAAAACTTAAGGCCTTCTTTAAACAATTACTGTTAATTAGCTTTCCATCTAATTTGTAACATTTATCGGCACATTCCATTGGCAGGGCTGAAGTGGTTTATTGAGAAGATTTCAGAATTTTGCAATATATTTGTGAAACCTATTGACCTTGAAATTGGAATGTGGAGTAAACCACATCCAGTTACTGTGGTAGCTAATTTGACTATCTGGTCCTTACTGCCAAATCTGACAGTAAAGTTGTCTGTGTGGTATTGATGTGAGTTATACAATTACAATATTGCTTTAGTCTTTAAACAATATAAACAATTTTCAAAGATGCAATATTACACACAACATTAATATGTTAAATAAATTTGCAATGCTACAAAGCATGCATCTTATTTGAGGCTCCTGCACAATAGAAAAAGGTTCAGGAAGAAAATAGGAACTAATAATTTTTCCAATTTTGTTTAATTTGTTATAGTGTGTAATTCTACAAAACCTTAAAGTCATTCTTACATTACCTTTAATTGCAAGTGGAATAGTGCAGAGGCTGGAACAACGATGGGCTTAGGCTGAGAGATCTGGGACAAATGCATGAGGGAAACTATCTCAATATTTGAGCAACTAGCTGCATTTTCCAAATAAGTTATGGACACCAAGATGGGTCTCATTAGACAGTGTGAGATGCCTATTAACAGGGATTATTGCTTGTTAACTGCCTTATTAACACCGAATCTCATCTGATTTAAAATGCAGCCTCCTACCCTACCACTTGCAATGAAGAAAGTAAGCTTGACAATTTCTGATTTGAAAGTGAGTGTGGTCCCTGGCAATTCCAGCTGACTGCTTCTTCCTCTGTGTTGTCTTCTTGGATACCTGGCAACAGCGTCTCAGGGCAGGCTCCAAGATACCAGCAGTACGTGCCCCTCACCCACAGATGCTGAAGTCCAAAACTTTCTAACCTCTCAGAACTCAGCACCACGCCAACCTATTTGCAAGTAGCTTCAGTACTGTATCTCGAGGTACACTGGCAACAAGCATTGATATGCAGCTGCAAGGACACTTTACACACAGTGATTCCTGAAGAAGGGCTCATGCCCAAAACATCAATTCGCCTGCTCCTTGGAAGCTGCCTGACCTGCTGCGCTTTTCCAGCAACACATTTTCAGCACTTTACACACAGGGATAACCTCCCAGCTCAAAGATTGGACCAGACTCGATCTCAGATCTGTTCAATCATTCCCTTGCCACTCATTCATTTTGAGCCTATCCGGGTGCGGTCAGCATCCTTGAGTTGCTTTGCCTTTTTACACATTTCCCCTTCGGCCAGAGATACCAGGTTCATTGTACTTCAGTTTTGCGTCCCCATTTAGCACCCATACAAAGCTAAGGAGCTTGCCATTGTTGTCAGGGGTCCTCAGTCACATCAAGGGAGACAGCCTTCAGTCGGACAGGGGTTGGAGGAGTGGGGGTGGGGTGCCCCAGCACAGTAAGTCAAGGACAGCTTCCAATACCAGTCCACGGGCTTGGACACAGCCAGTCCCTTGGGCAGTCAGGGTCAGGATCCTCTTTTTGTGAGCTGAATATCAGGCAGTCCACTACCAGTCTTGGCTCTTCCTGCTATACTATGGGCTGCTTTCTCTTAGAATGGGGGGAATTGAGTGAATGGAATGTAAGAGCCACACTTGTTAGAGCTGGTGCAGGTGAGGAGATATCCCTGACAAGTGAATAGGCAACACAGATTGCATGCAATGTTAGTAGCATTGGGGTGCACATGTGAAGGAAGATGGTGCATGCAATAGTGAGAGTGGTAGAGCATGAGCTTTAATGGGAGCTTGCTGCAGTAGTAGAGATAGACTGAGAGAAGATGGCATCATTTATGCTGGTGGAGTGAATCAAATCATTGATCTCCTTCCTTCTTTGATGTGCATTCCTCCAAGAGGCTGACACTGCACCTACCTCGGTGAAAACGTTGAGTCAGGCTACCAAATTCCAGTTGTGGCCCTCCACTGGCAGTCCTGGAAGAAGAGGACAGCCCACGTTTACATCACCATGTCCACAATGCAAAGAAACAATTTCTCCTGTCCTGCCATGGATGAGACAAATATCAGTAATTGTGCAGGAACAAGTCTGGATTGATAGTGTTTGACCAGGCGCACAATGTGAGTGACAAGTGCTTCCTCAGATGGCAAATGGTAGAATTGGACTAGCATCGAATGATAGCATCAGCATTGGGCCAAGGTAGATTGTTAGTCAGTGAGTTTAGGATGATATAGCATGACATCTCTTTGGGCCTCACGGAGTGAAACCTCTCTGTGAAACTGAATGAAATTGACATTTAGACAGCCCAGAGCAGTTTTACAATGTTACATCCTCTTTCCAATAATGCCAACGATTGTAAAACCATTCATGTAATATTCACATGAATACTAAACAACTAAGAACAAATAAAACACCTTGATATCTTTGTTTAACAATGTACATTTTATTCCACAGATACAGTTAATTGATCGAGTCAACTCGCAAATTTGTTCCTATTCAAAATGCATGACTCTTGTTTAAAGACGATGTGTCAAACTCAGTTCAAGGTGCTGATTTCAACAGTTTTTCTTATTTATTTGATGCTGACAAAGCAATCTTTTATTGCACCAAATGTAATTAAAACAGACACAATGCTTAACACTTTGGCATCTTTAGTTCATTTAAGCCCAGTCTTGCAAGGAGCTGCCCTAACTGTAAATTTCACACAAGCAAAAATTCAAATCATCGAAAAGCAAAACCATAAAATGTTATTTTAGACCAACATAGTACTCTCGAATTTTTCAGAATTATCAAAATATTACAGCAGGTAAATTCCCCTTGTACACTTCCCTCTTACATCATTTCTAGTAATATTTGGAAATATTGGAGGTAAATGATTAACAACCGAAGTTCTCCATTCTAGAAAGTTCTGTATCTGTAAAAGAGTTGCAGGTTTCTATTATCCATTAGCTGTGTCCACCTATCAAATACTAACATTGGAGGGTCTCCATTGGGCTGACCAACATCAGTCCATAATTGGACAGTGAGTCTATTCTTTGGCCTTTATAGGGCTGCAGGTTTAATCATTGTTGTGCATGGATTTAAAACACACTGTGTGAAGGTTTGGGAGTCAAACTAATCTGTACATTTAGGTCCTGATACCAGTTTGAAAATCAAGCTCACTAATTCTGTCTAAATCACCACAGATCCTGTTCAGAACTGCTGAGCATGTCCAATGTTTCTCCTTTCATTAAAAAGTGCAATTTCACGAATTGGGTCATTTCATATTTCTGTAAGCAGGTACCTTTCTGATTCAGTTTGTCCAATTAATAAATAGAAGCATTCATCAAACAGGCTGTGCATAACTTCTTGCAGATGCATGCAGATAATTTACACATGCTGCTGAAACAGCATCTGCTGAATACTCAATTGTTCCCTGTAACAACATCCACAGAAACAAAATCAGGGAAACGTTCATGGATGTGCTTTAAAGAAATCAATAATAAAAAAAACTAATTGCTGGTCATCAAAGTTAGGACAATTGATTCCAGGTATTTTGACCGGGTATAAACAGTGAGTGTTCTTAAGATAGTGAAGTTCTATCCCATCTTTGAAGGTTTCATAATAATGTTGGTGCTCTAAGAAAAGGAGAAAGTGAGGTCTGCAGATGCTGGAGATCAGACCTGAAAATGTGTTGCTGGAAAAGTACAGCAGGTCAGGCAGCATCCAAGGAATAGGAAATTCGACGTTTCGGGCATAAGCCTGAAGAAGGGCTTATGCCCGAAATGTCGAATTTTCTGTTCCTTGGATGCTGCCTGACCTGCTGTGCTTTTCCAGCAACACATTTTCAGCTCTAAGAAAAGGCTAAACAACACAACCATGATCTATACTCATATGGTGTTTGGTTTCTGGTGGATAAAATTCAGCAGTTTTTCTGCATTTATTTTGGTTCCTCTGAGCTGAATTCTACCATTATGTGAAAGGAAGTTGAATTCTTGTCTCCAATCCAAGAAAAATTATCATATGGACTTCCTTGGGGATTATATCAGAACAAAACCTGGAAAAAAGTTTTCATAAATAACATTCTGTGCAGGGTGTAAAAAAAAAATCTATTTTTCCAGATGGATCTAAAGTGTTACTACAGAGCTTGGCCAACATAATTATAATAAAAACTAAAACTTCTGCACCAAGGTATTCATAATCTCCTTCGTGCCCAGTGAGCTCATGAAATAGGATTGATTATTTGTGGAGCCAGTTAAGAGTGCAGTATTGTGATTTGAGTTTATCCAAGGTGTGACTGCTCGATCAAACATACAAGAAAATGCAATCAGTGAATCTTATACAATCGCCCACATGTGAATCTTTACAGATTTGTCATCTTATAGGGTTTAGGAAATTATACTCTGGACCCCACAGCTCTTGAAGGTGGACCCATACCAAATGGATTGTTAACAGCTTGAATGCCAAGATTGCTTGGGGCTTTTGGATAGATAGAATTTTATTATAGATTAAAGGAATTAACACATGATTTCTGTTGAATAGCTTATTCTCTGATTAACCCATTGTATGGATAGGTTGTGATTATTACTCTTCAATACTATTGTTTTAAAGTTGACATAAATAAGGTCAACAATTACAGGATGACGATCTGTCACTTTGGGCTATCCACTTGCAATAAGCAGGATAATTTTATACATTAATTGCATTGCATAAATATTTTCAAAATTAAACGAATAAGTAATAAAACACTTCGGAATGTTTAGAGATGGTGAAGGCATTATATTGATGCACATGCATTCTTAAGCGTGCATGGGAGTGAATATTTATCCTTTGAATTTCGAAAAGAGCTCACAAATCAGAAACGGTGTGATTCCTTGAGGGCGTTTTCACTCCACAGTCCTCAACAAATCAATAGAAAATCATGGATTGCCGAAGTGCAAGAGGAGCAGGCTTTGGGAAACTCCTGATGAAGGGCTTTTGCCCGAAACGTCGATTTCACTGCTCGTTGGATGCTGCCTGAACTGCTGTGCTCTTCCAGCACCACTGATCCAGAATTTGGGAAAACTATGTCTCCTCATGGTTAACAAAGCTGCCAGGAAAAGTGGGAGACTTCACTGGCAATCACTGCACCTCACTGGCAATGGACTCAATGCACCAACATGCTCTCCCTTTGTACTGTCAATGTCCCTGTAACCTTAACAGGAAGTTAATGCTGCAAGAGAAAGGAGAAAAAAATTACAGAAAAGAACAAAATAAAGTATCATCAGGGAGAATGTTTCTTCAAAAATTTAATTAGTTCAGACACACTCATTGCCATATTCATTTGCTCAAATAGAGTTTTTTTACCACAACTTTCATCTGCTTTTCTCTTTCAGACCTATGTATATTTCTAGTGTCTGCTTTTATATATAACTACAGAAATATTATTGCTATTATATGAAGTTGTAAAGCTGATATGAAACATAATACAGAAGAATTAACAAGAAGATATTTAGAGTGGCTCCCTCACTCTGTCTTCTGGTCTGCCAGCTAACCCCATCTTTTCTTTAATCAACCAATGTCACAGAAAATTTATGTTTTCTCCTTAATTCTCTCTCAATAGGTTCCCTTTGTCATGAATCATAAGTTCGATTTCCCATTTGATTTTTCTTTTCCCTGTGTATTCAGTGTGACAGAAGATCTTTGTCTCTCTCAAGAACTCCCTCACAGCTGCATCCATTTACTACAACCTTTGCATCATATTCTCATTCTATATTAGATGGCAGAGGCAATATTAAAGCAACATCAATTCCATATGACTGCAGTGTGACAGAAACAATAACTAGTAAATACAAAAAACTAAGAAATATTTAATTTTTAAAAAATCAGCAGAGTAGTTCTGGACACTGGTGTTCCAAATCTGAGTGTTAATTATGTTCTGTAAGTCAGTTAGATTAAAAAGCAAATCCAGCAATTTTCTTACATAAATAAAAAAGCAACTGAGGTGCAGCTTCCTGCATAGGTAAGTTCTAAAGAAACAAAATTCAATACACTGAGGTGAATACAGCCCAATAGCACAGCAAGTTCTCATCTGACACCATCGCACAAGTTTGCAAAGAATAGGACAACAGACAGCTGCTCTGAGATGTTGATGTTGTCAGTGAAAAATAACAGAAACTGTTGAGACCAGAATGTGCAAAATACCCCCTACAAGGTCATTTTTCATGGAGAGCAAATGGAGCGAATTCTGACTCAGTATTTGCTAGACAGTGTATAGATTCAGTCACATTGCATTATTGTTCCTTCATGGAGCACAATAGGACTATTAACTCAAGAGTGTTCCTGATACGGGTGAATGACGATACAGTTTCTTATGAGTACAGGTCCATCAGCAATGCACAATTCAGTACAATATTCAGTTTATTCAGTGGATGAATTATTTTTAAGTTTAAAATATGTCCTGAAATCAACCCATATAATGGTGGTTCACTCCAATAAATTATTTTTATTGTCACTAAAGTAAATTGGAATTTTTAATTTCCCAGTGCTAATTATCCTGATGTTCAACTACTCAACGCTCCCATGTAGTTAAAAAGTAAAAGTAATGATCTTGCTACACGTTTTTTTTTGCAGCACGCAAAGGATGAAGGTACTTCAGGGAACCTGAATGTAATAGCTTTTTGAATTATGTCACTGAGAACAAAATTGACCAGTTTAAAATTAGAACGTACAGTACTTACATCCCAGAGATTAATAATACAGAGTGCTCAGGCTTAATTAAGTGAGATCCATGCCTTGATGCGTATTTAATTTATTACTCTATATGTTGCACTTCTATATAAAAGGTCAGTGGTGAAGCCAGCTTAAAACCATAGGCTTCATTTTGTTCCTTATTGCAGTTCGCACTAATCTCCAGCAAAGTTGCAAATAACAAGGTGCTTTGATCCAATTTTCAGATGAGCAATCCAATCTGTAACCTTCATGTGACACCCCACATGAGTTAATCCCATGACCGTACTCCCAGATTGGAAGAATGAAATTCAAATTTGGGAGGAAAGCTTCTTGTTCAGCTACAACAGACATTCTCTGGAGGGATAGTTATTTTAATAGCCCTTCAATGTGGTCCTTCAGTAAAATTCCCAGTGATATGCAGCCCACTACAGAAATAGGCCACTCAGCCCCTCTACGGTTACATCATGGCTAATCCTTACCTTACTTCTACTTCTTACTCCACATTCCTTGGCACATTTACTGAATAAAAAGCAATTCTGAGGATGGGTCACTGGACCTGAAAACATTAATTTTGATTTCTCTCCAAAGACCTGCTGAGCTTTTCGACAATTTTTCTGTTTGTGTTTCTGAACAAAAAGCTGTCAACGTCATTCTTGGCAATCTTGAATTTCAGAGTCGAAAAGGAGGCACTGGAAAAACACAGCAGGGCAGGCAGCATCCGAGGAGCAGGAGAGTCGACGTTTCGGACATAAGCCCTTCATCAGGAATGATGACATTCCTGATGAATGATTTATGCCTGAAACTTTGACTCTTTTGCAGCTCAGGTGCTGCCTGACCTGCTGTGCTTTTCCAGTGCCACCCTTTTCGAATCTGATTCTCCGGCATCTGCAATTCTCACTTTCTCCGATCTTGAATTTCAAGCAGACCATTTCTGACCTGCAACATTAACTCTGTTTTCCTCTGCCATCAGTAACCTATACATTTATAAGTGCCGAATGTATACCTTAGATACTGGGCTTTTCATTTTTTTGAATTCACTTGTAGGATGTGGGCATCACTGACTGGTCAGCATTTTTTGCCCATCTCTAGTTGCCCTTAAGGAGGTGATGCTGAATTGCCTTCTTGAATTACTGCAGTCCATGTGCTTCAAGTTGACCCACAATACCCCAAGGGAGGGAATTGCTGGACTTTGACTTGGCGGCAGTGAAGGAAGGGCGATACGTTTCCAAAGCAGGCTGGTGAGTGGCTTGCAGGGGAGCTTACAGGTGGTGGTGTTAGTATATCGAAAACAAAATCAGGAAATGTTGGAATTACACAGCAGATCAGTTAGCGCATGGAGAGAAATAAAACAAATCTTGCTGCCTGGCCTATGCCTTTTCAGATTTAGAGTTTGTTTTAGTTTTATTTTATTAGTTTATTTTTACATTGTTAGTATTATTAGCAGTATATTTCTACATTTTCTTTTTTAAAAAAGTAAGCATTTTCTGGTTCTAATTCAGATTTTCAAATTTCCAGCATTCATAGCATATTGCTTTTGTATTCTATTAATGTCACTGGTTATTTTTTCTATCAGTCTAATGGCTTTTCTTGGGTCTGTACATGGAGGCCAAAATCCTTTTGCTCTTCCACAACCATTGAAAACATATTCCAAACTTCTCTCACTGAGCCGCTCCAATTCTAGCCTCTTAATTCTGGTCTCCTTCCTACCGGAAAGATGTTGTGAAACTTGAAAGGATTCAGAAAAGATTTACAAGGATGTTGCCAGGGTTGGATGATCTGAGCTACAGGGAGAGATTGAATAGGCTGGGGCTTATTTCCCTGGAGCGTCGGAGGCTGAGGGATGACCTTATAGAGGTTTATAAAATTATGGGGGGCATGAATAGGATAAATAGACAAAGTCTTTTTCCTGGGGTTGTGGAGTCCAGAACTGGAGGGCATAGGTTTAGGGTGTGAGGGGAAAGATATAAAAGAGACCTAAGGGACAACTTTTTCACATAGAGGGTGGTACGCATATGGAATGAGCTGCCAGAGGAAGTGATGGAGGCTGGTACAATTGTAACATTTAAAAAGCATTTGGATGAGTATATGAATAGGAAGGGTTTGGAGGGATATGGGCCAGGTGCTGGCAGGTGGGACTAGCTTAGGTTGGGATATCTGGTAGGCATGGATGGATTGGACCGAACGGTCTGTTTCCATGCTGTACATCTCTATGACTCTATGACTCTAAGTGGCTTAATATCTCCTTATGTGGTTCAGTGTCATATGTAATTTTATAATTCTCCAGTGAAGCACCCATTACATGAAAAGCTTGTTGGTTATTATTGACAAACTCATCTAAAGTGGATGATTTTACACTTTCCTACATTGAATTCCTCCTACAAAAGCTTTGTCCACTCAAGTACTTTGTCCATGGCCCCATGAAACATCTAACTCTCATCTATGCGACCAACCGTGCCTCCTAATTTCACTCAGATTTAATGTGGATGCCTGGGGAATCTCAGTTGTCACATGCCACCAACCAGAGAACATTGTTTTATCCTTTCTTCATCATCCATTTCTCAATCATTTATCAACCAATGAATAGATAGCACTCAAGAATTTGAAAAATCAAAGGTGTGCCCATCTGTGGGATGCCGTGATCGTATAGGGGTTAGTACTCTGCGTTGTGGCCGCAGCAACCTCGTTTCGAATCCGAGTAATTGCTGTATCTGCCGCAGTTTTGCCCTCCCCTTCACTGTTTGATCACACAGCATTGCCCTTTGCGAGGGGCACTGCTTGTCACTGAACACCCGGGTGTTTTCCTATCTTCCTGGTGGTGGAAATTGAATAAAAGATTAAAAAAATGAAAAGTCAAAGGTTTTCATACTAAAATTTGCTGCAGTATCTCACAGAGGCTCAACCCAGAAGTCAGAAGAGTTTGAGTTTTCAGAGGCTTGGATTTCATTTTTTTTAATTCACTTGTAGGATATGGGCATCACTGACTGGTCAGCATTTTTTGCCCATCCCTAGTTGCCCTTAAGAAGGTGATGCTGAATTGCCTTCTTGAATTACTGCAGTCTATGTGCTTCAAGTTGACCCACAATACCCCAAGGGAGGGAATTCCTGGACTTTGACTTAGCGGCAGTGAAGGAAGGGTGATATGTTTCCAAATCAGGCTGGTGAGTGGCTTGGAGGGGAGCTTACAGGTGGTGGTATTCCCATGTATCTGCTGCCCTTGTTCTTCTAGATGGAAGTGGCCATGGGTTTGGAAGGTGCTTTATCAGGAACTTTGGTGAATACCTGTAGTGTGTCTTGTAGATAGCACACAGAAAAACCGACTTGCTAGCAACACTAGAAGCCAAATTAAAAAACAACGTACTGGATGAAGAAACATGACAGACTACAGATAGATGATAGCCCTGACTCTAAGCAGAAAAGAAAACTGGAACACACACACAAGAGAAGAAAGGAAATCACTGGAGAAAGTCAAAGTGAACAAGAACATAGTGATACTACGAGCAGATAAATGAAAGATGACCGTAATACTCAACAGAAGCCAGTACATAGAGAAAGGAAATGAACTACTCAATGATACTGCTACTTACCAACAGGTGGCGATAGATCCAACCCCATAACTTTAGAATAGGATTACCACAACACGAAAGCAACTACACTACTCAGGAGACCTCAGCAAAACTGACTTACAAAAGATGAAACCCAACAGATCTAACACACCCCTATTCTATGGACTACCCAAAGTTCACAAAGCAGGAACACCCCTCAGACCTAATATATCACTTCTAGGAATACCTACCTCCAGGCTAGCCAAGGAGCTGCAAACAAGACCAAAACATCGAATAGAATTCTCCAACCACTCTATTAGCTCATCCCAAGAGTTCCTCAACATCATCAGAAACACCACAATAGAGGAGGATGAAATAATGATTTCATTTGACGTAGCAGCATTCTTCACATTATAGACCTTGACCAAGCCAAGAGTACCACTGCCACATTTTTGGACAAAGAGATTACTAGAACATTCGATGACACCAGCAGCATCAACAAGGAAAGCATGCTAAAATTACTAGACCTATGTCCCACAACTCATTTTTCATTCAAAAGACAAGTATACAGACAAATTAACAGTTTACCAATGGTGTCACCAATATCAGGATTGATAGCAGAAGCAATAATGCAACGCTTAGAACAGACAGCTCTCCCCACCATCCAACCCAAAATCAGGATCCAGTATGTAGATGATACCTTTGTATCACTAAATATACACAACTAGAAGAAACCCATGACCACATCAATAACATTCTTACCAGAATAAAGTTCACTAAAGAAGAGGAAAACAACAGCAGATTCTCCTTCCTGGATGTATTAGTGGAACACATACCCACTAGGGAAGTCCAGACCTGTGTGTACAGGAAGAACACCCATACAGACCATAAACTGAACTATAACAGCAACCACCCCAGCAACCGCAAACAAAGCTGCATGAGAACACTAGTTAAATGAGCAAGGACACACCACAGCAACCCAGAACTCCAGAAGACAGAACAGGAACACCTACTCAAGGGATTTAAATGAAACAAGTACCCCAAGAGCACTACGTCTTCCGGTACTTACGCAACAAAGCTAAAGAAGAAAACACTACACAAGCAGACAGAATAGTAACCATACATCAAAGAAATATCAGGTATGACTACCTGGCTACTCAGACCCCTGGGAATGTCAGTGGCCCACAAACCAGTAAACACCTTCCACCAGCTTCTCAAAAAGGTTAAGGACCTGACACCCATATCCAACAGGACAAACATTAACTACAAGATAGTCTGTGAAAAACACTACATAGGACAAACAGGAAGCAAAGTGACTATGCAAGTGCATAAACATCAGCTCGCCACTGCCAAACACAACCAGTACTCTTTCATTTCCAACTACACAGACAACTGGAACAATGTAACTATCCTAGCACAGACAAAATTCAGACACATGAGAGAATTCCTTGAAGCGTGGCACACCATCAGGAACTCAATTAATAAACACATTGATCTGGACCCCATATACAAACCACCCAGATACAGAACCGGAAGTACCAAAAACAGAGACACATAAACACAAGCCACCAACACCGCATTGAAAACACTCTGAGGATGCCACCTAGCGAGGCAACAAAACATCTGCAGAAAATCAAACCAGCTTGGTGAACGAATCTACGACCTCATGCTTCCTAGTTTTGAACACACCCACCCTAGGGAAAGGATCTTTGCTATTCACCTTATCATAGAGAATCCCAAAGTGTGGAAACAGGCCATTTGGCCCAACAAGTCCATACTGACCCTCCAAAGTGCATCCACCCAGACACATTCCCTTCATTTTACTCTACATCTCTCATGACTAATGCATCTAACCTACACATCTCTGAACACCATGGTCAATTTAGCTGGGCAAATTCACCTAATCAGCACATCTTTGGACTGTGGGAGGAAACTGGAGCAGTTGCAGGAAACCCATGCAGACGCAAGGAGAATGTGCGAACTTGGCACAGACAATCGCCTGAGGCTCGAACCGAACCTGTTGCTGTGAGGCAGCAGTGCTAACCACTGAGCCACCTTGCTGCCTTATCTTTATCCCTCATGATTTTATAAACCTCTGTAAAGTCACCTCTCAACTTCCTACTCTCCAGTGAAAAAGGTCGCAGCCTATCCAGCCTATCCTTTTAACTCAAACCCTCTACTCCCAACAACATCCTAGTAAATCTTTTCTGACCCTTTCCAAGTTAATGATATCCTTCCTACAGGTATGACTCCAAACAGTGGAGAGTTTGCCCTTTGATATCCATTAATTCCATTGATTTTTTTTCTGGGCTTAAAATGCATTGAAAACATCTTTAACAAAGTGAAGTGAAGGACATCTTTAGGCCAATGGTGGGACAGTACAACACCCTATACAATTCCTGGCAAAGAAAAATTAACAGCTGCAGAAACTGAGTCATGTGATGGGGACTTACTTTCAGTGATCTTCTGAGAGGACAACCTGTTCTGATGTTGTGGTCAAAAGGAATAGAAGGAAAATATGGTATACATTAAGGAACTTTACAAGATAATAACATTCCTATTTAACATGCCAAATGGCACAACACATCACCTGCCAACTTGTTCAAAATTAGTTGTCCACCCATGTTAAATCCTCACACAATATTACAGTTTTTAACCTTGTTTTAGGTATACCATACAACAATAGGGCATGTGTTCAGCATGCAAAATATAAATGATAGCCTTTCCATCCTCAAATTGTACAATCCTCTCACATAAAGTAACAGTAACATCAAACAATTGGATGATCCAGAGTCAGTTGCTAACACATCGGTTTACTTGTAACTAGGGCACACAGTTGTCAGTGCGGATCTGCACCCTTAACTTTCACCTTTCACTGTATCTCAGTCCATGTGACAACAATAAATCAGTCAGTCAATCAGGACTACATTTCCACTTGAAAAGCTTCCATATGAAAATTCTCCTGATGTATACCTAGTTGGTCCAGACCTCTGGACATCCTGCCCATCACAGACAGAAAAGGAAGGCTGTGAGGTCCAGATTCACTTATGTTCATGAATGTGCTATCCTTTTCAAAGCTCCTTGAAATCATTCATACATAAATACTCCCATAACCAGTAACACTTACACACGATATTGTTTACAACAAGTTCAGTTTGAATATGTGACTACAAAAATGTCTAAGACTTGTTTTTCTACCAACAGGACAAGTTTGAGTCTCCCTTTGTCCCTTGGCCTTTCACAAGCATTTTTTTAACTGTCATAGAGTAATACAGACGTAGAGATGTACAGCACGGAAACAGACCCTTTGGTCCAACTCATCCGTGCCAACCAGATATCCCAATCTAATTTAGTCCCACCTGATAGCACCCAGCCCATATCCCTCCAAACCCTTCCTATTCATATACCCACCACTTCCTCTGGCAGCTCATTCCGTACACATACCACCCTCTACGTGAAAAAGTTGCCCATTAGGTCTCTTTTATATCTTTTCCCTCTCACTCTAAACCTATGCCCTCTAGTTCTGGACTCCCCCACAGCAGGGAAAAGACTTTGTCTATCCATGCCCCTCATGATTTTATAAACCTCTATAAGGTCACCTCTCAGCCTCCAATTCTCCAGGGAAAACAGACCAGCCTATTCAGCCTCTCCCTCTAGCTCAAATCCTCCAACCCTGGCAACATCCTTCTAAATCTTTTCTGAATCCTTTCAAGTTTCACAGCATCCTTCCAACAGAAAGGAGACCAGAATTGCATGCAATATTCCAAAAGTGGCCTAACCAATGTCATGTACAGCCACAACATGACCTCCCAACTCCGATACTCAATAATCTGACCAGTAAAAGAAAGTATACCAAACGCCTTCTTCACTATCCTGTCTACCTGCAACTCTACATTCAAGGAGCTATGAACCTGCATTCCAAGATCTCTTTGTTCAGCAATAATCCCTAGGACCTTACCATTAAGTGTATAAATCCTTCTAAGATTTGCTTTCCCAAAATGCATCCTCTCGCATTCATCACTGAAAATGTCTTTCAATGAACCTGTAATTTAAAGGATTACGTTTTGATGAGGTGACATACTGTTCCATTAAAATCTTCAGTTGTCCAGATGTAAAATAGATGCCAAAGTCACTTAACAATCTTTCAAGAATCTGTTGCTCAACAACCAGAACTCATGCTGCTGAGGTGACTGGTGTGGCTCTCCAGTTTTGCATTTTTATCCACAATCTGGATAAAAGGAAACTTTGAGAAGTAGTTGTCAGCTACGAGATACCATTCTATGTTATGTGGAAATAAATCATGTCTGAAAGTAAGCCATAGTCTGGATGCTCCTTCAATAGATAAAATCTCTTACTCCTGCTTATTGTAACTTTTACCTTGCATTCGCACAACAATGAAACCATACTTTCAATGTCTTTTGTATTGGTTGGTCAAGTACACAGATGATCTGTCTCTGGTTTGTACCTCTTCATTCCTGTGGAGTCTTCCTGTATATTTTAATGGGGTCCTTCCTACCTTGCATTGCAAGTGATTATTCTGGACCAAGTTGGCAAAACATCATCTACCAGTGAAATCAAACAAGTCCTATGCTATTTCTACCTGTCTTTAATATATCTCGGCACTTGCTGAAACAGCATTTGTAACTTGCATTTATACTGGTATCTTTTTTCTTACTTTGACTCTGGTTGAGTGATGTTAGTATAAATTTTTACAGCTAGATTTTCTATCTTTTTTTCTATATTGATAATCAAGGTATGGTATTTGTCAGCACTATTTGTCTTGCTAGCTCATTTAACAGAGTGAAATTGTAGCTTTGAAGTCTGAAGAGCAGCCTTTTTTCTACTTGCCGGTGCTTTGCATAAACTTTTCTTGTCGATCTGCTCTGATGGGCAATGATCACTTGCCTCTACAAAGTTTCTCTCACAGAGATACACATGGAGTCTCCCTCATCCATACGTGACTAACAAAGACTCCCATACTGCACTGGTATATCTGATTTTAGCTGAGATGAGACCTGAATGTTATTGATTTCCCTGCCATATTTTGGGCTTTTTTGGAAGCAACTACTTGCAAACTGACAGGTTTCTTTCTGTCATAGTCTAACGGACAGATTTCTTTACATAATTACAGCTCTTGTTGAAATGCCTGTCCACTGATGCTCTGTCTTATTTCATTAGCTCTTGTAGGTTTGTTGTGTGTTCTGATATATGTGGCATGAATTAGCTCAAATATTGGGTCAAGCCAAGGAAACTTCTTAACTCTCCTTTATCTCTCGGGGCTTCCATCCTAGAGAGATAATCATGTCAAGATGGATTCTATCAAGTATGCACTCCTTTCAAAGGAAGTAGCATTCTGTCACTTCCACAATGCATTTGGTCACGTTTAACTTGATCACAGCTTGCCTGGCTCTCTTTTCATGTTAGAGGAAAAAGTGAGGTCTGCAGATGCTGGAGATCAGAGCTGAAAATGTGTTGCTGGAAAAGCGCAGCAGGTCAGGAAGCATCCAAGGAACAGGAATGAAGGGCTTATGCCGAAACATCGAATTTCCTGTTCCTTGGATGCTGCCTGACCTGCTGCGCTTTTCCAGCAACACATTTTCAGCTCTCTTTTCATGTTGAGCAGTTGCCATGATCTCTTTTGTCCACATCCTTTATCTGGATAACGTTTGCAATTCTGACTGGTTCCTTTGAATCTCCTGACTGTCTCATGTAGTTTCTGCTGCATATCCTAGCTCACTTTAAGGACAAAGTGTCAGGAATCTGCCGCGCCTAAAGGATGTGTTGAATGTTGCCAACAGCAATGATTTTTTATCCAGTTCACATTTCAGTCACCATTTCTAGCAGTGAACTTGCTGTAAGATTTTGCCCCTGTCAGTTCTAGTGATATTTTCCAGTGTTGAAATGGAAAAGTGCTCACTTTTTCGGGTTGGTTAATACCCTTGGAATCCAGATCAATACTTAGCTATTGGTAGAGCTTCTCTCTCAACACAATGTGCTTTTCCCCAGTCTATCTCTTGGAACTCAATTTCATGGTTTCACATTTGTTCTATTGGTATATAATATGGAGGATGAATCATTGGTTTCATTGCTGGTTCAATCGTCATGTGACCCTCAAGATTTTTTAAACTTCCAACAACCCAACCATTGCATACATTTTCATGAGGTTTACTTTGCATCTGGTTAGATGGTGCTTCTTAAAGGGTGTACTATCTTTAACTCTCAGTGCAGCCTTCTTCACCTCATGTTGTTTTGTAAGAAAGTTGACTTTTCAGTGTAACATGAATGCTGCCCAATGGAACATCTACAAATGGCTACTGAATAAATACATCCTAGCTGTGGAAAGTGATAAAAATTATGCCTAAGCAAATAAGTTTACTATTAGCAATGATAACAGACAATGACTGAATAGTCACAAACTCAGGAAGAACCGTCCATGTGGTAACAGTTCATGAGAGGTCAGTTTTCATAGAGTGGTATCATTCAAAGGCAACTTCCTTTTGCGAAGGATAGACTATCTGAATTAGAAAGACAGATAAATTCTGGATTATAAATGTACTTAAACACATAAATAGGCTCGACATCAGGAATATTTTCCAGAGGGAAACCAAACTCTGGGGTAAATTCCTACATGTGAAAGAACCACCATAAATGTTAAAGTCCTTGATCAAAAACAATAAGTTACCAAATGAGATGAATTATTGGATGAAAAGCTTTGTGATCTTCGTATTCTCTTAAAATTATTTGGCCACCTTTGTGAGGGATCACAGAGAAATTTCTTATACTTTGTTATATGGTTGCTTGTGTTTGGAAACACCAGGATGCCTAGGTGCAACATGACCCTATGGGACAAGCCTAACTCAATGGGTGGTCTTTTCCTTTCATGCATTTCCTGATGAAGAGCCAATGCTCAAAACGTCAACTTGCCTGCTTCTCGGATGCTGCCTGACCTGCTGCGCTTTTCCAGCACCACACCTTTCGACTCTGATCTCCAGCATCTGCAGTCCCCACTTTCTTCTAGTTCATTTTCGTATGTCCACTTATAAGAGGAGGGACCGATGACAACCAACCCTCCCTGAGTAGGAGACAGGAGACCTGAGTCAATAAATGCAATAGTCATTACTAAATTCCACTGGGTGAAGACAGGAACGTAGTTGATGAAAATTACTTTGGCTACTAAGCCATAGCAAACCAATATCGTCTCAATGTTTAAGATTGTGACTTCATCCTCCTGTGCAGATGGTGAGTTCTCTATTCTAGGGTCATTCTCAATTGCCATGTAAATTATGAACACATCCTGTCAAGCTTTGAAATGGGCAGCACCTTTCCTGTGTCCAAAATCATGAACCCTCCCCCACCTCCCCTCAACAGTAATGGTCAATTCTACTTGAGCAATCCACCTTCCAGAACCACAGTGTTGTAACAAATCATTCAGACATATCGGAATTTCAGAAATTTAGAATAATTAATTCAGCACATATGCAGGAAAAAGTCAAAATCTTAATGGGTTGGGATGTTGTTGGGTTTCTATGAATAGGGAGCCAACGTAATTTTCTCTCCAAATTTCAATAAGTCTATCAAATGTTTTCACGCACATGTACAAAATATGAATGATCTGTCTCCCGTAAGTGTTCCATTCAGCTTCAGTAGTCATTGAACCAGCTGAAGAACCAGTCATCATGTGAGTAACAGACATAAATTAGATATTTTCCAAATGTTAACCTCTCACAATGAACACACTGCCTTTTGTATGTAAGATAGTGCTTCACTTCAGGGTAACTGATGTCTACCTGAAAGTTGAAGTAGTGATTTTCTTTCAAATGTTAATGGGCTGAAAGTGTAATTTCCTAATACACCTGGCACAGACAAATGTCAGGAAGACTTGAGTGTAAAATCTCTTTGTGGAGTCAGTCAGGATCTTGGGGACACCAATAATTTTCATAGAACAGAAAGAATAGCTCATTAACTGTTATCACTGTAATATTCTGAGAACATTATGTCATCAGAATTCTTTCCTTCCTTAATCTGTTGAGCAAAATTGCATTATGTTTACATTTTCCATTTTTATTTCAGATTCTCAACATTTATTTTTATTGTCATCTGAGTCATAATAATAGCCTTGCTCTGTCTAATCCTGCTGTTACTGAACAAAGGAACTGTAGCTAGCAATCCATCTGACTGGACGACTGAGTTGGCATTGTGTGCATCAGATTTAGGTTTCTCAGTTGAAGACTGAGAATATGCTGGTATAGAAATAAAGGCTTTTGTCCACTTCAAAGTGGCTAGTCCAGCGATGAAAAGTCTTAGTAGCAATTATAAATCTTTCTGCAGAACAGTCATAGGTCAGGCACATTTGTTTGTTTGCTTTGTCTGAATCTATATCTGACCTGCCTTTCACTCAAGAAATGCTAGCAAGAATGAGAAGTACATTGAAAAGGCTACACTTTGTGTATGTCTCTCTCTCTCTCTGGCAGTATCTGCAACACACATCAAAGGATATTTTTCTATTATCAGGGCACCAATCCACTCAATGAACTGAACACTTCTTGTATTTTTTTCCTGAGATAAGCTTGAAGGTCAGTCTTCACGGCAATTGAAGAAGTAAGAGCAGTTTGGTGCAGGGGCATTAGCAACACAGGACCGTCATTGGTACAGATCTTTCTGATAAAATTAACAGTGGGTTTAATTTTAAGATTTGCACCTTTATTAATGTTTAAAACTTCCAGCAATTGGTAAAACAGATTAAAACAAGCACTTGCATTTATATAGTAGTTTTCAGAACCACCGGATATTTCGAAATGTTTTCCAGCCAGTTTTGTGAAT
Organism: Hemiscyllium ocellatum; assembly: GCF_020745735.1. Taxonomy (NCBI): domain Eukaryota; kingdom Metazoa; phylum Chordata; class Chondrichthyes; order Orectolobiformes; family Hemiscylliidae; genus Hemiscyllium; species Hemiscyllium ocellatum. The sequence continues at coordinate 41,053,034 of NC_083429.1, read as the reverse complement.
TGTAAACACATTGTTTCAATGTAGGAAACAGACAACTAGTTTTCACAAAGCATGCTCGTGAAAACAACAATGAGATAATAACCTGATATTGATTGAAGGATAAATATCAGCCAGGACAATGGAGATAACTTCTAGGAATTCTGAAGGAGAGTCATGTCAGACTCAAAATGAAGCTAAGTTCGGTACCCATAGGAAGGGCCTCAACCGGGACCTTGGGTTCATGTCACATTACAGGTGACCATTGCACTATACACACACACAGATACTCCTATACATACACACTCTCACACACACGCAGGCACTCCTATACACACACTCTCTCACATACACACATACATACAGACATGCATACTCCCACACACACATGCACCCCCTCACAGACTTAAGATACTCTGCACTCACTACACACACACATACACTTTCTCACACTCTCAACCCCCAATCCAGACAGACACACACACAGACAGACAGACAAAGACCCACATGCACACATATATTTTGTGGGATGAATTTGTACTTGCAAGGTTACATTGTACTTTGCTCAAAAACTGCTTGCATTCATGTAGAACTCTGAGCTCAAAAACTGCATGAATTTATGTAAAACTCTGTTATCTCAATTTTTAGATTAGAATCAATCTAAACATCATGGCATAGACAGAGAACACAGGGGGCCAACACCTTCAACATATTGTCTAGCTATCACCATTGTTAACAGCTAACCCCCCGAGAATGCAACTTCTTTTAAAAAAAGGTTTTGTGATTTACACATGAAAGAAGTGAAACGATCACTGTATTCTAACAGATGAAAGACTGAACAGACAATCAATTTTTCAATGTATAATTTCAGTTACATCACACTGTAAATTTTTGCTATAAATTCTGGTGCTCAGACATGGTGACCCCCCTCCAGACTCAGCTATTCTTACAGTGAAGTGCCATTCCCTACCAGTTGCCACGTGAGCTCACCTCCATTATGCTGACAGTGCTCTACATCCTCTTCATGTGGAAGTGAAGAGGGCACTTGATGGAGTATACACTGCAACAAACTGTCTTGAGACAGACTACCCCGGGGCCTTGTCATTGTAGCCAGGCCAACCCCATGTGTGTGCTGCCAGAATACGATCAAGATGTCTCCTGTCCCACCAGATGTCCAAATGTCCTGATCATTGTCATGCAACCACCAAAATTCCCTACCATTCCATCCCCCACCCACATTTTGAAAAATAGGATCACAATGCTGTACTCCTCATCCTGACTTACAAGTAGAAACTCAGTACAAGAAGTAACACAGTGCTGGGCTGAAGCAATGGAAGGGCTTCTACAGGATTACGTAGAGTTGATGGACTGATCCATACTCAAGAACTCAGCAGCTAATCTAAACGAGTATGTCACTCCCAACACAGACTTCATCGTTGATATGTAGATGATTGCATGCCGAAGAAGTAAATCTGACTATTCCCCACACAGGACCATGGATGAACCAGGAGATCCACACCCCACTGAAGTCAGGTCATTGGCGTACAAGTTGGGCAACCCTGACCTGTACAGAAGATCCAAGTACAGCCTTCGTAAGGCCATCAGAGATGCCAAGAGGCAACACCAAATTAAGCTTGAGACCCAATCTAACCATACGGACATCTGTTGTTTGTGGCAAGGCTAACACGACACAATGGGCTACAAAGTGAGGTCGAACAGAATCACAGGCTATCCCTACCCAATGAACTCAAAGCATTCTATGTTCGCTTTGAACAGAAGGGCAGTGAAACAAAGTCACCTGTCCCATGAACCTCGGATGTACCTGAACCCACAGTCAATACTGTTGATGTTAGATTAGCCTTCCTGGGAGTGAACCCACAACTGGCTCTGATGGCGGCTCCAGCCGTACACACAGATCCTGTGTGGACCAACGTGCGAGAGTATTCACTGACATCTTTAACATCTCCTTACTACGATCTGGTCCCCAGCTGCTTTGAGAAGTTAGCCATCATCTCGGTGCCAAAGGAAAATCATTCAACATGCCTCGATGACCACTGCCCAGTAGGTCTGACCTCTATCATTATGAAGTGCTTCAAGCGGTTAGTTATGGCTCATAACAACTCCAGCCTCCCAGACTGCCTTGGTCCTTCTGCAATTCTCCGACCCACACAACTTTAACCACAACCGCCATCTTCCTGGCCCTACAGTCATCCCTGAACATCTAGATAACAAGGACACCTACATCAGGCTCCTAGTTATTGACTACAGATCTGTCTTCAACATTATAATTCCAAACAAAGTAATCTCTAAACTCGAGACCTAAGCCTTGGCTCCCCACTTTGTAACTGGGTCCTTAATTTCCTGATCCATCGGCCACAATCAGTAAGAGTAGGTGACAACATCTCCTCCACCATAATCTTGAACACCAGTGCCCTGCAAGACTACACACTCAGTTCCCTCCTAAACTCCTAATATATTTGGGACCGAGTGGCCAAATTCTGCCTCAACTCCACTTACAGATTTGCTGACGACATCATCATTGTAGGTCAGATCTCAAACAATGGTGAGACAGAATACAAGAAAGAGATTGAGTGCTTAGTGCCCATGGTGTAATGACAACAATCTCTCCATAAATGTCAGTAAAATGAAGGAGCTGGTCATTGACTTCAGGAAGTGGAGTGGGGGGCATACCTCTATCTGCATCAATGGAGTTGAGGTGGACATGGTCAAGAGTATCAAGTTCCTGGGAGTGAGTAGATTCCCTACAGTGTGAAACAGGCCCTTTGGCTCAACAAGTCCACACCGACCCTCCGAAGAGTAACCCACCCAGACCCTCCATCTAATGCATCTAACACTATGGGCAACTTAGCATGGCCAATTCACCTGACCTGCACATCTTTGGACTGTGGGAGGAAACTGGAACACCCGGAGGAAACCCACGCAGACACAGGGAGAATGTGCAAACTCCACACAGATGATCACGAACAATCTAACCTGGTCCATCCATGACAGTCAAGAAAGCACAACAACGTCTCAAATTCCCTCAGGAGGCTAAGGAAATTCAGCATGTCCACAAAGACTTGTGGAAATTTTTATAGATGCATCATAGAAAGCATCCTACCCAGATCCGACCAGCGTGATATGGCAACTGCCCTTCCCAAGACCACAAGAAACTACAGAGAGTCATGAATACAGCCCAATCCATCACACAAACCAACCTCCCATCCATGGACTCTATCTATACTCCCCACTACCTTGGAAAAGCAACCAACAGAATCAATGATTTCCCCCACCCACCGCGGTTATACTCTTTTCCACTCTGTCCCATCAGGCAGAAGATATAAAAGTTTTAATACATTTATGAACTGATTCAAGAACAGTTTCTTCCCCGCTATTCTCAGACTTTTGAACACACCTCTCAAATGTTAATGCTGATTTCTTTCTCTGCACCTTCTCTACGGCTATGACATTGTACTGTTCACTCTGTTCTGTTATCCTGATGTGTTTTGTATGGTACGATCTGCTTGTACAGGACACAAAACAACACCTTTCACTGTAGCTTGGTACATGTGACAACAATAACTCAAACTCAAACTCGCTATTTGTCCTCAAAACCTGGAGTGGGACTTGAACCTGAAACATTGTGATTCAGAGACAAATATGGTACCAAGCGAGCCATGGCTAATGTGTGCCAAGTAAGCGATACCACTCAAGTTCTGAATTGACACAAGTCACTTGATGAACTGTACCACTCCCCCTGTTAGACTGACAAAAATGGTTGCTTGTTCTTAAGTTCTGCATGAATTTCAACATATTGACACATTGTCTTTGTTACAGTAGGGGGAAAACCCTCTTGCTTCATTTAAAAGCAGCAACACAGAAAAGATTTATCCTGTGCAGTAACCTGTAATAATTTGAGTGGCCAAGAACTATTTAAAATAAAAATTAACAACTTTATTTCTTAAAAAATAACAGAGAATAATAAACTAGCAACTATTTTCAATTCTTTACTCTAACTTATCTGTTACCTTCCCTTCGATAATACTAGTCCGATAAAACTCCCAGTTAAGATTTCCAAAGCAAGACTTCTTATCTCAAAATCTGGCAGCTTTCTGTTCTTCTATTTGGATCCTCCTGTGTCTCATTTTCTTCATCTTAGGAATTTCTGCGTCACAGGTTACTGATTGAAGAGGTACCTTTTAAGAGAGCTATTTTTCAGGCAGTCTGTTTACAGGCTGGGCTTGGCAGTTCTCCTGTAATTGTTCAATATTTCCCCAGTCTTATACACCAGAGCATCGGATTGTGCCATTGGCTTTTAAGATTGTCAATATACTCAATTCAAACTTGATTGGAAGTTGTTATTTTTCGGGGTATAATTTAAAACTGATTGGCCTAATTCGAATCTGTTTTTTGTTGTTTCCAGGCAACCAGCTACCCCAGTAGCTGGAGCACATGTCACGTTGTGTCTTATTGAGAACACTTGGCGCTGTCACTGCTAGCTTTTAACTCACTTAAAAGTTCACCCATACCTTCATAACTTGTTAAACCCACCACAAAAAGTTGGCACTGTTATTTAATGCCTTTAGGATCCTTTTAAAGTGGGGATTTATGTTCCTGCAATGCCACTGAAACTCTCCAGTTCAAAAAGGGAACAGCGAAACCATAAGATCTCATTCTTACAGTTAGAAACATATTTTCTGTTTGGGTCTCTCTTTCGCTCTCCCTCAATCCAAACTTTCCCCCTCTCTTTCTGTAACTGAACTGATACATCCAATTTTCTTTATCTAACCTTCTTCCATTTCGATATCCTTAAATCTATTGGTGAAAGAGATCTGATGGTCCCATCGCTCACCAAGGTCCCAGATGTCCACCTATGGAAGACCAGATACCTGCAGCACAGACACTCTGAGCTGAGGGTGAGGCAAACAGTTCAACTGAGAGGGCATAATGTGAGATGCTGAATTATTTACCAGTAAGGGTGAAGGATCGCGGAAATGAGGGGAGTTCAGTACAAGGACAGGTTGAAAAGGTCAGGTTTGTATTCACTGGTGTTTAGGAGACTGAGAGATGACCTTATCAAACTGTACAAGATTCTGGGAGGAGGCAGTGCGAACAGGGTGGATATGCAGAGATTGTTTCTGCTTCTGAGATAGTCTAAAACTAAATGGCATCATCACAAAGTAAAGGGTTTGCCCACTTAATGCAGAGATGAGGAGGAATTTCGCCTCTCAGATGATAGTGATTCTGTGGAATTCTTTATTGCAGTGCAATGTCAAGGCTAAGGAGTTAAGAATATTCAAGGCTGAAAGAAACAGATGTTTTACCAGTAATTGAATCAAGGATTATCGGGAAAAGGCAGGAAAGTAGAGTTGAGGCTTATCAAATCAGCCATGATCTCAACAAGTATAGGGTGTAGGTTTGCTCGCTGAGCTGTAGGCTTGATATCCAGACGTTTCATTACCTGGCTAGGTAACATCATCAGTGGCGACCTCTAAGTGAAGCGAAGCTATTGTCTCCTGCTTTCTATTTATATGATTGTCCTCGATGGAGTTCCTGGGGTTTGTGGTGATGTCATTTCCTGTTTGTTTTCTGAGGGGTTGATAGATGGTATCTAGATCTATAAGTTGGTTTATGATGTTATGGTTGGAGTGCCAGGCCTCTAGGAATTCACTGGCATGTCTTTGCTTAGCCTGTCCCAGGATAGATGTGTAGTCCCAGTCGAATTGGTGGGTTTTCTCATCAGTGTGTAGGACTACGAGGGAGAGAGGGTCTTGTCTTTTTGTGGCTAGCTGGTGTTCGTGTATCCTGGTGGCTAACTTTTTTCCTGTTTGTCCTACGTAGTGTTTGTGGCAGTCCTTGCATGGAATTTTGTATCTCCACCCTACACCTCAATCTGAGCTACAAATCTTCACAAACCTTGCAATCTCAACAAATAGCAGATCAGACCAGCAGGCATGAATACCTGACTTCTGTTCCTCCACCCTTTTGTGCACCACCTTATCGTCAGGAGGAAAACTGATGTCATGGGAGTCATAGAAGGAAGGCAGTGTAGTCAACAGCAACAAAAGGAGATTGTGTGTGCTGTCATCCATATCCTTTAAGTGTGTGGGTTTCTTTGAGGATTTACATGGTCAAATGTGAGGGTAGTGACCTTCCAGTCAAACAAGAAGAGCCTAATGGAGTTAATAAGATGTAGTTTATTTCACCTCTGCAACTGTTTACAAGTTGTAATAACAGGGTCTACATTACTACAAAAGATAGTTGAGAGGACCTGGCCTTAGGTTTGCCATCTGTTATATTCTACTTAACTGTCTCACTGAGTCTTCGAGTAAAAAGTAAGGTCTGCAGATGCTGGAGATCCTGATGAAGGGCTCTGGCCCGAAACGTCGAATTTCCTGTTCCTTGGATGCTGCCTAACCTGCTGTGCTTTAACCAGCAACACATTTTCAGCTCTCTCACTGAGTCCTCATGATATCATTGAGGTTTTCAGTCTCTTTATGATCCATATGCAACATCAAGTTATTATGGTGGGAAGCCCATGGAAGTGGGCCTGGACTTTCCTAAGAAATGCTGGATTCTCTTGATCAATTAAAAATCACTACATTTTTTGATCGTCTCTGACCTCAGCTCGTCTCTTTTCCCTGGTGTGGCAGGGAATTTTTCTTAAATTACTGTGAGGCTCGAATGTATTCTCACTGTGTAATAACTCAGGAACCGACTAGAAAGGAACTTCTTTAGTTTTTGAACACCAGAACAGAGGGACTACTAATGACATACATAGGCTCATCCCAATCCAGGACAGAGAGTTCTGCAGACCATCTCTACGTCTGCTTAAGAAAGGGCTCAGGTGATGAGCTGCAGTTGGGCAGGCTGTGGCCTGTTACCAAGGGAACGTGTATTCAACAAAGTCTGCAAGGAGATTAATTATTGATTCCCATGGGCCTTGTAGGGGTTGTCACATAGTGCTTACCTGGTCCTTTAAGGAAGGTGCCATCTTGGAATCTAATAGATGTCCCTTTCACTTGTTCAAAATAAGATTGTGGTCAGGAAGATAACTGCTCTCTTTCAGTGAACAGCCTATTTCCAGGGACGACCCATTGTGTTTTGGTCAGGCAGGCAAGTTTAAGATCAATTTATGCCCACTTAAATTGCCCACAATTCATAGAAAAGATGCCTTGACCATTAGGAAGTCTTGGATAAACAGCCAGATAATATCATCTGGACAGAATAGAAAGGAATTGCTGAGAAACATTCATGATTGATTAAAAAGAAAGAATGTTGTGAAATGAATGTCTTGACTTGGATCATCTCAACTCCTTTCAATATAGAATGCAGCTCAAATGAAAAGATGATGGATGAAAATGGTCCGTTACAAGATATATGTAGAGTTCTATGAAAAGGAAACTAACCTGCAAGGTTAATTTTTTTTAAAAAAACACGCCATAAAACTGAGTCTCATCTATTTCCCAATGCAGTTTACTTTTCCACAAAATATGAGACACCCTCAAGGTTATGGACTTCAATGACAACAAGTGACACTAAATTCACTTCAGCAGCATTTTGTCAGAGGCAGGATGAGAAACCATAGGTATTGAGAGGTGTTGTTGGAATTTGAGAGAAATCATTGCACACAAGTTTGGAAAGGCCACCGATTCAATCAGACTTCCAATGGCAGCTGGGGTTATTTTGGTCAAAGGTAGTAATTATCACTGAAGACAAGTGATTGTTCTTGCTTGATATAGCTTTCACTGAGTCAGTCATCATTATCTATCCCTTTTCATGTTAGGAAAATACAAGGGGGGCACAAAAGAAATGTGATGACTGAGGTTTTTATTTTCCACTAACGTGCTAGCAAAAATCAAACAAGTTTTGAAAAAAAAGTATTAATAAGTCAACACTATGTTTTTCACTCTGTGTAATTTAATTAATGCTTTTCTTTTATATAAACTCAAACCCTCCGACCTTGTCAAAGCATTGTGTATTGTTAGTCCTTTGAATGTCATTGCCTTTCAGCTGTTTTTTTTTAAACTGTCTCCATTAAATGAATTCAAAATATGTGGAAATGACGTGTAAATACTTGTTCAGTTATGTTTAATGAGTAAGATGTGTCTGCAGCCATGCAATGATGCCATTGTACTTTGTTACTTACAATGTCAAGCACGTTAGATTGGAAGACATATCTCAGTGGCCCCAATCTCTTTAGCATAATGAATGTCCTGCATTTTTCTGAGCAACTTGAAAAGAATTTGGACTTCATTTTGCTGAACTATTTCTTTATGCATTGCACAACAACAGTCAACTTCACACGAAAATAGAAATTATAAGCGGACTGTATTGATGAGGGACAGTCGTGTCTGCAATGCCAGTTTAACACTTGAAAGGGAAATGTTAAAATTATCCCACAGCCAGTGGGTACAGAATTTTAGCCATGTTGTTTAAGTTTATTACTATTCAGGGGGTGGGTGGAGGGAACGAGATATAGTTTTGAGATACAAAACAATAGCATTAGTGGCTGGAAAAGTTGTGTGTGATGCCAGGGGTTATAGAGTGAAAGACAATTTGTCAATTTTCTTCAACAAAAACAGAAGTTGCTGGAAAAGCTCGGCAGGTCTGGCAGCATCTGTGCAGTGAAATCAAAAGATCAATCCTCAGAACTAGGGTTCTGAAGAAGGGTCACCAGGCCTGAAACATTGACTCTGATTTCTCTTCACAGATGTAGCAAGACCTACTGAGCTTTTCCAGCAACTTTTGTTTTTGTTTCTGATTCACAGCATCCGCAACTCTTTCAGTTTTTATTTTGTCAATTTTCTTGTATGGTTCATCAACACTAAGAGTTTTTTTGTTAAACCAAAAGATGGAATGGAAGGAAGGAAATTATGCATCTGATTATGCAAGGAACACAAATTAAAAATTCACAGTTAAGAAAATGGAAGCAAATTCACCAACACTTGAAGATAAGCCACTATTGGCCTGCTCAACGTTTTCACACAGAGGGTGGTATGTGTATGGAATGAGCTGCCAGAAGACGTGGTGGAGGCTGGTACAATTCCTCTTCATATACCCATCCAAATGCCTCTTAAGGGTTTGGAGGGATATAGGCCGGGTGCGGGCAGGTAGGATGAGATTGGGTCGGGATATCTGATCGGCATGGATAGGTTGGACTGAAGGGTCTGTTTCCATGCTGTACATCTCTATGACTCTATAAACAGTTAATGCCTGCATGCTTGAGATGGCTGAATTAATGTCAACTGTGCTGTGTTTAATGTAATTCAAGCTATTACTTCTAGACATTTCAACCTTGACATCACCCTATGGCTACTATGTAATTCATGTCTTTCTTTCTTTGTTTCTATTTTTAACCTTGGTACTGTCCTGTACTATGAAGAACTTCATCTAAAATCCTCAGCACTGCTTGTACACTTCATATTGATATAAATCTTTCAAAACCTAAATTGATTAAATTATCCAATTTGCAATTAACATTGTTGCAATAATGTCCACCACAATCATTTGGATTAGATTCAAAAATAGATCCGAGGCTAAAATAACAGAGTTCAGTCACACTCCATCATCTGAACATTGAAGTATTCTTCATTAACATGTCGTAGAATGTTTAACAAGTGAGAGGATATGCTGTTTATAATATCGAAAGCTAAGGTTGTGGATAACATATTACCATGTAACAATGAGAGGAGTGTTTCGTTCCTGGTAATCTTTGCCCAATAAATATAGACAGATTGCCTTGAGGAAAGCTGACTTCTGCTTACAGTAAGGTTGCAATTAAAACAGCCTGTCCCTATAAGGTCATAAAATCATATGCTGAAATACTTCCTATTGGAAAGAGCTATACAAAACCCATTTAAGTTCCATCAGTGACTATTTGCTATTGCTCCAGCAGAATTGTCTGTCCATTGCAGTTGTTTCATTCTAAGCAGGTTACATAGCCTTTGAAACACAACATTAAAAAGTGTGTTAATTGCAACACATTTAAACAGCGCATGTAGGTATAAGGTCAGGTCTGTCGGCTGGATTGTTGGTTTGCAATGCAACACAACACCATCAGCATGGGTTCAACTCCTGAACTGGCTGAGGTTAGCATGGAGCTCTCCCCTTGCCTGAGGTGTGGTGACCCTCAGGTTAAACCACCAGCAGTCACCTATTGCTAAAGGGAGAGCAGTTCTATTTTTGACCAGGCTGCGCTGTCACAGGGATGGATGGATGGAATTTGTGATTCACTGATTTTAATTTACCTCGGAGTGTTTGCTGAGAGAGCTAGTGGCAGTTTTCCTCCTCACAGAGAATCTAGCCAAAGGAACTTACAGTTAAATGGACCTGTACTGTTAACAAAGTGAAACACTAATTTCATCACACATTGTGTGGAATGCAGGTGAGACCTAATCTCACTTTGAATTTTGTGAAGGAACCAAAGCTTAACGTGTTCTTAGTTTGAAACTGGCACATGAACCTGCAGTGGTCATCACGGAGTCACGCGGTAAGGAAAGAAATAAGCAGGCTATCGTGTAGATATTGGAAAAATAGCCAGAGCAAAGGACTAATGCATCCATAGTCAAGAGTAGGTAAATAGAAGCTTTACCTCTAAGAATGAAGGAAACCAAGGACAATTCTCCAGAGGACTGTGGCAGTGTTATGTGTGGTCCCTGCACAAGTAACTAATTTTAAAGTTGATGTATATTATAAGATACACTCTTGGGAGAAGTGAGAAGTAAATCTGAGTGTATAAAGTATGTAGTGATAAACCTCTTTGTGAAGTTGATAGTGTTTGGCTTGATTTGTTGTTATGCAATTATGTTGGTTTTGTTTAAAACCAACTTGTGAAATCTTGTGTTATAGTTCTCATGGTTACTGATCTATTCAGGATTCTCTTTAAATGTTAATGGTCCATAACTAGATCATAACATGCATTTATTAACAAAAAGTATTTACTGCTGAAGATATTTTTAAGTGATTGGCATTTATTGCCACTTCTCAGTTGCCCTAGAATAATCCAATGTGGCTGTTTGGGGGTTTGCTAAACCACCTTAGAGGTCAAGCATTAAACAGCCACAATGCTTCGGGACTGAAGTCATACTTATAGTGAATTGCAGGTAAATAGATCCTTCTCACAAAGAATTTTTACAACAATCTGACAGATCATTGTCATCCTTCAGTGTACGTGCGTCTTGCAGAAGGTAGAAAGCTACAGATGAAGATTTGATGCTTCAATTGTTTTGGTTGGTGTTCCACCTATCTAGCTTTTTTCTTGAGAAGTAAAGTTCAGTGTATTATTTACATTGCTCTGCAAGCACATTAAGTAATTAATAAAATATTGTGTTGAGGGTCAGCAATTTTAATATGATTTAAATTAATCATTTTTACTATGCCAAGAAAAGCATATGCAAGAGCCAAAATTCAAGTAACCTTAAGTATGTGGAATTGAACATCTGATGAAAACATGCAGCATTTCCACACAGAGCACAATAAACATCAGGTACACTAGCATAGAATCTCATTGGCTGTAAGGCGCTAGGGAACAGCCAGTGATTATGAAAGGCACAATCCGAATTCAACCATTTCTCTCTTCCTGCCTGTCAGGACCATCTTCTCCAATGTTACTAACCAGAAAAGGAAAAGGAAACACCATCAGCACAGTGTTTTAGAATAGTACAGGCTTGTCTCTCTGGAGTACTAAATCTACCACAAAAAATTCATTCGGCTCTGGAGCTCCATTTTCACACAGGTCATCTCAGAGACACCTTAACCCAACTTATTCAATGAATGACTTGATTACCTTGAGCTTGAGTTCTTACTCGATGGACAATAGTGACAAGAGTACCCAAGGATCAGCACAGTAAGCACTTCAACTGAATAATTTGCCAAACAAAATTGGAATAATTTCAAATATTTTGAATATATGCCTTAAGCCGTATTATTGTACCAAATACTTCAGCTTGCGGGCAAAGTAAGGCAGGGCTACATACAACCGAAATCAGGAGTTCATTGTTATGCTTGTAACAGCCATCACTTGGTCAATTTTGAATCAGGTCATCTTCAGCGGAAGTATATGGTGTTAAAAATTAGGGATTGGGGTGGCACGGTAGCTCAGTGGTTAGCACTGCTGCCTCATAATGCCAGGTATCTGGGTTTGATTCCAGCCTGATGACTGTGTTGAGTTCACATTCTTCCTGTGTCTGAATGGGCGTGCTTTGGTTTCCTCCCACAATCTAAAGATGTACAGGTTTGATGAATTGCCCATAGTTTTCAGGGATGTGTCTGTTAAGGGTAAATGAATACTAGTAGAGGAATGAGTCTTTGGAGGGTCAGCGTAGACTTGTTTAGCCGAATGGCCTGTTTCCACACTGTGGGGATTCTACCTCTAATATTTAGGCATACTAGTTTGTGTGGAAGTTTGCAACATCAGCCCTGGATTTTCAAGTCAGATGCAGTTGCCAGTTTGGAATTTCAAACAATTAAACTGACTGGCCTCAATTTTGACAATATGAATAAACATCACTTCAACTAGATTACAACACAGTTTACTGCAAAATCAAACAACTATTGGGGAGAGGATTACACCATTCCTATTATCTGTGTAAAGGCACTATGCCGTCTCATCAGCTTCACATTGTCTGGTGTCATACCCATGGTCAAATTTCAATCACAAGCAGACACTACAAAGGCAACAGAACTAACCAAGAAATCTTGCATATTTAAACATGACATATTACCAGTGTTTGATGACACATGAGTAATTATCTTGTATTTCAATTTTGATCTTTTTCAGGAATGAAATCTCTCAGGGAAAAATCCGTTTCATATGTACTTCTCTCGTATGGAAATGAGCCACCTGTTCCACTCCATTTCAATGAGGTCCACATATCTTTTGTCAAGAATGTTGGAAATGGTAATGGTTTTGAAAAGGTTACTAGTGGAGACTGCATTAAACTCCACCCAATAAAGTGATGTCAGAAAGGCTTGGGTCAGGATAAGGCAGAACATCTTAAGATCTCGAGGAGTGCAAACCTATGTGCATAGATCACCACAAAGTTATTTTTAAGCAACGTATTCAGCCAAGCTCGAAACAAGCCTCTGGAACAGACCCCCTGGCTCAGAGGTCTGGACCCTAGCATTGCAACTCACCACCACCTTCTCAAGGGCAACTAAGGATGGATAAAATATTCTGACTAGCAGAAATGCCCACATCCCAAGAGTGAATAAAAAGTCCTGCACCATAAGACCCCTTTGAATCTCCTCATAGTCTTACCAAAAATGTTGATTGGATGAATGAAACTTGTACCTGAGCACCCTTGTGGAATAAACAATGTTTAGTTAAGACAAGAGTCTCTTTACATTAAGACTCAATTGTGGTTGATCCTCTACTCAATAAATCAAACAGACTCTGAGACCCAGTTAAACAGATGAAAATCCTTCCACTCACAAATTTCACGAACAGTACAAGTACCACCTTGTGCAAAGCATTTTGACTCCCAGTAAAATTGTTCTCCAAGAGAGTATAGGCCATTTACCTTAACAGATTTAAAAAAACTCCAGATGCTGGAGTCCAAGGTAGACCAGCAGGAGGCTATAAGAACACAGCAAAGTCCCGAAGAAGGGTTACCTCCAAAATGTTGACTTGTCCAAGTCCTGATGCTGCCTGGTTGGTTGTGTTCTTGCAGCCTCCTGCTTATTTACCTTACCAAGCCTGTACTGGTAATAATAGGGTGCTTTCCTGGATAATTATATCACAATGCTCAAGAGAAAAATCTTCCTTTTAAGTTTCTTACAGACATGTTTTTGTATCAACTTTTCCTCACACCACAGTCTTTTTTTTTCTAAAATGTCTGCCATATGTATTATGAATCACTAAGACTCCTTCTATAAAAGCCATCTGATTAAATTCTATAATTATGCTAAATTTGAAACCAAGCTTTGGAATTATTTCATTTGAAGTCTAAAGGAACCTTTATTTTATAAAGTAACAAAATACATCCAAAACATTTGATGGAAATCTTAATTAGGAATTAGCCTCCAATGCCATTTGACAGTATCTTTGCATAATGAACCATCCTGGAAGGCTATTTTAAAAGATTGTTGGCTGTCAGATGTTGTGGCACTATCATTCAAATTTCTATTGCTCTTGAGGGTTTTTTTGAAAGTCCAAATATGTTGTGCTGAATTCTGGCTTTTGATTTACGTAATGTTATAAGATGAATTAATCAGATCCAAGCCTATATGTTTATTTTAGCACCTGATGAAAGAGTGTCATGAATGTTTAATACCACAGAGGAGGCGGTCAGATATGTGTCCACTGGGTTTTTGTGTTAACTGTTGTACTTCCGCCAGCATGATTTTCAAATAAAGCTACTTTTTGCAAGCAAAGTATAAATCTGAAACCCGTCCCAGTTTTCTTCAGGAGGAGAAATAGGCAGCTGTCTCTTTTTAGATTCGATCCCCTACAGTGTGAAAACAGGCCAATTGGCCCAACAAGTGCACACCGACCCTCCGAAGATTAACCCACCCAGACCCATTTCCCTCCGACTAATGCACCGAATGCTATGAGCAATTTAGCGTGGCCAATCCACCTGGCCTCCACATCTTTGGATTGTGGGAGGAAGCCGGAGCAAATCCACACAGATGTGGGGAGGATGTGCAAATTCCACATGGACAGTTGCCTGACATTGAAATCAAACCCAGGTCACTGGCGCTGTGAGGTTGCAGAGCTAATCACTGAACCACCCCGATTTCTTTATGCAGCCATTTGGGTGAAAGCCAGGCATTTTGCACCAATGTTGGAATATGTTAGAAACATGAGAAAAGTCAATAATATTGGTGTGATATTACCATGCTTGGATTTTAGAGTCTAGCTTTTGGTTATTGAAGGTGAAGCTTTGTCGTTTTTATATCTTAGCGAAGAGTCAATTCAAAGATTGCAGACTTCAAGATTTTTACATTCTTTTTAACTATTATATTGCAAAATTCTTACGCAGATGTCTCAATAACATTTAAAAATAGAATTCTACCCACTTCTAGAAAAAGATTCTATCTACTGATTTCACTAAATGTTATAATGAGAAAATTAGTCATTAAGCATAATTAATTAGATCCATCATTGGCTGGAAATATCCTCCATCTTTGGCATTGCTACCATTAGGCTGCCACTGGGATAGAAATGCGCACAAAAGTAACTTCAAGACTGAATTCGCTCATCAACCTCGATAAATAAAAATAATAATGCACTTCATTGGCCAATTATGATTACATATCACTTCTTATCGATAGGCTTAATAAGTCTAATAGGAGAAAGTGAGGACTGCAGATGCTGGAGACCAGAGTTGAAAAATGTGATGCTGGAAAAACACAGCAGGCCAGGCAGCATCCGAGCAGCAGGAGAATCGACGTTTCGGGCATAAGCCCTTCTTCAGGAATGAGGCTGGTGTGCTAAGCGGGTTGAGATAAAAGGTAGGGGGAGGGAATTTGGGGGAGGGGCACTGGGAATACGATAGGTGGAAGGAGGTGAGGGTGATAGGCTGGAGACGGGGTGGGGGCGGAGAGGTCGGGAAGAAGATTGCAGGTCAAGAGCGCAATGCTGAATCTGGGGGTTGGGACTGAGATAGGTGGGGGAAGGGGAAATGACGAAGCTGGAGAAATCTACATTCATCCCGTGTGGTTGGAGGTTTCCTAGATGGAAGATGAGGCGCTCTTCCTCCAGACATCGTGTGGTCAGGGTCTGGTTATGGAGGAGGCCAAGGACCTGCATGTCCTTGGAGGAGTGGGAGGGGGAGTTAAAGTGTTCAGCCAAGGGGTGGTTGGGTTGGTTGGTGTGGGTGTCCCAGAGGTGTTCCCTGAAATGTTCCACAAGTAGGCGGCCAGTCTCCCCAATGTAGAGGAGACTACATCGAGTGCAGCAGATAGAGTAAATGATGTGTGTGGAGGTGCAGGTGAATTTGCGACGGATATGGAAGGATCCATTGGGGCCTTGGAGGGAGGTGAGGGGGGAGGTGTGGGCTCAAGTTTTGCACTTCTTGCAGGGGAAGGTATCGGGAGTGGAGGTTGGGTTGATCGGGGGTGTGGAGCTGACAAGGGAGTAGCAGAAGGAGTGGTCCCTCTGGAATGCTGATAGGGGTGGGGAGGGAAATATATCCCTGGTGGTGGGGTCTGTTTGGAGGTGGCAGAAATGACAGAGGATGATACAATGTATATGGAGGTTGGTGGGGTGGAAGGTGAGGGCCAGTGGCGTTCTGTCCTGGTGGCGATTGGAGGGGCAGGGTTCAAGGGCGGAGGTGCAGCAAGTGGAAGAGATGCAGTGGAGAGCATTGTCGGCCACGTCGGAGGGGAAATTGCAGTCTTTGAATAAGGAGGCCATCTGGATTGTTCGGTATTGGAACTGGTCCTCCTGGGAGCAGATGCGGCGGAGGCGAAGGAATTGGGAATATGGGATGGCATTTTTACAAGGGGGCAGGGTGGGAGGAGGTGTAATCAAGGTAGCTGTGGGAGTCGGTCGGTTTATAGCAAATGTCCGTGTTGAGTCGGTCGCCAGAGATAGAAATGGAGAGGTCTAGGAAGGGGAGGGAGGAGTCTGAGATGGTCCAGATAAATTTGAGGTCGGGGTGGAAGGTGTTAGTAAAGTGGATGAACTGTTTAACCTCCTCATGGGAGCACGAGGTAGCACCAATACAATCATCGATGTAGCGGAGGAAAAGGTGGAGGGTGGTGCCAGTGTAGCTGCGAAAGATGGACTGTTCCACATATCCTACGAAGAGGCAGGCATAGCTGAGGCCCATGCAGGTGCCCATGGCTACTCCTTTGGTTGGAGGAAGTGGGAGGATTGGAAGGAGAAGTTGTTAAGAGTGAGGACCAGTTCAGTCAGTCGAAGGAGGGTGTCTGTGGAAGGGTACTGGTTGGGTCAGCTGGAGAGGAAGAAGCAGAGGGCTTGGAGGCCTTTGTGATGGTGGATGGAAGTGTATAGGGACTGGATGTCCATCATGAAGATAAGGCATTGGGGGCCAGGGAAGCGAAAATCATGGATGAGGTGGTCGGCGTGGGTGGTGTCCCAAACGTAGGTGGGGAGTTCTTGGACTAAGGGGGACAGGACAGTGTCGAGGTATGCAGAGATGAGTTCAGTGGGGCAGGAGCAGGCTGAGCAGGCTAATAAGTCTAATGAACTGACAGCAATCAAGTATGGAATCTATTATCAGTCTTTCCAATGACTGTATCCCACAAATCTGATTGTTCTCAGTCAGTCTGGCCAGCAGTCTTCCAATATGATGCTGGTAGTTTATTTTCCATCTTCAACCCAGACAAGTCCCCTCTCTAGAGTAGCTAACAATCAGCAGTGTACGTTAAACCAATGGTTGTGAATACCTTCCAGGAGTAAAACAAAAAGCCCATTTGCACTGATACCTGAAACTAAATTTTACCCCATTACGTCATCAAGGTTTTGCTAAAGGGTGTGTGAGAAGCTCACTCACTCACTTCAATAACTTCAGTCCGAGACAAGATCTGAAGCAGTAGGATCATTTATTACGCTCTTGCAAGAGGGGTGTGGTGTCTACTGTTTACAAAGGCAGTCACACACACACACACACACACACACACACACATACCGAATTTAACGAGTACACAATATCTATGTAATTCTCTTCCCTTCTCCCTTTGCTCCTCCCTGTTTACATCTGCTTTTAATCTAAACCTGGCTGTTTATCTCTGAACTCATCCAGCCTTGTCCGTGACTTATCTGTGGCTTCACAAGGCCATTTGACCACCTCCCTCTGTGGTCTTATCGTTATTTATCCTTCTTCACTGCCATCTGTTTCCGTGCTTGCCAAAGCAATATTTCCTTTTATTCTTTATTTACACAGAGCCTTATGACCTTTTGATGGTGGTCTTTTTTTCTTTTTGCTGAAGTAGGAAACTGATGCTTATAACTGTTTGTATAGGGATATCTAGCTTAACCTACACCCCTTCCCCTCACAGCACCTTATCTATTTGTTTGTAACATCTACCATTGTTTGCAGGCACATTTCATTCTTGTATGCACGTTTTAGCTAATGCAAAAGCAATTGTATATTTCCTTCACATAGTTTTCATTCTTGTTAACTCAGCACTTGACTGAAACAATTATACACTGGTGTGAGTTTATTTAACTTGCATAAACAATTATGATTGCAGAAGTAACACTGCTTTTCCTATATCCCACAGGTGCTAAAAATATGGGACTTTATAAGTGGGCTATGTTTTAAATTGGCTGCTTTAATTAAAGGTAAAATGGAGCAGTTTGGAGAGGAGGAATATGGTCTCCTATTAAACCTTTCCAAAAACAAGCCCACATAACCTTATGTGAAATCTTTCCATAGAAAATGCTCATGTGATTTAGTTTGTTTTGGAGACAAGAGCTCAAATCAAAAATTTTGAAAGCAAGAGATATGTTTCAACACCTGACACAATGGATGAGGCAACTGGCCTCGCAGTATACAGACTCACAGACTATCCAAATCAGTCAAACAGAAAGATTTGGGGAAGAAGATCCACAACAAGTGATGCGATACCAAACAGAGGAAAAGGACTTATTAAAGTGTAAACCACCAAACAAAGTATTGGTGAAGATGGATTCCCAATTCAAAAAGATAAGACTTATAGAAAATTTAAGATCAAGGAATTACCAAGTTAAAAATCACACAACACCAGGTTATAGTCCAACAGGTTTAATTGGAAGCACACTAGCTTTGGACGATAACCTGTTGGACTATAACTTGGTGTTGTGTGATTTTTAACTTTTTACACCCTAGTCCGACATCAGCATCTCAAAAGGAATTACCAGATTGTGACTGAAAGTCCATTTGATTATGCTCAGAAGGTTGAGTGAAGAGATATTATTTAAAAGTACATCTGAGGATTCACCCTGGTGGTACAGGGAGAAACGGTCCTGCCAAGGGCAAGAATGGTCTAGGACTTGATACACAGGAATGCATTTGTTTTGTGAGTATTGTATAATGTATAAACATGGAGTAGGTTTTTTAGTTATATTAGGAAGCTCATGCCAACATCTTTTCTCTAGTTTGGTATTGCTTATAAGTAATGTTTAGTCAATGTTGATTTTTAGTTTTTCATAACAGGTCAAGTCTTCAAATGTGAAGCTTGCCATCTAATTCAATGGATTTGTCATTGAGAGGCTTATATCATTCTTTATGGCAATCCTTGAGTCAAATATGAAATATTAACCCTAGTTTCTTTTCTAAAGACTGGATGGTTTGCTGTGATAAGTTGTGTTATCAAAAGTATGTATAGAAAATCACAGAAATTATTCTGGCAGTCAAAATGGAAATATAAGTGTTAACCCTACTTTAATTTCAAGGCCCAGCTCATCTTTTCCAGGTTTTATGGGAAAGGATGGAAATGCTTACTGCGCTGAATCATAAAATAGCAAAACCTGAATTTGTGATTTTTTTTTGCAAGAAGATCCATTGGCCATGCTAAAGCAATTTTCATCTTTGCAAAAGTGCTGCTCAAAGCATCTTCTTCAGTGCTTACTTTATGCTGTCTACCTTCCTATTTACAATCCAATTTTATCTCCATAAAACAATATTGAGAGGGAAGCTGCAACCACATCACTATCTGTGTGTTTCCAATGGATCTGCGCAACGTTCCAGTTTTCCACCTTTTCTGTCACTGTGATGGATTTCATCTGGTAAGCTATTATAAATTAAAAACAGTCTGATGCCTGAGAGCTGGTACAGTATGAATTATATTAAAGGTCCTGAAAGCATTTTTTCAGTGAACAGACAGCCAACATCTTTTGTACATAGAAAGTTTAAGTGCAAAATTGAATAAAACGATATTGCTTTGTCTAGATTTACAAATAAATGGCATAATCTCATTGATATCAGGTCTCCCATATATTTAGTCATTCATAAATAGCCATTCTCACAATCCTAGGAAAATACCTGAAATAGATTTGATTTCTAAGTAGGAGATATTTGCAGATGAAGCGTTGGGGTTTTATTTTCACTTGTCAATATCCTACCCACGGAAGAATTCAGTGGCAAACAGTGTTCAAGGATGAGAAGAATTGGACCCAGATGAGAGAAGAGAAAACATGAGAGTTATAGGAGACTACAAGAACGGATGCTTCCAGGGAGAAGGGAGGGGTTTAGGGAAGAGAGAGAGTGTGGAAAAAGAAGGGAGGGAGTGGAGAATGTTCAACAATCCAACGCTGAAGGCATAGATAGAAGAACAAAAAGAGTGGCCTGTCACCTGTGGAAATATTTGCATCCTAAAGAGGAGGGGATGGGGTTAACCTCTCAGATTCCATTTATTCATTCTAGGAAAGTTTCCTGAAGTGATAAATTAATCCATTGGGTTTGATGCATTGGGCAACAAGCACTGAAAAATATTCAGCAATTTATCATCAGTATAACTTTTGGATTGGGAAAGAGGAAGAATTACTATCTCTACTCAAATGTGGTAAAGTTCAATGTAGCACAAGCAGTCTGGTGATTGCAATTGCAAAATGTGATTTTTGCAGCTTCATTAAGGCAGGTTCTTAACAAAATGAACAGATTGCAAAAAAGAATGTAATAACACAACAGAATCTGGAAAAAACTGTTTGTTTACTATATACTGTGAACTGGATAGAAAGTACAAATGTTAAAAATTACTATTGCCAATGAAGACATTGCAATTCACATTTTGGGTACAATCTTCTGTTGATTGTACGATGAGCATGAGTAGGGTCCTCCTTTTATTGTCTAGTTTGATGTTATATTGTGAGTTTGGTTTCATGACAGGCTGGTTGAGGAGAAGGCCAAATCAAGAACTATCTTCAAGCTTAGACTTCAAAGTAATACCAACAGTTAAACATTAGTACTAAATACTGTGATACATGGTAATCATAGAAATACCAGGCTGCCATTTATTGTTACATTTTGTAAGGATGAATCTATCTTCTTTACATATTCATTTCCGTAAGATCTCAAGACTCATTCTTGCTCTAGAGTGTTACAATTTGTTGATCTTCTGGCAGTGTTGTAACTCCACCCACTCTGTGCCAATTATACTCAGTGATGTGCAACTCCATGACATCATTGCAAGGTTGCTCCAAAGTCCTGAACCACTTACACAACAGACCTCACTCTACATGTCAGTGCACCTGGAGCCTCCCCTCAGGTGGCCAATTCAGCAGCCAATTCAGCAGACACCTCTAAGTCAGTGGACAGTGGGCCCTCAGAAAGCAAACCCAATCAGAGGGCCAGAAGCTTTGGAAAGATGGTATCCATGGTGATAGAATTAGAAACTAGCAAAGTCAGAGAGGGGAATGTGTGAATGCCTCCATCTTGAAGCCCTCCATGGACAAAGCTGTGAAGCTAAAGGGAATTCCTTCACAACCTCAAAATAAGTCATACGATGGTTAAAGCACTGAAGATGACCCAGCCAATCATGTGCATTCCTACTTTCTAAGAATTACTTAGCTTCCATATTTACCAAGTAATCCTGCAAACCTTTCTCATTTGGATAATCATTCATGAATTGTGCAATATTTAATGACAATTGATCTGTATTTGGCCCAAAACGTCCCTGACCTGCTGTGCTTTTCCAGCAACACACTCTCAACTCTGATCTCCAGCACCTGCAGACTTCACTGTCTCCTATATCTGATTGTATCAGCCTGTTTCTCAACCTTTGCAATTGTACTTGATCACTTAAGGGAGGTAAGGGTTACCACTAATATCCCTGCTGACTACATCTGCGGGTAGTGCACCCAACTCCAGCTCCCCGAAAACCACGTTAGGGAACTGGAGCTGGAGCTGGATGAACTTCAGATCATTCAGGAGGCAGAAGGAGTTATTGAGAGGAGTTACGGGGAGGTAGTCACTCCTTAGGTACAGGAAAGGCAGATGGGTTACAGTCAGGGGACGGAAAGTGAACTGGCAGGCAGTGCAGGGATCCCTGTGGCCATTCCCCTCAACAACAAGTATACCGTTTTGGATACTGTTGCGGGGAGGGGGGGACTTACCAGGGGAAAGCAGTGGGGCACAGGGCTCTGGCACAGAGTCTGTCTCTACTGCTCAGAAGGGAAGGGAGAAGAGGAGCAGAGCAGTAATCATTGGGGACTCCATAGTTAGGGGGACAGATAGGAGGTTCCGTGGGGATGAGAGAGACTCACGGTTGGTATGTTGCCTCCCAGGTGCTAGGGTTCGTGATGTCTCTGATCATGTTTTTGGGATCCTTAAGGGGGAGGGGGCGCAGCCCCAAGTCATGGCCCACATAGGCATGAACGACATAAGTAGGAAAAGAGATGGGGATTTAAGGCAGAAATTCAGGGAGCTAGGATGGAATAGGGAGAGAGAGGAGTTGAACATGTGGCTACAGGGATGGTGCAGGAGGAAGGGCTTTGGATTCTTGGATAATTGGGGATCTTTCTGGTGTAGGTTGGACCTCGACAAGCAGGATAGTCTTCACCTGAACCAGAGGGGTACCAATATCCTGGCGGACGAAATTCGCAAAGGCTATTGGGGCGGGTTTAAACTAATCCAGCAGGGAGATGGGAACCAAAATTGTAGTCCGAGTATAGAAAAAGGTTGAGGGTACAGAGGTCCGAAATCAAGTTTCAGGCAGGCAAAATGGCACCGGCAAGCAAGAGGTTGTTTTGAAATGTGTCTACTTCAATGCCAGGAGCATCCGGAATAAGGTGGGTGAACTTTCAGCATGGATTGGTACCTGAGACTTCGAGTTGTGGCCATTTCAGAGACATGGATAGAGCAGGGACACAAATGGTTTTTGCAGGTTCCAGGATTTAGATGTTTCAGTAAGAACAGAGAAGGTGGTAAAAGAAGGGGATGGTATGGCATTGTTGGTCAGTTGCAGAAAGGATGTTTGGGGACTCGTCAACTGAGGTAGTATAGACTGGGGTTAGAAACAGGAAAGGATCGTTCACCCTGTTGGGAGTTTTCTATAGGCCTCCGAATAGTTCCAAAGATGTAGAGGAAAGGATAGCAAAGATGATTCTCGATAGGAGTGAGAGAGACAGAGTAGTTGTCATGGGGACTTCAACTTTCCAAATATTGACTGGGAACACTATAGTGCGAATACTATAGGTGAGTCAGTTTTTGTCCAGTGTGTGCAGGAGGGCTTCCTGACACAGTATGTAAACAGGCTAATAAGGGGCAAAGTAATGAGCCTGACCAGGTGTTAGACTTGGAAGTAGGTGAGCATTTTGGTGATAGCGATCACAATTCTGTTATGTTTACTTCAATGATAGAAAAGGATAGGTGTACACCACTGGGCAAGAGTTACAATTGGGGAAAGGCAATTACAATGCGATTAGGTAAGATTTAGGAAGCATAGAATGAGGAAGGAAACTGCAGGGGATGGGCACATTAGAAATGTGGAGCTTATTCAAGGAAAAGCTCCTGTGTGTCCTAGATAAGTATGTACCTGTCAAGCAAGGAGGAAGCTATAGAGCGCGAGAGCCATGGTTTATGAAGGAAGTGGAATCTCTGGTCAAGAGGAATAAGAAGGCTTATGTTAGGATGAGATGTGAAGGTTCAGTTAGGGCACTTGAGGGTTACAAGGTAGCCAGGAAAGACCTAAAGAGAGAGCTCAGAGAGCCAGCAGGAGACATGAGAAGTTGTTGGCGAATAGGATCAGGGTAAACCCTAAGGCTTTCTAAACGTATTTAAGGATGAAAAGAATGACGAGAGTAAGATTAGGCCCAATCAAGGATAGTAGTGGGAAGTTATGTGTGGAGTCAGATGAGATAGGGGAAGCACTTAATGAATATTTTTCGACAAAATTCACTCTAGAAAATGACAATGTTTTCGAGGAGAATACTGAGATACAGGCTACTAGACTAGGTGTGATTGAGGTTCACAAGGAAGAGGTATTAGAAATCCTGCAGAGTGTCAAAATAGATAAGTCCCCCTGGGCCGGATGGGATTTAGCCTAGGATCCTCTGGGAAGCCAAGGAGAAGATTGCCAAGCCTTTGACATTGATCTTTAAATCGTGATTGTCTACAGGAATAGTGCCAGAAGACTGGAGGATAGCAAATGTGGTTCCCTTGTTCAAGAAGGAGAGTAGAGACAACCCAGGTGATTATAGACCAGTGAGCCTTACTTCAGTTGTTGGTAAAGTGTTAGAAAAGGTTATAAGAGATAGGATTTATAATCATCTAGAAAAGAATAATTTGGTTAGGGATAGTCAGCACGGTTTTGCAAAGTGTAGGTCGTGCCTCACAAACCTTATTGAGTTCTTTGAGAAGGTGACCAAACAGGTAGATGAGAGTAAGGGCTTATGCCCGAAACATCGAATTTCCTGTTCCTTGGATGCTGCCTGACCTGCTGCGCTTTTCCAGCAACACATTTTCAGCTCTGATCTCCAGCATCTGCAGACCTCACTTTCTCCAGGTAGATGAGAGTAAACTGGTTGATGTGGTGTATATGGATTTCAGCAAGGCATTCGATAAGGTTCTCCACAGTAGGCTCTTGTACAAAATGTGGAAGAGTGGGATTGTGGGAGATATAGCAGTTTGGATCAGTAATTGGCTTGCTGAAAGAAGACAGAGAGTGGTGGTTGATGGGAAATATTCATCCTGGAGTCCAGTTACCAGTGGTGTACCGCAAGGATCGGTGTTGGGTCCACTGTTGTTCATCATTTTTATAAATGACCTGGATGAGGGCGTAAAAGGGTGGGTTAGTAAATTTGCAGATGACACTAAGGTCAGTGGAATTGTGGATAGTGACGAAGGATGTTGTAGGTTACAGAGAGACATAGATAAGCTGCAGAGCTGGGCTGAGAAGTGGCAAATGGAGTTTAATGCAGACAAGTGTGAGATGATTCATTTTGGTCGGATTCACTTTGTAGATGAGGAGAGAGATCTCAGTGTCCAGGTACACAGATCCTTGAAAGGTGCCACCCAGGTTGACAGGGTTGTTCAGAAGGCATACAGTGTTTTAGCTTTTATTGATAGAGGGATCGAGTTCCAGAACCACGAGGTTATGCTACAGCTGTACAAAACTCTATTGCGGCCGCACTTGGAGGATTGTGTACAGTTCTGGTCACCACATTATAAAAAGGATGTGGAAGCTTTGGAAAGGGTGCAGAGGGGATTTACAAGGTTGTTGCCTGGTATGGAGAGAAGGTCTTATGAGGAAAGGCTGAGGGACTTGAGGCTGTTTTCATTAGAGAGAAGAAGGTTGAGATGTGACTTAATAGAGACATATGAGATAATCAGAGGATTAGATAGTGTGGACAGGGAGAGCCTTTTTCCAAGACGGCGAGCATGAGGGGGCATATCTTTAAATTGAGAGGTGATAGCTATAGGACAACTGTCAGAGGTAGTTCGTTTACTCAGAGAGTAGTAAGGGTATGGAATGCTTTGCCTGCAACGGTAGTAGATTCGCCAACTTTAAGTATTTAAGTCATCGTTGGACAAGCATATGGGTGTATATGGAATAGTGTAGGTTAGATGGGCTTCAGATTGTATGACAGGTTGGCGCAACATCCGAAGGCTGAAGGACCTTTAATGTTTTATGTTCTGTAAGCCTGTGGATGGAATGAAATAATCAAGTGATCAATCCCACAGATAGAGAGAATTTTAGAAGACCTGGGATTTCCATAAAGGTTATATTTATTTTGAATTATCTTGACCTTATCCTCACCAACTTAACTTTTGTAGATGCATCCATCTATTATATTATTGATTGAAGTGACCATCACACATTTCTTGAGATGATGACAAAAGTTCCATCTTCACTCTGAGGAAACCCTCCACTGTGTTGTGTGGTTTTGGTGCTGTTGTAAATAGGACAAGCTTTAAATAGCGCTAGCTACTAAAAACTGGGCATCCGAGAGATGTTGTGGACCATGAAATGCAGCAGAATTCTATTCAATCACAAGCTGTGACCTCATAGTCTCGTATAATCATCAACCTACCGTTACCATCAAGCCAGAAGATTAAAACTGGTTCAATGAATATTGCAGGAGGTCATGCCAGGAGCATTATTTGGCATACTAAAAATGAGGTGTTAATCTGATGAAGTTACAACACAGGAATTGTAAGCCAAACAACAGAAACAGCAAGTCAGGGACAGGGCTAATTGATCCCACAGCCGTGGGGTCAGACCTAAGCTCTATAATCATGTCACATCCAGTTGTGAATAGGATGGGCAAGTAAACAACTAACGGGAGGTGTAAGTTTCACAAATATTTCTATCTTTAATGATGATGGCGGTCCAGCACGTCATGACAAAGACAAGGTGCAAGTATTTCCAATAGCTTCAACCAGAAGTACTGACTGAATGATTCAGCCTCCTCCTGAGGTCCTCAGCAGGCTATCATAGATGTTAGTCTTCAACCAATTCGATTCACTCCATTTGATATTTACAAATGGCTGAAGGCACTGGATACTGCAAAGGCTATGGGCTCTGGCGACCTGTCTGAAATAGAATTAAAGAGCTGTTCCCAAATTACCTGTGATCCCAGCTAAGCTATTTCCATATATTTCCAACACTGGCATCTCCCCAATAATGCGAAAAACTGTCAAAACATGTACTACATATATAAGTATGTAGATCAAAATGTCAGTTTTAGAGTTTGGACTTGAGAAGAGTGGCATATGGAAGAGTAACTTTCACAAAAGATATAAATATAAGCAAGGCCAGATAGTCCATTCTGGGAAGTGACCTAATCCAGTACAGGCAGGGAGCAGGTGCCCCTACTCCGGAGTATTACTGGAAAATTGTTTTCCTCATGGTGATTTCCTCATGGGAAAAACACAGAAGGCCATTAGCTTTTATTCTGTTCAAAGTAATCCAGGGTTGAGTTTAGGTAGGTAGGGCTTTGCAAAAGTCCAAGTAAACAATGCCTAACTGCTCTGCCCTTATAAATCTGCTTGGTTACTTCCTCAAATACTAAATCAAGTTGATTTCCCTCACACAAAATCGTACTGGTTATGTCTAATTCCCTCCCTCTCCAAAGGTATGCAAATCTTTATCTTTCAGAATCATCTCCAACCATGTACCCACCTGTGATGTCAGACTCACAGGTCTATAGTTCTATAGTCTATAGATATACTCAGTATCATCACCCAGTGATGGAAGGGGTCATCGATAATGTTATCAAGCAGCACTTGCAAAATAATCTGCTCAGTGATGCTCAGTATAGCATCAAAGAACACTTGTAAAACCTGAGTCAGTGTGAATGGGGAGAAAGATTATTTGCTGTTTAGAATCATATTTAGCAAAAGAAAAATGGTTGCAGTTTTTGGAAGTTAGTCATCTCAGGCCCAGGGCATTAGTGAAAGAATTTCTTAGACCCAAGTAGTGTCCTAGGGCTAACCATCTCCAGTTGTTTCATCAATGATCCACGTTCCATCATAACGTCAAAAGTGGGGAATTTCTCTGAAGATTGCATGATGCTCAGCCATCATTTGTGACCTCTCAGATACTGAAATTGTTTGTTTTCATATGTAGCAAGACCTGGACAACATTTAGGCTTGGGGTAATAAACACCAAGCAAAATTCACTTGATAAATAGGAGAAAGTGAGGACTGCAGATGCTGGAGATCAGAGCTGAAAATGTGTTGCTGGAAAAGCGCAGCAGGTCAGGCAGCATCCAAGGAACAGGAGAATTAACGTTTCAGGCAGGAGAATCGACATTTCCTGAAGAAGGGCTCATGTCCGAAACGTCAATTCTCCTGCTCCCTGGATGCTGCCTGACCTGCTGCACTTTTCCAGCAACACATTTTCACTTGATAAATAGGCAATTGTCATCTGCAACAAGAAGGACTGTAACCATTGCTTCTAGAAGTTCCATAGCATTTCCATCTCTGAATTCCACACTGTCAGTATCCTGGAGGTTACCATTGACTAGAAAATGAATGATCACACATATAAAATGGTTACAACAGCAGGTCACAGGCTAGGAATTCTGTAACACATCACCTTCTGTCTTCCCAGAGCCTGTCCACCACCTACAAGGCACAAGTCAGAAGTGTGATGAAATACTCCCCACTCACTGAATGAATGCAGTTTTAACAATGCTCAAGAAGCTTAAAACTATCCAAGACAAAGTCATTCATTTTACAGGTACCTAATTCTCTAGCTTCAACATTCATTTCCTCCATCGTCAATTCACCATAGCAGCAGTGTGTACCATCTACAAGATGCACTGCAGCAACTCACCAAGGCTCCTTTGACAGCACTTTTCAAACTCATGTTACTAGACAGCAAATGTAATAGGAACACTGTTACCAGAAAATTCCCCACGAAGCCAGACACCATCCTGATTTGGAACTGTATCGCTATTCCTTTATGGTCGCTGGATCAAAATCATGGAACTCCCTCCCTGTCAGCTTTTTCAATGTATCTACACCCCAGTGACAGCAGCAGCTCACCACCACCTTCTCTAGGGCATTTCGGGCTTGATATTAAGTGCTGACCTAACCAGGGAAGCCCAGATCCTATGAACTAATAAAAATCCTCCTTTCTGTGTCTCTATTTGTTCCAAAATTGTTTTTGAGATTTTATTTCCTGTTGGCAATGTTGCAGAATTCACATATACAACAGTTCAACAGAGCTATGAAAATACATATGCTTTGTAGATAATAATCACTGCTTTTATGTTAGTATCGATATGAAAGAAGCAACTTATTGTCTCTACATCCAAAGTAGGGGAAAAGCTTAATGGTATTCATAGAATCTTTGTAACTCTCTTCAAACAGTGGTAAAGATGAGGCCATTGACTAATTTTAAGCTAGAGGTCAATAGATAATTGACCAATAATGATATCAATAGTTATTAGGGGTAGGCAGGAGTCTGGAATTGAGCTCACAATGGGATCAGCCATGAGGGGCCAATAGATTACTCCTGCATCTATTTCATGTGTTTGTTTGATATGCCTAAAGAGATTTCCTCTTTTCTGTTAATGATCTACAGGTCAGGATAAGACTAATCTTGCAGGTTAAGATAAGATGGGTGAAAAGATGAGATACATGTTGTTAGGAAGTATGGTACCAGGGAAATTCATTTGATAAAATGTAAATATTTCTTGCTACACCAGTAATACGATAAATTTGGGTCTAGGATTGATGTCCACAAAACCAGTGTTTCACCAGAGGCAAGGTCTTTCTGTTAAATTGGTTATTTCCTCTTCTGGATTTTGTTCAGGGTTAGGACCCATTGTCAGAAACAGTGGGTTGAATTTCACCAGAAATCATTTAAGTTTCAGTTTCGTCAAGTTTCCTGGCGGGTTTCCCTCTGTGAGCCTGAGTTAGAGTTCTCACACTATCTCCACAGTTCAGCTCATTAACTATGCACCACAATGCTTTGGAATATAACTCACTCCATCTTCCATTCAGCAATGGCAGAAGTATTCCTACTGTTGAGACCTCTCCGGTTTCCCGCAGTTATTTTTAAAGCCCAACCATGCACCAGGTCATGTGTTGCCAGCCAGGAATTACTCCTGACAGTGCATGTAGTGAGAGCGGAATGAAAATAAAACATGTTTTTAGGGTGGCACTGCTGACAGTTTGGTGCAAATGAAAGCATATGTGCCAAAGACCAGTGAGACCATAAGGTATAGGAGCAGAATTAGGCCATTCAGCCAGAGTCAGCTCCATCATTACATCATGGTTGATATATTCCTCAACACCATTCTCTTTTTCCTTGTAACCTTTGATATCCTTACTAATCAAAAACCTATCTATTTCTATCCTAAATACACTCAATGACTTAGTCTCCACAGCCCTCTGTGGCAATGGGTTCCCTAGGTTCACCACCCTCTGGCTGATGAAATTTCTCCTTACCTCAGTTCAAAAGGGTCATGCCTTCACTCTGTCCCTGTGTGCAAAGTGCCCTGATAGTAGCATTAGAATGAAAGAAACTAGTGCAATCCAAAGTGTAGAATTGAAATGGGCAACTACATGGTAAGCATGTTGGAGATATACAATGATGATGATGATGATGTGTTGGAACTGGTACATGTCCAATGCCAACTCTGTCAACCATGGTAAAAGGTGGTCACTGCCCGTTGTTTGTGACCTGAGGCATAGGTTACAGCTATCCAAGATGGTGGCCCAGAGGAATCAGATATCTGGGGAACTGGAATCATCAGATATCTACTCAGATTTTCATGTCAGGAAGTGATGCCTTCTAGTTTTTATCCAGTGCTTGAGAGAACAGGAAAATACATCTGAATGAGATGAGTTTAGATACCAATGACATGCAACCACTAGCAAATAGGCCTGTTGCGCTCACTAATGGGATTCTTGACTGGTTACTCAACTCTTGGTTGCAGAATCGGACTTTCTTTTCTCAAGGTCAAGAATCTCATTTCTGCTGACCTCACCATTTTCCAAACTGACTCACCCACACTCACAGCGTTCAGGGGCTGGGAGGATTCTACCCAAAGTCACTTTACACCATTACTAGAATGCTGCTTAATATCCTAGTATATCTTACTAGTGTGAGAAGTAACAATTATGTCTCCATTCTCTACACTTCTGTAAATATACTGCAGGAGTTAATTATGTTAGTTATTAGTGTTCTTGCCTCTACATCAGAAGGATTTGTGTTTGCATCAGCACGGCATTTCTGTGGCATTGTGAGGGGTATGTGAATTTCTGGAGATGTAATCAATAATATGACGCTGAAATCAGTAAGAGAGAAGACACCAGTGTAGAACGAGGTGAAGACAGAGGTTTTAGACATTACACTCAAGAAAGGTATTTAATAGTTGAGAGAGTGTTGCTGGGAAAGCACAGCAGGTCAGGCAGCATCCGAGGAGCAGGAGGATCGATGTTTCGGGCTGGAGTCCTTCATCAGAAATTACAGTATTTAATAACCTACTGTGTACAGACTTAAAGAAAGGAGTTTTCCAATACATAAGGAGTTGAGAATCTTATTTATTGATAAGGAGCATGCAATCTCAGAGACACTGCATATGCAGACATCCATAGTCCAGAGATACCATGGACTGTGTCTCAGCGTGCAGCCAGCAATATTAGCTTAATGCTCAAGTAATCTAAGCTGACATTCTAGAACAGTTACTGAGGGATCTCTCTGATGACATTACAATTTGAGGTTTTGTTGCTTTTCTTAGATAAACAAACGAATCTCATGCTACAATTTTAGTCCTCTCCCTGTCAGTACTCATCCATTGATCACCATCCCCAAGAACAACTTGCCCGACCACCAATGGTGTCTGTGGGAGCTTGGCTATGTGCAAATCGGGCTGCAGCTCTGCAATATATGAATGAAATAATTGGTTGCATTATTTGGGGATATCCTGTGGTCACAAAATGTAGTTTTTTTTGTATAATGTTAATGATGGAATAAATGAACTCAGACACTGTAAATAACTCTTGTTTTCTTCTTCAAAACACTGTCATGGGATCTTTTGCATCCAGGTGAGTGTACACACAATGGCTCAGTTCAAACTCTCATCCAAAAGGCAACACTTCTGACAGAGCAACACCCCACCACTCACTGGTATGTTAGCAAAGAATCTTTTTGTTGAAATAGTTTCTTGAAATGCTGAGAACATAGAACATCGAAAAGTACAGCACAGAACAGGCCCTTTGGCCTAAGATGTTGTGCCGAGCTTTAATCCTAATGTAAAATATAACTTAACCTGCACACCCCTCAACTCACTGCTATCCATATGCATGTCCAACAGTCGCTTAAATGTCCCCAGTGACTCTGCTTCCACCACCACAGCTGGCAATGCATTCCATGCATTCACAACTCTCTGCGTAAAGAACCTACCTCTGACGTCACCTTTATACCTTCCTCCTAATATCTTCAAACTATGACTCCTCATACTAGTCAATCCTGCCCTGGGGAAAAGTCTCTGGCTATTGACTCTATCTATTCCACTCATTATCTTGTACACCTCAATCATGTCTCCTCTCTTCCTCCTTCTCTCCAGACAGAAAAGTCCGAGCTTATTCAACCTTTCTTCATGAGGCAAGCCCTCCAGTCCAGGCAGCATCCTGGTAAACCTTCTTTGCACCCTCTCCAAAGCCTCTGCATCTTTTCTATAGTAGGGCGACCAGAACTGGACACAATATTCCAAGTGTGATCTCACCAGGGACTTGTAGAGCTGTAGCAAAACATCACGGCTCTTTAACTCTTTAACCCCCCTGTTAATGAAAGCCATATGCTTTCTTAACAAACCTATCCACTTGGGTGGCAACTTTGAGGGATCTATGTACTTGCACACCCAGATCCCTCTGCTCCTCCACACTGCCAAGAATCCTGTCTTTAATCCTATATTCAGCATTTGAGTTCAACTTTCCAAAATGCATCACTTCGCATTTATCCAGGTTGAACTCCATCTGCCATTTCTCAGCCCAGCTCTGCATCCTGTCTATGTCGCACTGCAGCCTGCAGTAGCCCTTGATACTATTAACGGCACCTCCAACCTTTGTGTCATCCGCAAATTTACTAACCCACCACTCAACCTCTTCATCCAACTCATTTATAAAAATTACAAAGAGCAGAGGCCCAAGAACAGAGCCCTGCAGGACCCCACTCAACACTGACCTCCGGGCAGAATACTTTCCATCTACAACCACTCTCTACCTTCTGTCAGCCAACCAATTTTGAATCCAAATAGCCGAATCTCCCTGTATCCCATACCTCCTGACTTTATGAATGAACTGTGATATGTTTTCCAAACACTGCAGTCTTTGTTTCTCCCCTGTTTCAGAATAGGACTGAGTTCCTGTTTGAGACTTACCTTCAGAGACAGTTCATATCAATCCAGTTTTGTTATTATCCACAAAGTAATTCACGATGGTTCCTTCATCTGTAAATTTCAATCCAATAACCTCTACCACCCAGATGGACAAGGACAGCAAATGAACGGGAACACCACAACCTATAAGTCCCCCTCCAACCCACGCACAACTCTGATTAAATTATATTGTTGTTCCTTCTCTTGTGCTGGTCAAAATCTGAGAATGATCTCTCTGAATAGCACTGTCCACTCACCCCAGCGACAGCCACCTTCTCGAGGACAATAAGTAATGCGCAAATAATACTGACCTTGACAACAACACCCACGTCCTAAGTGAAGTGTAATTGTCTTGGGTACATCTCACTCCTTCCACAGGTACTGCCCCTTCATGGGGTCCAGTCCATCCATTCCTGATGTGATGGAAAATGATTTTGCTGAAAGAAACTTTCAACATTGCATATCTGGCTGCATAGTCATAACCCGTGCTGAAGACAACTGATTGTAAGACAAAAGGAAGAGCTGGCATATGGGGCTAATCGATCTGGAAGTCTGCATTAAAGAGAACAATGGTACTGGCAACAGTGTGTCTTCGGTCCTTATTCACAATGTATCTGAGGTCCATTTAACATTTGCTATACAGTTTCCATTTCTTCTCTCAAAATGAACAAACTGATCAAGAACATCCCGACAGGATGCTGGAGGAGCAACTACTGCATAAATTCTAAAAAGGAACCTTTGCAACAATTTCTCTTTCCTTGGTGTTCTATCTTTCTAACTGACTGACGAAATCATGCAGTTGGTTATATTTGGATCAAAAACTCTCTGCAAACAATTTATATTCCTTAACATCGAATCACGGTTTATTTCCATGCATGATCTCAGTAGGTACATCTTGTTGAGCAAACTAGAATCTTTGTTTTATTATTGGTGTACACTTCAGACTTGTCAGTTTTGTCAAAGGATTTGGAGCAATAATCTATGGCAGGAAGATAGCTGTCAATCCAACCTTCTGGCTACAGTCTCTTTAATACTTTATGAGATTTCAAAGGATCCTTTGGGTTTGATATTTGATACATGTTGTGCGCTCTCCGTATCTTTTATCTGGGCCACCATCTATCAGTTCTGACGAAGTATGAAAGTTCTGAAAAAGCCTTTACGCTGCTTTCTCTTCACCGAAGCTGCCAGACCTGCTGAGTTTCTCTAGCCATTTCTTTTTGTTCACGAAGCTTCATTACCTGACAGCAATACATAAAATTTTATTCATTCAGCATTAATGCTAGGACCAGAGAGAACTGGTATAGATATAATTGATTCCTCCTAAAGTGAGAGTCAACCTCCCTATCTCCCCTCACGATTGTGTGTGGCATCAATACAATAGAAGGAGCTAATATAATGTGAATATTAATCCCTTCTGAATCATTACCTGTACAACAATAATGACCGATCTTAGTGTCAAGCCAATGTATGAAGATTGTGGTCAAATGTCAAACAACCAATTGCTATTTCTTTTACTAATTGGGTGAATTTTTCAGTGCTTGTTCTTGGAATATTTTATTATAAGGAACACTCTGAGTCTGTTGCAAATGAAACAAAAGCTTCTCATGTTGACATGATGAAGTATCTACTGACATGCTCATGAGTATTTTGATGCCACATTTACCTGATCATCAAATTTTTTTTTCTGTACCCCACTTCACTCTGTCTTTCTGAATCATTTGACTGTGGCTTCAAGAAATTTGGCATAATCTTGACTGGGTAAATAATTATGCTGAAAATTTGTTAAATCTCTACTGACTTAATGTACCGTCAACTTATTAAGACAGCTTCCAAACTCATGTGTACAGAACACAAAGTAAAGCAAGAAAAGTCATCCCGTGACCCAGAAATCTCAAAGAATTTGTTCAGGCCATGGAAAGGTAACAGCTTGGGTATTT